>NC_142164.1:24842954-25145984 GCF_024610735.1 Ursus americanus
TCTCTCTGCTCATGTTTCATCCTGTTTGATTTCATTTCTTTAAGTGTGAGCAATGTATCTTTTGTTTGTGAATAAGATTAGGGAGCATGTTTTTCCAATACACATCTGTAAAATAAAGAATGTTTGGCAATGCATTTTTGGTTTTTTTCATCTAACTATGTAGCAGTTAACCTCCATCTCTGCAATGTTGCAAAATTCTTTGTACTTGTTGTTTTCCTGTCTAACCTATAATTAAAATAATGCTGTGTTTAAAATGTTTTTCCATTGTCATCATCCTTGTGAGTTTCAGTGATTCCTTTTTGTTATGCTATAGATCCAGTAGACGTTTTAGATAGGGAAGAGGCCATGTCACATTCACTCAGATGTGATTGTTTAAGGTTCCTCGATGGATGTAATATGATATGTTTAGGGGCAGTATTTATATGGTTTGAACATAACCCATTTTACACTTCAGCGATTTTTACCAAGTGGAGAACATGTCTGCCTTAGTTTGCTACGCCGATGGAGCCATGTTCACCTCTTTAGACATAATTGCTTTCAAGTAGAGGAAGTCGTTTCTTCCAACTCCATTTTATAGACGTCTCTCACTGAGCAAACTGATCAAGACATGAGAGAATAAAATCTGTGTGGCATGGTTGGATGGCAAACCCTAAGCCTCAAACCTGAATCTGGATTATACCAGGTTGAGGCAGGTGAGCAGCCCCGGAACATAACCTGATCAACATCACAAGTCATGGGATTAATAAACTGGCCTCAGTAGAGGAAGGGTACAAATTGAGATACAGACCAAGGATCCAAAACAAATACTGTGAGAGTGACAAAGAACCAAACTCAGAAAGCCAAAGCAATAGGAGTAAGGCAAGGATAAGGTAACAGCAAACTAAGAGATAGTGTGCAGACTCTGTTTTCTTAAGCAAAGCCATTTTAATTCTCTGAACCTCAATTTCAACATCTTTAAACGTGAGGATTTGATTATTGACAAGGACTCTTCCAGCTTTAACATATTTTAGTTCCAATTCTAGGGTATAAGAAAACACAGAGGGCTAATGCTAAATCCAGATACCAGGCAACTGTCTACATTTATAAGAGGGACATATCAACAGGCAGGCAAATAAGATGGTGGTGTAGAATATTTAGATGGTCATACTGCATTTTGAATCTTTAAAAATTTTCTAGAGCTTGAATATACAAGCGGTAGAAAAGTACAAGGAAAATATCTTTCTTGTAAAAAAGAATTAAGACTTTATTATGCTTATATAGTGAGAAAAGGTAGTGGTCAGACTGGTAAAGAGCAATCTAGAGAAGAGTGGGAGAAGGAGGGAAAAGGTAGGAGAAAAAGGAGGAAAATAGAACATTTTGGAGGTAAGGGTTGTAGGGGACCAGGAAGAAAGAGGCTCAGACATTATCAATGGAAGAGGGTTGAATAAGACCTGGAGACCAAAGATAAATGGTGCTTTAAAGGGAGGGGGGTATTTATTTTCCCGCAGAATCATAAATATAGTGTCATTCATGCATATATGTGCTCTTCTATAGAAAGTACACCACGTATTTTAGACAACAGTTCTTAATATGACATTATATTGAGCATACTTCAATGGTATGACATGGAATTATAATTTTAGAATGTTCATTTTCTCAGCCCCTAAGCCAATATCGCTAAGCCACCTGTGGTCTGTGGAAAATTATTTTATTGGCAAAGATATCATGTGCCTTTCCAGAGTCCACACTCTATATTTTAAACCCGGTTTCGCTCCTGCAAACACATCCTTATGCATGCCACAGCTGTGCCTCTCTTCTGTGTCCTTGAAGTAACTTTTAAGAAGTGGGTGAGATGATTCCCCTGAGGAGTGATATTCTAATGATCATTTCTCACTTGTGGAGCCCCATTTTTGCTGTTATTTCTTTAATTTTAATAATTCTCATTACTGTGAATCATTTATGAAGGTAACTCCGTGCCAACTCTTAGTGACCAGACCAACTGAAAGCAAATCCGTGACCTCTTAGAAGCTAATGTGGCGAATGTGTCCTATTGCTCCCAATAGGATGCGAAATATTAACACTTAGGGTAAGAGGTTAATAAAAACTTGAGTCAAATGTTGTAATGAATTCATTCATAGAGCAGAAATGTATTTTAACATTTCGTAATATATATAAAACATTTATAAATATCAACTAATGTATATTTAATGAACATAGCAAGGATTCTATTGCCTAATATCCAAACATTATATTTCATAATTATGATCTGCTCACTGGGCAACATTTCACAGATGAGAGGTCATGGCTGTGAAAACAATTTTTAGAAGCATAAGCCCCAAATGTACATTTTATAGCATTTTAGCAAATCAGATTACTGTATTTACCCATGTTCGTCTCTGTCCCTTAATTTTGAGAAAGAAGTAGACTTTATTATTGTTATTTTAGTCAGACGATATTTACTGAGCACTTCCTGTGTGCTGTGGAGTCCAAAAGGACACACAGGAATTTGCTAGGTCACAAAATGGGGCTGACCTTTTCAGGCAGTGGGAATCCCATGTGCAAAAAAGCCAGGGCCATGAGAACATGGAGTTATTGGAGAAACTAAGGCTAGCGTGGTTTACCCAGAGCAAAAGGTACCTGTAAGAAAGTGAGGTGAGAGAGGCAAACTTCACTAGCAGCCTTTTGTGTCATCTGTGGGATTTGGGCTTCGTTCTAAAGACCGTGGGGAACATGTAAGTGACATGACTGCATTTACATTTCTGAAAGCTAAATCTAGCAGCAGCTTGAAATAAAGACTGAGTGAGGGAGGGTTAAATCTGGACACAAGGAAGCCAGTTAAAGGTTATTTCATTGATCCAAATGAGAAAGAATGGTTGGGACTAAAGTTGTGGAAGAGGAAACAAAGCCACTGAAGAAGCAACAAGAGTGAGCATGGGCCTTGGAGTCTGTCAGAAATAACTTTTAATTCCTGCAATAATATTTACTATCTCTGTAGCTTTTTGAAAGTTATTAACTTCCTTGAGATTACAGTGATGTGGCACAGTGCCTGGTGTGAGTGCTCAGTAAATGGCTAATACTATTTTACTATTTGGATGGTATGGTCTACAGGACTTGGTGACCAGTTGTATGTAGGGGTTGAGAGAAAGAACACAATCTATAATGGCTCCCAAATTTTCCCTTCAGATAAAATTGTCAGTGGCAGGCAAAGCCCCTGAGAAGTTGAAGAGTGGTATAAATGGCTATTTTTCAATAATAAGAGAAAACGTGTGCAATCCTGTTTGTACATTTATATTTGGGGTTGTGGTTTCAAAATAGAAACAGTGGCTGGTGGCTGTGGGGTAGAGAACTGGAGAGGAAAAGAAAAGCTAAGCAAGACAGATGAGACATCTAGAGGTAAGAAGTTAGTCTTCAGGGGCGCCTGGGTGGCGCAGTCGTTGAGCGTCTGCCTTTGGCTCAGGGCGTGATTCCAGCATTCTGGGATCGAGCCCCACGTCAGGCTCCTCCGCTGGGAGCCTGCTTCTTCCTCTCCCACTCCCCCTGCTTGTGTTCCTCTCTTGCTGGCTGTCTCTCTCTGTCAAAATAAATAAATAAAATCTTTTAAAAAAAAAGTTAGTCTTCATAGGGTTTAACTGAAAGCTAATGGACGGTTTTAAGGAGGCAAGTAATGTAGTAAAAATATGAGGAAATATTGTGAGTCCTAGAATCATAGAATTCTAAAGCTGAAATGGACTATAGAGTCCATCCAGTTCAATTGCCAAACCTACGACTCCAAGAACCAGCTAAGCACATAAGCATTTCTGTGCAAAAGCTACCTATGCTTCATCCAATTCAATATCTTCTGGGGAGAGCCTTCTGGAAAGGATGATGGTGATTTTTCCATAAAATGCTTCTCCAGACTTAGAAGGACCATTTGGTAACCACTCCTAGATCTAGCTTTGAAAAGTGTCGGTAAAAAAACTCTTGAGCTGATTCAGCCTGTGTTTAGAAGTTCATCTTTCTCTCTTATAAACCTACCAATTTAATCTATAATGTGTGCCTTCCCTTTTAGCTGTTGGCGCTTGGTGATGTCCACTTATCAGTACAAGGCATATAATTTCTATTGAACTTTGTTTCAGCTATTTAATTTTTTGCTATTTTCCATAAAAATGTGCTTTGATGGCCAAAATGCATGTAACCAAGTTTTGGGTTTTTTTTATTACATCTGATAATGACGAAGAATAATAACAATAATACACAATAACAATAATGTGTTTATGACATAATATCTGCCAGACACTGTTTTAAGTGCTTTACACATACGGACTCCTGCAATTCTTATATGTGATAGATATCCTTATTATTCCCATTTTTACAATAGAGGAAACCAAAGCCAGAGAGCTTAAGTAGTTTGTCCAAGGTCACACAGCTAGTAAATTGCAGTGCCTATATTCAAACACAGGTAGTGGCAGTCTGACTGCAGAACCCAGGCTCTTAACTCCTCATCATACTGAGCAATAAATATGTTTTGCTGGCTAAGAAGCAGATGCCATATTGAACATTATATAGCACTGGTCTCTTCAGGTTTAATTAATTATAACTCCTTAATAGTATTTATTTCTCTCACTTGGCCTCTCCCAAAATCTTATTCCAGGCATTTATTTCCGTTTTGACAATTGCCTTAGCATGCATATGTTTGCATTTGTTCTCATTTTTGTTTAAGTTCTTGATTATGAATCTATGCCCATGGCAATAGCAAGGGTTACACAACAAAGGGAGAGGGGATGGATGGATGGATGGGTGGATGGATAGATGGTTGGATGGATGGATAAATAAATAAACAAATAAGGCCCCCCCCCTTTCCGGATCTCAAGGGGCTCTGGGATGTGATAAAGCAGAACACTGTTAAAAATTCATACAAGTAACTTGCATTGTATATTATGCATGGCAACTAAACTTTTTAGTGTCTTGGCAAAGCCCTGGGGCAGTAGAGAGGTACCTCAGAGCAGAGAAAATGCATTTGAAATGATAATGAGAAGCGAACCGCATGACAAAGTGCTCGTCAGTGAAATATTTCTCTGAGACAAACATATTTTGGAGAGGGTGGAAAGTCATTGACTGCTGCCACACCATGACCTATGTTAATGTTTTCTTTTTTGACCCCACACTATGCTTAGATGACTTTACAGAGGGCACAATTCTCAGAGTGCAATAAATACCAGTCCTCTTGAAGCTTCATGTTAACATGTTGGGTTGTTAGTTCTCAGAATGGCAACTTTGGGCTTCCTTGTTTTAAGCCAGCAGTAGATCCTATATTAAAGTACTTCTAAGGTTTAGAATCCTTGAAAATACTACTCTGTTTTAAAGAAAATTCCAAAGTTCTTCGGCAACATGCCTTAATAGACTGTAGACTTGCTTTTTCTTTGGACCGTTGGATAAACAGTGAGTGAATTTCTTATATAACACATTTTTGTTGGTACAAAGTTCATTAAAGTCTCAGCCTTCTGGTTGCTGATGAATAAAATATGATAATGAAAAAGAAGCAGCTTCCAAGTTTGCAGGAGTCATTGAGTACCATTTCTCAGCACACACATCCGCTTCAGTATTCAGTACAGCCTGTGGGATGCTGGTACAATGCTCTGCCCTAAATCAGCTGGAACTTCCAGACGCTCTAGGTGTTTGTTCCGAACTTTGGGGTAGGAGATTAGGAAAGAGAGGCTGTCTAGGGAAGCACTCACTCAGTCCCGGCCCCCAGAAAGAAATTTAAGGGAGGAGGGGAGGTAGGCTGCAGTGGATTGTGAAAACCCCAGACATTATCTCCAGAGATAGAGCACTCAGAGGACAGAGAATGAAGTTGTGTAAATGTGTTTGGAAGAAGGAAAAAAAGCAAGGGACACACAAATCTTCCAAAAACTTGTCCTTCGCTAAGGCAAAGACATGTATGGGCTGGCGCTGCACTAAATCATCACAACCTGTTACCCTCGGGAGCGCCAAAAGAAAACACCAGAAACTTGAAACACAAACAAAACCAGGATCGACCTCCAGTGTCTTTTGACATATATATGATGCTCTTTGGTTCCTTTGAGAAGGCTTCTGGAGTTCAGTTTCCTGACTTTGTAACCAGCCTTGTGTGTATAAGAAGCAGAAGTGGTCATGAATAGGCTCAACAGCCTGTTTAGAAGGTGCCGTGAATTTTTTCTTCCATTATTCAAGGACCATAGGCTTTCAGCAGGCCAGAAACAGATGAGCTCACACGACTGTCAGGACTCAGACTTTTCCCTGGCATCCCCATAAACACTCACAGGTGTTCGCTGCAATTTGTAGGATCATAGCTTCTCACTACCTGAGTCTTTCCAGTGATTTCTGGGCTCACCACCCCCCACCCCCAGTATCTTGCATGCTCAAAACCAGTCCTTCCACAGTTTTCTGCCCTGGCCTTCCTATGGCCATTGCCACAACTAATGGTACAGTCTTCACATGGACCGTTTCCCTTTCAGGGCTCCCAATGTTGCTCGCCCCTTCAGTGTACCTTACTGTGTCACCAGGGCCATACTCTGTTCTATGTAGAAAGGAGCGAACTGCCCCTGTCCCCTCTTCTGTGTCCATTTTTGTCACCTGGCCTTGGAAGCAGCACAATGGATGCTCAGTCCCTCATGGACACAGTTCCTTTGGGTTTTATCAGTAGGCCTTATTAAATAACAGACAGGTTCACGGAGCCAGAGAAAACAGTGTGTGTCAGGCTTTCGTTGGTTCTCCATCTCTAGCCCCCAGATATAGCCCTCACTACAGATTTCCATAGGACGCCTGTACTCGAAGGTCTCCCTCAACCCATCCAAATAACCAATGCGTTAAGCCCCTGGAAATTGTTATACACCCAATGCTCACTCTCAGTTTATGCTGAGTCTGGACCACCCAACTGCCTAACTTGGGATTCCTAGTGCCTTGGAGGCTTACTATGTTTGAGGTACTGGGGCCAAATGATTTTTCCCAGGTTTTAAGTGCCATCTGAAGAAACACTAGGAATGAGTATTTAAGAGGAGGTTTGGGGCTTTTGTTTCTTTTTTTCTTTGGAGGTGCGGTAGAGGTAGGTACTGTTTGTGATGAGTATTGCCCACAGGCTGTAACATAATAAACTATGTAACAGCTGCCATACAACTTGGAGGCCAAAAAGGCCCAACTTTTAAGTTCACGGAGGGAGAACACTTTCAGGAAATAGTAACGATGTCCAAACTGAACGATTTTTCCCTTCCTTTTGAATCTCTCACCCACTAGCTTTTGTTGCCTTGGACCTTTTTGAAGTAGAGGCCACTAGTCTTGTCTATTATGCCCCTGAGACTAGGAATATGCTGGTTTGAAGAATGTAATGTCTTAGAGGACACAGACTGTGTCTCCTGTGTATCTTCCCATCATCTGGCATGCGTGTACTCTCAATGAATATTAAACAATAAGGTGTGACCCTCTTAACCATAAGAGATGATTCCTCGTTTTGAGATGATGCGCCCTGGGAATAAAGAATGCTTCCTTCATTTTCCATGGCTGTCAAACTGGCATCTTTCATCAACACTAAATTTCCTTTTAAGTAGTGGAATGCCTTACACAGTTTTAACAGGAAATCTCTCAGCACCTCTAGCTATTTGTTGAAAAGAAAACAACTCTTTTTTTTTCCAGATACATCTTGCAGAAAACCATTTCCCAAATAAAATACAAAAACGTAGAATCATATTTAGAGGGAAAGAAATAAGCCCCTGAATCACAGTGCCAGTTTCATGTTTTCCTTAATGTTGCAAAGGTGATTATTTTTGCCATAATCTTCTCCTGGCCGTTAGCCCAGGATAGCAAGCTGCATAGTGCCTTGTTAAATAAAAGAGAGGGCAGACTTTCTTGAAGCCATTTTTTTCAGAGGATTTGTACATATGTATGTGGGAAGAGTGTGGATAGAATTCTCAGGACAAAAATTTCCCATCAACTACTTTCATAATAATTCATGCAAAAATGAAGGTCTATCACTTGTTATTAATTCAAGCCCAGGAAATATACTCTAATCATCAGTATTGTTGCCGAACAACATATAAATATCATGGCATGTTCCAAACCACCAAATAGCTTATACTCATGATGCATTCTGTGCGTGCCTGCCTGCCTTCCTGCCTTCCTTCCTTCCTTCCTTCCTTCCTTCCTTCGTTTTCTTGCTTTCTTCTATTTTTAGTTGGGAGTCTGTGCTGAGTGCGCACATATAGAATGGGTTAGTGCCTTGCCTCGGCCTCTGTGATAATTGTTCTTTACATTTTTGAGGTCTATTCAAATGTGTACAGTTTGTTTGAAAAGGGGCTAATTGGCATGAGCTGCCGTTGCTGTCACACTGAAGTCCTGCTGACAAGGCTGAGGTTGGCAGAGAAACAAATAAAAGCAACTGATAAATGTCAGAAGTGAGTTGTAGTAAAACACACTGTTTGTTTAATGTTGATAAAAGGGCAGGTAGAAAGTACATCAGATCCTCTTCTCAGAGAGTTATTGACTCATACATTGCAAATACTCACAAGAAATGAAATGTATGTCTGGTTTAGTCGTGGCTAAAACAACACAGTAGCCAGTGTCCTAGCAGTAGAGTAAATAGCAGGCCCCGCTACTATTCCGTGCTTGCTTTGAACAGATCCGAGAATTATGAAAAGTTATTTTTCAAAAAGATGATAATTCTAATGTATCCTTTAGCCATTGTAATATCAGAGCAGAGGGACAGTGGCATTCCAGAAAATAACCCTAGGGTAAGATAACGTATTGTTTGAAATCAAAATATTGTTGGAAAAAAATGTGTGTAAATGGTTGTTAATCAAAGCCTGTTTTTAAATCAACTTGATTTATATTCAAATTTCTGAGATCTATTACCTTCCACTCTGATTACTCTTAAATTGGCCATGACTCCTAATGTTTTATCCTAAGTTTTAATTTCCTGCTCTCTTTCTGTCATCTGACAATACTAGCACTGGGGCCCTTTCTGTTTTAAAGGTCACCTTCTTTTGAAGTACATACATGTAAGGAAAAGGCTGGACTTGCGAGGTGAATAATCATTTACCTGTTTTTGCTTGTTCTTTGAGTCTATGTTGACTATATTGGCTTTTCCAAAAGAAGGAAGATCTGTGAATAGTTATCTCACAGCAAAAAACTTTAAATTACACGTTAATTTCTTTTAATGCAGTAATACGAAGTTCTGACTTGGCATTACAACCATACTCTTCTTGGGATAATAAGGGCACACATGCTGCGTATCTGATTGACACTTCTTTCCGAAGCAGGAGATAGTTTTATTGACTTTGGTGTAAATCCCATAGTCAGGGCTTCCTTCATATAAAAAATAATAATGTGAACCTTGGCTGTTGGGGAAGGTCACAGACTTTGGATCTGAGCCAAAGATTTGTTTTATTTGGGCTCCCAAGCAAAATTTTCATACAAGAACTCATCAGATTCACTTCACGGCAAAATAAATGCATTTTTACTCCATCCCAGGTGTAGGGTGAGAGGCCCCTATGTTGTAAGGGGCTGCCTGGGCAGTATTTACACTTCAGTATTGAGTCCCAGTAAACTCAGCTAGAAAAGCGGAAGTCATCCAGGTGGTCGTGATAAAAATCAGAAAAATCCACCCGAAAGTTTGAGCAAATTCACTTCTTTTGCTTTGCTTTACTCTCGTAAAGAATCTGTGATTTGGAGAGAAGTGATGCATTTTTGTTGTTGGAAACATTTGTCTTTGTTATTGTTGGAGACACCACTAATGTAAGAAGCCAGCAAGGGATGTGGCAGTGGGCAAAAAATGTGACCTTCACAGATTCACATGTGGCCAAGAAAACTTAGAGTCCAAGCTTTCGATGTCAAGTGACTTTTTAAATTTTATTTTTTTCCTGATTTTTGAGGAAGTAGTCATTGTAGAAAATTTAGAAAGCACAGAGCAGTAAATCTTGAAAACATAGAAAAGTATAAAAATGCAAGGGGAAAACTGTTTATTCTTCTACAAACCAGAAGGAACAACTGTCAACATTTTCGCTTATCTTCTTGCAGGTTTTCCATTTTTTATTTACTGTGAATCATATGATTTATGTAATGTTATATCTTGTCTTTTGTTTAACACTAGACACGTGTAAGTTATAATACCAGTAAATGACTTTTTTGGGAGATCATTTTAATGGCTCTATTGTGTTCCATAATTTACTTAAATATTCCCCTGATGCTGGATATTTAGAGTGCCTCTAATTTTTCAGCATTCTAAATAATTCTACTTTGACTACTTTTTTGCTTGCATCTTTGCCTGCATTTCAGATTATCTCCCTAGGAGAGCTTCCAGCAATAAAGTAATAGGTCAAACAGAATGAACATTTTTAAGATTTCTATTATGGTTTCAAATTCATTTCCAGAAAACCTTAGCTCATTTATGTTACAACCAACAGGATTGGAAAGGACCTGTCTTAATATTACTCATTTTCCCAGCATGAGTTTTAGTACTTTTTAATCTTTGCTAATTTTGTTGATACAGGGTGGTTTTGTGTTTTAATTACCATTTCTGCCTTTGATTAATTTGCAAACTAATGTAAACTTGATGGACCTGAAGGCCAGATCCTGCACCACTTCCTCAGGAGATGAGATGTTTTATTTACAGCAAGAATTGCCTCTTGAGTATTGATGCATATTTGAAGTGATATAAAAAAAGTATATCATGCACACATGTTTTGTATCAGTTAAATGCAAAGAATAGTTAATTGAGGATTAGAAAAGTGCAAAAGGAAAAACACTTGCATAATTAATGCTTGATTCTCCTTTCTTTATTCGTTCATTTTTTTCATTTGAAGAGTTTATTTGAGCAAAAGTCTGTTGGAATGGGGCAGTGCCCAACTGGAAGTGGTTATAGTGCTCCCCCTTTTGAAATTTTTAATCATGGATATTATAACCCATAGACTTAAAAGCAAAAAGGTGCAGCAACAGTAAACCCAATTTATTTGGATCTTTTTGGATTGATATTTTCCGCCCAGTTTTCTACCTAAAAAAGGAGATAAAGAAAGTTGACTCATGTATGAAAGAGAAACTCTTCATTTTCCACTTGTAGAATATCATTGCATCCAAAATCTATCTATAGGATGATAGTACTGTCCTTACTTTCCTGTATCTCCTCACCTTCCTGTTTCATCATTTTTACTTCAGTGGAAATAACGTGTATAATGGGGAAGAAATCTCTACCCTTTGATTAAATTTTGTTTTTTGTAAGGCAAACGTTGGGATGTGAGCTTAGTTTACTTCTAGAAAGCCTCAAGTACGAAAAAATGCTGCCCTTAAGAAGAATAGAACTCTGACCATAAAGTATGAAAGGTAGGAAATAATATTGCACATTAGTAGTATTGCACATTAAATGGGTTGTATTTTTAAATTTCGAAGTTACATCCTGCTGTTGTTTTATTTTCCTATTGCCGTTGTTTTATCCGGGCCTGATAAAAACAACCTGGCAGTGGTTTCCAGCATGGACTTTGAAGCCGAACAGACTTGTACAAACTCCTTTCATTTCGGGCTGCCTGTGTAAAGGTGTGTATGCACTGCTCCCTCTTACACCTACCTGTTTGGTTCCTCCTTCCATCAGGTAGCTATTAACCACACTTCGTGTTATATGTCTTTCGTGGCTCTACATGAAGTGCATGAAAAATATGTGTACAGTGGATATAGCCGCTACAAAAAGATGCTGACAGGTCCGGAGAGCCTCAGGTCTAAGACATTTGCCTCATTTACCTTCAATCAGCTGAGCTAAAGAAGCATCAATTTTCTCTTGAAAAATTTTGACTAAAAGGCAAATTCCTCTAAATATCTTATTAAAATATCGATAACTGTTTTTATCCCTACATTTTGTGCAATTACGTATGAATGAAATAAATTTGAAGGGATGAAGAGACAAAAAGACAGGAGGGAGGTCCTGTAATGGAGGTCTGGTTAAATAAATTAGGGTATTTCTCTAGAGTAGAACCATTATGCAGCATTAACCATAATGCTTTAGAAGACTAATGACATGAGACATTTTTTTGATATGTTAAGTAGAAAAAAGCTGATTATAAAACAGTGTCTATGTAATGATCATAATTTCTCAGAAAACATAATTATATATGTTTTAAATCAGCCAGAAAAAATGTCCACTAAATTGTTTATGATGGTTCCCCCTGGGTGATAATTGTATGAGACCTGTAATAGTTTTATAAGTTTAAAAATAGTATTTTCAGGGAAAGGAGGAAAAATAAACTCTATAAGGATAGTATATGCACATACTAGCCTTTTGGGCTCGCAGATTTTTTTAAAACTATGTTTTAGTGTTTCACACTTTTGTCTTTTAATTTCCCCCTTTGCCGGCACAAGGAATTAAGAAATGCTATCAGGTAATGACATATCAAAGTACAAAGAATTAAAAAAAGGTTACAGTAAAGTTTCCTTTGCTGAAATCTTCTATTTTTATATTGATTTAGATTGGTAGGGGAAAAATAATAAATAATAAATAACAAATTTCAACCCACGATTTCCTGCACAAATTGGCAAGCATATTTATTTGTTTCTAAATCATTTCTTTGAAAATTGTAGGTCAATTTCCATTTTTACCAACAGTTATTGCCCTTTAGTACCAAACCTAACATATAGGTCTCTGCCATATTATAAAAATGATGGTGAAATGTGAAGACAAGAAAAAGAAAACCAGCGTAATGTAACAGTGTACGTTTTAGGCTCAAAATGGTTCTTGGTCTATTCAGTCTTTGACTCTGCTAAGCCTTTGGCAAAGGACAAAAATTGTTACTAAGGAACACTTTCCCACCATCCAGTTAGGACACAGTCGTGAGTATAAACTCTTTATGGTTAACTACCATGCATTACTTTCCTGTCCCTTCATTGGTGCAATGAAATGCTGGGCAAAGAAGACAGCATAAGACATTAGAGAGCAGGGTTATAGGTAAAAGTTGTTTTAGGGTCAACTTGTTACTGTTTCTGGGACGTAGATTATTTTCTGCTTCTGTTGCCCATGATAAATGTGTACTTGCTCCAGGCTCATTCAGCTACAACAGAAGATTATAGAAAAACAGCATGAAGCTCAAATGTTTCAGTCCTTCATTCAGTCAATAAGCACTTCTTGAGAAAGTACAGTACTGACACTTTCGAGGTTACACAGGAGAATAAGATAGGAACTCACTCCCATGAAGTTTGTTCTTGTAGAAGAGATAAGCCATACACAAACAGAACTTATTTTATGCATTTAGAAAATGAGAAGTCCTATGAGAAAGGGTCAAAGAAGGTTATGTTCAGCTGGTGGAAGCTTGGAGGTAAATCAGGAAAGGCTTTGTGGAGAAGTTGCATTTCAGTTGTGACCTAAAGTACAGGGAGCACTTTGGCACAAGTACATGGATGCAATGGACACACATAATAATAAGCCCTTTAAGGGCGCCTGGGTGGCTCAGTCGGCTAAGTGGCTGCCGTTAGCTCAGGTCATGATCCCACGGTCCTGGGACTGAGCCTTGCTTCAGGCTTCGTGCTTGGCAGGAAGCCTGCTTCTCCCTCTCCTGTTCCCCCTGCTTATGCTCTCTCCATCAAATAAATAAATAAAATCTTTTAAAAAATAAGCCCTTTAAACAGTTTCTGGTATATAATAAAGATTAGTTCCATTTGTTAGGGTAAAAGGCTTAGTTGCTGTAACAAAGTGACCCAATTAAAAAAATTATTGTACTTTCATGGAATAGCCTGAACAGTCCCGGGTGCGTGAGCAGACACCTTGGCTACACACAGTCATGCAGGGACCCAGATTCCTCACTTCATGTTATTCCATCATCCGCTGGGGCCGCTGTTATCATCTGGGTGGTTAAAACTGCTCCTACCACCTCCTAATTCCAGCAAGTAGGAAGGGGAAAGAGTGGAGGAAAAGCTTGCAATGGGTTAAGGTTTCCACTGGTGAGCAAAGTCACCTCGCTAAACTGGGGCCAGGAAATGTGGTCTCTGGCTGCATGGTCGTATGATTTCTAGAATTCTGTTACTAAGGAAGAAAGGGAAAACAGATTTTGGTGCATAGCTGTGACTACTGTTGCACAGTATTGACCATCACCATGCCACCAAGGTACCCTAGTAATCTGAGATACCTAGTTCATCTCCCTCAGCAGTGCATTTTCTACGTTACAAGTGGCTTAAGCCCAAGATATTCTTGGCACCATTCCTATGGAATAGAATCCAAACTATTCCCAAGGCCTAGCTCAGGCTCTCACTGAGTAAACTTCCCTCACTACTTTAATGAAGCTCGTACCTTTGCCCCTAAGTATCCCAGGCTGTGAAGAAACGGATTATAGAGTGAATGACAAAACCAGCGCGTCTGCCTGCACTGAGTTCCCTCGTTGTTTGATTAATGCATTTCACAATACAGTGGCAAGGGAAAAAAATGATTGAAATGTTTCTTCTATACTAAATTCTTCTCTTTTGCCTTTTAAAAAACCATTTACTGAGAAAAAATCTTCAGGTTCATTTTGAAATTTCAAATAATAGTTCTCTTTTTATGAAATATTTTGCAGTAAATTAAATGGGTAATAATGAATGCCGTGGGAAGTTCATAGCTTTCATAATATGTACTTTTCTAACTGTTCTAATTTTTCATGGTCATCTTAGATAAGTGGCACATCATCTTATTTAAGCTTGGGAATTATACCAAATGGGGATTTTGAGTGCTGTGCAGAAATGTCTATTTTTAATCAACTTTTCATTCTATATCCTGTCGACATTGTGATTTATTTGTGACTCAGAAATGGCAGGACAAGCCACCTGTCTGCAGTGATCACTTGTCTCAAAGAATCGTAATTGTAATACTAATTCAGTCTTGGAGTTAGTGAGATAGTCAACTAAATGATAAGTACAAGATATTGATAAATGACAAGTAAGGAAAGCATTTAGTAAGTCATTGGTAAATCTGTTTTATCTTAATGTGTTGAGAAATTTGAAAATTAGGAGAAAGAAATAAGAGCATATTTATGAAATTGTATAAAGTAACTACTATATCCCAGATATTGTTCTAGATGTTGTGGAGGGTTATATAAATAGGAAGCATGAACTCAGCCTTTGGTTGATCTTTGCCTCTACTGAGTGGAAGGCAACGTATATTTTCAAAAGGGGAAACGACAAGGCCATTTATCAAGTATAGGTTACATCAGAAGATAAGAACTGGCCTGTAGGGCAAGAGATGTGGCTTTCAGGATATACACCAACTGGATATGTGACCCTCAGAAGGTTTCTCCTCTCTAGGCCACAGTTTCCCCACCTGCAATATGAGGGGGTTGCATTAAATAGACTGTGATCCCAAAGAGATTATGTGATTGACTTCTGTAGCTATATAATATAAGTGATCTACTTAACATCGAGAGAATGCAGAGCACTGGGGGAAAACAATACAAGTGTGAGAAGTTCACATTCCCTGTGATGATGATGTTTAATGGACAAAGATTATCTAAGATTTTCAAGTGATTACTTTCAATGACCTTCAAGGACCCTTCTAACGCTGGGGCTTCATGATTATTGGTAGGCAAAAAAGCGAGATCTCTTTTATTCTCTTGAAAACCCTTAGAAGATCTAAATTAGGTGTTATTTTCACATCTGTATCTGTACTTATCAGATGAATTGGAGAGACTCCAAATGGAATGAATAAAAAATGAAGGTCTGTGTGTCTTTGTGGGGGCTGGGGGGGTTTCTTTGATTTTGGGTAAGATAAAAAACTTCAATTTACATAACCAGTATAAGGAAAGCCATGAAAATAATGTATAACTTACTGAAAAGTGTAAATAAAAGCCAAGTCAAGAAAGAGAAATGAGTTGTCTGATACAGGGAAGAATTGGAATGAAAATGATGGGATGCATGTGAGAAAAGTGGAATAGGGATAGAACACTAGGACAAAAATCCATTGACTGATACTGAAAAAAGAATGGGGCTGGAATATTTTAAATTCAGATGGCGCAGTATCATTCAGATTAATTTAAAAAACTTGGAGCTTGAGGGGCGCCTGGGTGGCTCAGTCCTTAAGCGTCTGCCTTCGGCTCAGGGCGTGATCCCGGCGTTATGGGATCGAGTCCCACATCAGGCTCCTCCGCTGGAAGCCTGCTTCTTCCTCTCCCACTCCCCCTGCTTGTGTTCCCTCTCTCGCTGGCTGTCTATCTCTGTCAAATAAATAAATAAAAAATCTTAAAAAAAAAAACAAAAAAAAACTTGGAGTTTGAGAATTTCATGATGCTTGTGCATGAGAGTGGGCTAAGGTTCAATAATTTTAAAAAGTGAAGAATTTTCTTACAGTTATAGACGCCAGAAACATTTCCCCCCTACTCTGTCAGTCCTGTTTCCTGAAGGAAGATCCTGGTATTGGTAAAGTTTCAGTTATACCACTCTGTAATAAAGAAGAATTATAGCTTAAGGCTCTAGGTGTGAAATCATTGAGACCACATGATGTAGTGTCAATTCTAGATTCTAGTCCAGACAGCAAGTGACACCAATGACACATCAGTGACATTAGCCAAATTACTAAACCTATCTATACAAGTTTTCTCATGTAACCAAAGGGACTACCACCTCATGTAGTTGGATATCATGAGTTAAATAGGGGGTAAATCACTTGGAGATTTAAAGGTGCTATAAAAATTCACCAATTTCCTGTACCTTCCTTGCTGTCCTAATTTTACTTTTTAAGTAAGCTCTATGCCCAACATGGGGCTTGAACTCACAACCCTGATATCAAGAGTCACATGCTCTACCGACTGAGCCAGCCAGGTGACCTGTATTTTTTTTTTTTTAATTTAAGTGACTTGGTTCATAAGACTGTGCAATGAAAATGTTTTGAAATTTAGGATTGGTCGAAGCACCGGAAGTTCTAAAATTCAGATGACACTCTCTGATTATCTTCATGCAAGACCTTTTGTTGTTAGTAATAAGAATAATCCATAGCCTGACTGATCTAAGAGCAGCCATGGAAATTTGTGGTTGGACTGTTTGGGCTGTTTAAAATTTGTTGGATTATATTAAATTTATAGTCTCCCCAGAATCATGTTATCATTACCTTATTTTGTCCAGAACTGGCCGGGGGTGCATACCCTTGTAATAACCTTACTCTGGGGTTACTGTACTTGCTCCTAGGCAAATTGCTTAGTTCTTCTTTAATGTTTAAAGTATTCTCACACAACCTGACAGCTTTCTGCAGTGGACTGACCTGAGCCAATTAGATCATGTGGAAGTTTTAAGTTTTGTTTTTCATAAATAACGGTAGCCTCTGATGAGGTCTCCGGATGATTTAGGGTTACTCTCCAAAACCTCACTATCAGATTATAATAAAAGCAGCTCTCAAAGCAAATGTTGCCATACACACATTTATTATTGAAACATTTATTAGCAATTCAGCATATAAAACAGTTCCTTCAACCTGTTCCGTAAGCTCAAAGAAATCCTACTTCACTATCCCTACAAGTGCTCTAGAGATTCAGAGACAACTTCCCTAAGAGAGATCTGAAAGAGTGTATGGGCTGATCCTGTCATATAATAAGTGCTACTAAAAGTGAGTGGGTGTAGGTAACCATGGTATTAAATTGAGAGATGGTGTGTTGTTGTTTGTTGCTCCGTTGAGAAATGACAATGGTGACAGTGACGGCGATGATAGATTAACAGTAAAAGTAGCAAGCACATTACTGCATCATATTTTCATCCCCAAAAGGTAAATTTCACAAGGGTAGGAGCTTTGTTTTATTTACCACTCTATCTTCGGCACCGAGACTTGTGCCTGGACCATAGTAGGCATTTTATAAGTTTTTGTTGAATGAACCAAAGAACAACAGTAACAACAAGCAATTTGAGTAACTGATGGGTCAGGCACTCTTCTGAGCTCTTTCCACGCATTAGTACATTTACTTACCACATAAACCTGAGAAAAGCAAATTAAATAGAGTAAAACTTTTACTGATATAAATGTTCAGGAAATGAAGTATATTAATTAGTTGAATTTTCTGGTTAACAGAGCATTACACTTCAATTCCTTTTTATTTTAACCCTTTTAATTGCAAAATTTAAAAAAACACTGACTTTCCTGCCTCAGTAAATCGAATCTGGAGGACATTCTTGAATATTTGGTGAGCTGATTGAAGATTTTCTCAGGGCCCAGGAGAAACTCCAAGCACCTCTTGTTTCATGCAGAATCATAAATGAAGGTGTAATACATTGGATTAAATGCATACATAATTTCATAACATTCTCTAGAAGCTGTTCTTTCTTTTTTCTTTCTTGGGGGTGTGGGTGGGGTTGTGTGGGTGAAGCTTTACTATAATGTTGTTTTTCTCTGCTAGTTCTCTCATTCATTCTTACATACGTCCTGGAGAGGCGGTAGAGCATGGTAGAGGAAGCAGAGGTATTGGAGTGTGAGAAGACTGTTACAGTCTAGCTCTGTCATTTAACTGCTGTGTGATTGAGGCAAGTTTCTTAACATCTCAGAACCTTGTTTCTTCTATAAAATGGGCAGAAGCCCACTGAGTATAGGTGAAGATTGAACGAGGTAGTGTATATAAAGCTCCTTTCACATAGCTACTGCTGCTTCTGTGATAATCTCATGCAATCTGAAGGCAACGTCAAAAACAACTTGCGTTAGAAACACATAAAGCACAGGTAAGAGACTGTTCTTTGAAAATGGGTAAATCCTCTATGAAATGTATCAAATGATTAATTAGAAAAGTACTTTGTTCCATTTAGAACTAATGACAGTGATAAAATACTAATCCCAAATAACTAAGATAATTTTTAAAGTTTTACAGCAAATGGTCCATTTAATAAATCCAGTATAGTAAAATGTGTTAATTCTAAAACTAATTATTTATGATTATGAGTGCAGTGGCTAAGCTACATTCCATTGCTTTGTTTAAGTTGTGGATTGATAAGCAAATTCAGACTTTTGAAGTAAGGTGGCAGAAAGCAGAAAATACTTGAGAGAAACCAAAGTATTTTCAAGCACTTTATAAGCACTCACTTACATATAAATAAGCGATAGGGAAATTGTGAGTCATTCTTCTATATTTCCTACAGTAGGTTCTTAGGGATGTTTCTTTAGCCTATATTGAACTATTATATGTACTTTAAATATGGTGTGTGTACACATACACACAGAAGTACATACATGCATATATTAAGCATTTAAAAATGTATTAATGAAGTAGAACTGACATATACTATTATATGACTTTCAGGTGAACAACATAGCGATTCGACAGTTCTATACACCACCCAGTTCTTACCATGATAAGTATAGTTTACATCTGTCACCATACAATGTTATTGTAATATTATTGACTATATTACATATGCTATACTTTTCATCTTCATGACTTATTTGTTTTATAACTGGAAATTTGTACCTCTTAATCCCCTTCATCTATTTCACCCATCCCCCTACCCACCTCCCTTCTGACAATTTCTGCATTTAAGAATCTGTATTTTTGTTGATTTGTTCATTTGTTTTGCTTTTAATATTACACCTGTAAGTGAAATCATATGGTATTTGTCTTTCTCTGTCTGACTTACCATAATACCCTCTAGGCCCATCCATGCTGTCATAAATGGCAATATCTCATCCTTTTCTATGGCTACATAATATTCCTGTGTGTGTGTGTGTGTGTGGGTGTGGGTGTGGGTGTGGGTGTGGGTGTGGGTGTATGTACCACATCTTCTTTAGCCATTTATCTATCAGTGGACACTTGGGTTGCTTCCATATCTTGGCTATTGTAAGTAATGCTGCAATAAACTTAGGGGTCCATGTATCTTTTTGAATTAGTGATTTTGTTTTCTTTGGGTTGTTGGGAAGGAAAAAAAATTTCTTCTACCCATCAAGGTCTTCCAGCTGGACTAAGAATTAAATTTCCATGAGACAGAGTAATAGGAAGAAAACAAAGTTTTATTACCTATACACAGAGGCCCAATAATGAAATTGAAACTTAAGGAAATGACCAAGGCAGACAATTTTTATACATTTTAGACAAAGAGACAATAAATTTGTGGAGAATTGACAGGATAAAGAAAATAGATGTTTGAGAGTATTAATTAGTAAGGAATTCTAAGTGAAATTTCTGCTGAGGTAGTAGATTAGTAAAAGAGTAGTAACAAGGTTTATTTCCGCAGCTTTCTCAGCTTCAACATGCCTATCTTTGGTAATAAGGATGCTTTTGTCTTTTTAACTCTTAGTACAGGAAGGGTATTTTTCATATGGGAGATTTGTTTCCTGCTTTCAGGGGGACAGAAAATGGTCTGAGTGCCCTTGCACTGACTCATTCTTAAGTAACTTTTATTTAAAATAATCATGGGGCACCTGGGTGGCTTAGTGGTTTTAGTATCTGACTCTTGATTTTTGGCTCAGGTCATGATCTCAGGTTCATGAGATCAAGGCCCACATCAGGCTTTGTGCTGGATGTGGATCCTGCTTAAGATTCTCTCTCTCCCTCTCCCTTTGCCCCCCCGCCAAAAGTACAATTTAAAAAAATAAAATAATCAGTATGCCAAAGTGGCACACTTTGGGGCAGCTTGCCTTTGGCCCCTACAGGGTAAATACCCAGTAGCGGAATTACTGGATTGTATGGTATTTCTATGTTTAATTTTTTGAAGAACCTCCATATTGTTTTCCACAGTGGTTACGCCAATTTACATTCCCAGCAGCAGTGCATGAGGGTTTCCTCTTCTCCACATCCTCACCAACAATTGTTGTTTCCTGTCTTTTTTATATTGGCCGTTCTTTCTGGTATGAGTTGGTATCTCATTATGGTTTTGATTTACATTTCCCTGATGATGCGTGATGTTGAGCATCTTTTCATGTGTCTGTTGGCTATGTGGATGTCTTTGGAAAAACGTCCATTCAGGTCCTCTGCCCATTTTTTAATTGTACTGTTTGGGTATTTTTGGTGTTGAGTCATAGAAGTTCTTTATGTATTTTGGATTATTTTTTAATGAACTCTAATTCTCAAGAGTTTTTTTTTACAAAGTGGTCCAAAAGAAAGGTTACATATTTTGTTGTATTTTATCAACACTGGCTTTGTCATGTCCTTTCTTTCCTGTGCTGCTGATATAATTACCATTTTATGCCCAGAGATTGATTTTGTATTTATGACAACTGTATGATTTCCATCTTTTAATCATCTCTTGATATATTCACAAATAGAATAATTTCCAAAACATTCAGAAAGAAACAAAAGGATGTTGTGCTCATTTTCAAACATCAGACCCGATTCTTTTTCATTAACACAGTTTTACAATATTTTAAAATACTTTTACTAATTTTCAAATGTATGTAACCCCTAAGTAAACCAATTTTAAAATTTGAAACATACCATTTTTTTGTACAGAGAAATCCTTCTCTCAGCCATTTTACTTCCTTTTGTTTCATACCAGTGTTTCCATTCTGTCTACTGCTCAAATAACTCTCTTGCAAGTCTCTTCAGATTGTTGCATTGAACAATTCCATTTCATTGAAAAATTCACAATGTCTTAAATCAGTTTTATTTCCCTAAGTACAGTATTTAGATAAAATTTTCTTTATTCACCTAAAGTACTTCTTTTTTAATTAACAGAGAATCTTTTATTATTGAAAATTATCTCTAAAGTATAAAATGCTATGTACATACTGATGGTATTTTAAAGAAAAAAATAGAATCTATTTAGCTTCTGACCATAATTTTTCTGACAACTATTTCAGAAGACAATAGTCATTTAAAATTTAATATTGTCTGGTGTTTTGCAAATTCCCAATTAGAACATTATAATTTACTGTATAATGAAATCACTGTTGGAATAAAAATCTCTGCCTTTAGCAGAGTAACTCAGTTGTGTCTTGGTTTCAGGAAAGTTTCTTTAATGCATTGTTTCATGACACCAAATTGAAAATTGTCTTTATAAACATGGAAGAACACTGTAAGTTATGTTATTTTGTTTTATTTATTTATTTGCAGCTAGGCTACAACATATAATTTGTTGGAGGATAAGTAGAGTCTTTTATTTTATGCACATGGGCTCCTTGGAGTGGATAAATAAGCCTTTCTAAAACCCTGAGCTGATTCTAACAGACCCCAGGTATTGACGTGGTAGCCTGCCAGCCATCTACAGTCATGCATAGCCTCTTGAACTCCTCATTAGGAAATAATGGGGATATGGTCATAAATACATCCAATTGATTATGCATTACTACTGATGCTTACGTTCCCTTTCAGTACTTGTTAGGTCAAGTCTAGTGTTTTATTTAATAGTTTGTAGCACTTGCTGATGGAAACATTAGATATATGCCATCAAGACAGAAATAACTTTTTTGCTTGATTTAGTGAAAATGTTAAATCCTGGTAAGACTTGGTTACCACAGTATTAGCTCTGGAGGTTACTTGCAGTGTCAGCTCACACCCATAGGCTTCAGGTAAATAAACTGGTCAGGAACTGTAGTCATTTCTGGCTGCTGGTGCCAATCACATGCTGCCTACCCTCCATCCTTCCTCACGCCTGCTTGTGTCGGGCCTACTGTATCAGTCAAGGTCTAACCAGGAAGAGAAATAAAAATTAAAACAGAGAGATTTAATATTGGAACTTGGTTCCACAGGTCATGGAAGAGCTGAAAAGCTTGATTGTGGGACATTGAGGCCACCCAAGTATCAGCAACCGCAGGAAGCCACCACTGCCTCCAGGCTGAAGGGGGCAAGGGAAGAGTCAGCTGCCATGGAAGCCTAGAAATGGGAAGCAGGGATAAGAAACAGAGAGGAGAAGCATGAGTAGTGGATCTGAGAGCAAACAGACCCCAAATAAGCACAGCTGTGGTGGGCTTTTGGGAGGAAAATAAGAACAGAACAAAAATTTGAAAGTAACTTTGAAACTCTGGAGGAGTGAATAAGCCATATCAATAATAATAACAACAGGGGCACCTGGGTGGCTCAGTCGTTAAGCGTCCGCCTTCGGCTCAGGGCGTGATCCTGGCATTCTGGGATCGAGCCCCACATCAGGCTCCTCCGATGGGAGCCTGCTTCTTCCTCTCCCACTCCCCCTGTTTGTGTTCCCTCTCTCACTGGCTGTCTTTCTCTCTCTGTCAAATAAATAAATAAAATCTTAAAAATAATAATAATAACAACAATAATGATATTAGTGGTGGTGATGATAATGCTCATGCGAATAGCAGCTAACCCCCTGGAGCACTATGTGTCGGGCATTGCTCCCAGCACGTTAGACATTAGGTCTATTTTAGCCAACAGTATTCTGATGAGTTATGGATTATGCTTATTTCCATTGTACGGGTGAGACTGGGCTACAGAAAGGTTATTTAGCTTGTCCAAGGTCACATAGCCAAGACCCAGGCAGCTTGGCTTCAGAATTGGGCTCTCTGCCCTACAACTACTGTCCAAAGATAAGCTATGCTGTTTCTCTCTTGGCCATTCATTCTCCACAGCCATCTACACAATCGACCAGGTCTTAAGTTCATTTGATGGCACTAGACCAACTCTGTTAAAAACAAAACAAAACAAAATAAACAACCCGAAAACCTTTTACATGAGATGCAGCTTTAATTAAAACATGTCCTTTTAGTAATAAGTAACACATTCATGTAGTGCAAATGCAATGGTATTTTTGAACCAAATGAAATTGCTGTTTTTCTATGTCAAAAACAGTTCAGTACTGGCAGTTTCTTACAGTTAGACCTAATGCAGAGAGGGTATCCAATAAAAATAAATATCTCCCTTC
Organism: Ursus americanus; assembly: GCF_024610735.1. Lineage (NCBI taxonomy): Eukaryota > Metazoa > Chordata > Mammalia > Carnivora > Ursidae > Ursus > Ursus americanus. Next base: position 24,866,655 of record NC_142164.1, read on the forward strand.
CTCAACTCCCACCCCCAGTTTCTCTGAAATCAACCACTCCTCCCAGTTTCTTAGGTATCTTTTCAGTGATATTATGGAAATACACAATCATATGCAGTTATATTTCCTCTTTGAGCCCACATAGAAGCACACCATACTTGGTGCTCCAAACCTTGTGTTTTGTCATTTAACAGAGTATCTTAAAGATCATTATTTTAAGCAGCTGCTGAGTTTCCAGTTGCACCAATGTGCTATAATGCATTTAGCAATACTGCTTTGAGTTAGTGTCATTTAAGTTAGTTTTATTTATTTGCTATGACAAAAACATACTAGTTTTATTTTACACATGTAAAGTACTAGAAGTAGAGTTTGTAGCCCAAATTATTTGTGTATTTTTAATTTTGATAAATATTGACAATATTTGTCAGATTGTCAAGTTGCCATCAATAGAAGTTGGACTAATTAGAATTTACATTATCAATGTATGAGAATGCCTATTTCCTCAAACACTTGCAAACACAGGGAATGATCAAATGTCTTGAATTCTGCCCTCTGATAGACTCAAAATCCAATAGTACTATATTTTCATTTTGCATGTCTGTTATGAATGAGAAGGGGAATTTTTCATGTTGAAGAGCCGTTAACATTCCACTTTCTATAAGCTATTCATATTGTTTGCCACATTGGATTGTTGGTCTTTCATTATTGATTTGTAAGTACTTTTTGTATGTTAAGGAAATTCTTTATTTGGGACTTGATTTAGGAATACTTTTTCCAGTTTGTTGTTTGTCTTTTATCATTTTAATGGCATGTGTATGTTTATGTGTGTGTAATTGTTTTTGAAAACGTTCTATATGCTTTAAAAATGCCCTTACTGGCAAAAGCAGACTATACCTCCTATTCAAGAAATCTGAAGGTTCTTTCCTTCACCATGTTATTAAGAGTTTCAAAATGGGTTGGCTTGGGGCACCTGGCTGGCTCAGTCAGAGGAGCATGCAACTCTTGATCTTGGAGTCGTGACTTCGATTCCCATGTTGGGTATAGAGATTACTAAAATAAACAAACATTTAAAAAAATGGCTGGCTCATTTTGGGTGGAATTGGGAAAGTTCTAGTGGTTTGTTTTATTTTAATCAAAACTATTATATTGTTTATTTTTCATTTCTGTCCTGGGTTTTTAATTAAAAAATGATTATGTATAGGGGTGCCTAGGTTGCTCCATCAGTTGAACAGTCAACTCTTGGTCATACTCTCAGGGACCTGGGATCAAGCCCCATCTTGGGCTCTGTGCTCAGCTGAGAGTCAGCTTGGGATTCTCTCTTTCCCTCTCCCTTTGCCCCTCCCCCCACCCGAGCTTGCACTTGAGTGCTCTCTCTCTCTCTCTCTCTCTCTGAAATAAATAAATAAATTTTCTAAAAAAGAATTACATATAAACTTTCATTGCATGCTTGGGAAACTGTCACATAAAATGTATAGGAACATTTTTTCCTGATACCACAGTGTATTCATATGAAAGTAAAAGTAGAATAAGATAGAACAAGAAAACCTTTCAGCATTTTTTTTTGTTGTGATCCTTGTTTCTGATTTGTGGAAACAAATTGGAAGCCTTTCCCCAAAATGATTTATAAAAACTTTGGAATTTTATTATATTGATGCTATCATTAATTCTACTGACAAAATCATGACATTTGCTAGGTAAATATTACAGTTGTGTGTGTCTATATGACTGTAAAATAAAACCTTAATATTTAGCAATGCTTGAGACCACCTGTTTCTTTTCATTCTTGTCAAACATGAATATTTAAGAAAATCATTGATAATGACACATTATGTGCTATCTTGTTTTAGCTGCTTTTAATTTTTGAAATATTGTTTTGAACCTTTATTATTATATCCTAAGCTTATTTGATGACTGTTAACAAATGATTTAAACAGGGGCGCCTGGGTGCCTCAGATGTTAAGCGTCTGCCTTCGGCTCAGGCCATGATTCCTGGGATCGAGCCCTGCATCAGGCTGCCTGCTCTTCTGGGAGCCTGCTTCTTCCTTTCCACTCCCCCTGCTTGTGTTCCCTCTCTCACTGGCTGTCTCTCTCTCTCTCTCTCTCTCTCTCTCTCTCTCTCTCTGTCTCTCTCTCTCTGTGTCAAATAAATAAATAAAATCTTTTAAAAAAACATGATTTAAACGTCCATTAGTTATTAGCACAAATGATTTCCTTTTCCAAAGCTTTTTCTTAGTGCCATGCTGAATTTCAGTCTGGTTTATGTCCATGATGTCACAAATATCTCCCATAACCATTCATTCCTTTATTCATTCATTATAGTGATCCACATGATTTTATCGAGCACTTCATATATAGGCCCTGTGTTAAGGGCTCCAGATGCAGCACTATTGAGGAGCTTATGTTCTGGCTCCTTCAGTGAAGTCACCGTCTTTATCATCATTATACTCCACCTCCACTGACGCCATTCCTCTCTCCACCTGCTCTCTTTTTTACCATGTAGCTCATTTCATTTGAATGTCTACCTCATCTAATCTGAACTCTTCTTCCAGGCTTTCAAAGTTAGAAATATCATCTGTTGCTTCCTTTTGTATCTGTTTGATGTTGTTTTCCATGACTCCCCACATACTTGCTTTTGTACTAATCTCTGCACAGCACACTTCAGAATTACTCTTCCCATTACTCATGTTGTTCTTCTCACCTTATCTGTTTTCTCCATCCTTCAAGGCTAGCATGTAGCTGAGTGAGAAATGCACACAGTGTCATATCTGGATTCCTTTCCCGGATCTTACCAGCTCTTAAAAACTGTGTAACCTTGAGCAAGTTAAATGACATGAGGCAGCTAGGATATTTCCTGGCACAAGGAAGATACTAAATTTTCTTTCCCCACCCTCAGTCCACATGGTTTTTCATGGAGTCTTCCCTAAATATACACTCTCTCCTCTGGACTGCAAATACTCCCTGTCACACAAACCAGTTCTATCTTGTAGTGGTGTTGTTTGTCATTCTTTTCTCCTTAACTAAATTATAAACATCTTTAAGTGAAACTTTACTCCTTGCGCATCCATTACCCTCCTCCCCAAAGTACCCATTATAATGCTAATATACCGGGCTCTCAATAAATAATTGGTGGTTGGTTTGTCTATATTTGAAAATAGGATAGCAGTGTCAACCTTTCTTCTATTGATAAAATAGAATTCTAGGTACACATGTGGTTTGAGGACCTATTACTTCTTTTTCCATTTTGTTATAATCCCCGCTGACGTCTTACAGATGATTGGATGCAAAAATTTAACAAGAACCATTTTATGACTCACAAAATCTTTGTTGTTAGAAGTCACTTTTCAATATCTCTTAATTGGTATTAGGATTGTAAGGGGGAATGGAATCAAAACTGTAGTGATTTAAAGTATCATAGGATAGAGAAACCAGGAAATCAACATATTTAATTATAGACTTTGAATGACTTCAAAGGAAACTGTTTTTTTCAAGGGATTAAGCCAGGAACTGGGTCTTTATTATAGGAGGCCACTTGGGCCTCCATTTAGTTGGTTTCTGGCACATTCATTGACAGGAATAATTTAATGATTGTAAGTAATCACCAAGTGTAGGAAATAAGGTCCTCTTTGAATCATAAACCTTTTAAACATGAAAAATATTATGCATTTGTTTGAGAATGGTGAAATGTGTGAACTAATTTCATATTGTCCTACCAATTATGAATGTGTTATTTCTGGCAAGCAAGTCTCTTTAAAATTGCATATGCTTAGTTCTTTGCCAGGGAGGTGAGAGAAAAACATTGTCAGCCTCTTTATACCCAGCTGGGGCCAGGTGTTGTTCATTAACATGTAAATAGTGCAGTTACTGCCAATTAAGATTTTTAAAAACATTAAAGTCTATGGGAACACAGTTATATCACCTATAAAATTTTAAAAAATATATGCATCTTATGCTTTACATTCCTACAAGGCATATAATATTACTTGTACTCTTAATTACACAGTGCAAGTTGCTATTTCTTTGCAGAATGTCACTGTATGTTGTTAGAATGGAAAGTAACAGTATTTATTGATTGGGTTAATGATTATAGCCAAATATTGAGATTTTGTTATGGGTTATACTGATTGTCAAGTTATAGTGTTTCATCCTTGAAACAAAACTTATTGAGCTCCTACTGTGTGGAAGAACCTGTGTTGGGTGCAAAGTATTCAGTGATGAACAAGGGAGACATGTTCTCTGCCCCAGGGAGCTTATGGTCTAGTTGGGCTCCACACTGAAGCACTCAATAAGCATACAAATAAACACACAAATAGATCAATATTGTTATAAGTACTCATTTGAAATGAGAGGGTGCCATCAGAAAACATGATGGGGTATAGCAGAGATAGAGATAGGAATCTGTGAATAAGCAACATTTCAGCTGAAATCCACAGGAAGAGCAGGTGATATCCTGGTGGAAGGAGTGGGAAGAGGGCAGGCCAGCAAGAGAGAACAGTGCTTAGGACCCACTTCAAGATAGTGGTTGCCTCTGTGGGGGGAGGGGGAAGGGAGCAGAGTAGAATTTAGGAGAGGTAAGAATGGGACTTCAAGAGCTAACTATAACGTTTTCATTCTTTACTAAGACACATGAAGCAAATACGATAAAAGGTTAATGTTTGTTAATTTCCCATGGTGAATTTATGGATGTTTGTTATATTACTCTCAGTACTTTGCTATGTGGTAAAAATATTTGATCACTGAAAGAAAAAAGCAAAGAAGTGAGAACATGGAGTTGAAAATGTTTTTCAGTAGTATAAACTGGGCTTAATTTGTTAGAAGATGGACTTAAAACTTTCCATCTATTATTGCCTAAATCTAGTCTTTAGAAAAATACTCTTTATTTTACTTGAGGGTATTCAAAATCCTTAGCTGCTCCTGACACTTAATTGCAAACCCTATTATCCAGTGATGACATAAATGCTATGGTATCAATAGATGTAACATGACAACAGACACATCCTTTTGCTGCACCCTACTTTAGGTTGCAGTAATTTGTTTTTACAGTAATAAGGCCACTTGGGGTTAAAACAGTGGGACTTAAAAAGATACCTACACAGCTAACTTTTCCAGGTAACAAAATCCCTTTATTAAGAACAACTAAATAAGCCCATCCCGCATCAAATGCTATTATCACTGAGCTAGCTTAGTTATCATGTTAACACTTTAATTATGTTCCCAGGGAAAAATAAGTCATGCCACCCTCTCTGAAAACTGCAATCAAGTAACTAAGGGGCCCTTGAAAGAAAGTTTTTGAATTGCAGTATTTAAAACCCTCTGCTTTATCACGGTGATTTTATCCTAGATTGACAAATCTCTGGGACTACCTGGTGACTGAAAAGCCAGGAAGAAAAAGGATCCTATAAATTACCTTGGGCAGCCCAAAAACTATGTGATATGGAAAACCACCCAGAGAATCATCAACAAGAGGTTGCCCTTGTTTTTCTCTTCTCCTGGCTGAAGACAGGGAGCCAGACCCATCCAGTTCAGTCACATTAGCACTAAATTTCAGTTCAACAAATATTTGAATCATTACCATATACAAGGCACTTCCTGGGCTACAAAATTGAGTAAAATACAACCTGAATACACAAAGAATTTGCAGTCTGCATGTGGAGATGAAATACACATTCTAATCTGTTTTGGAGTAGGAGTAAGAATGGGAGTGGGCGACGTGGTAAGGTGGCTGGGGATAGGAAATGACTATATTTCTTTCAACTCCTAGATAAAATGATTCAAATTAGACCGATGCCCTTATTCTTATCACGTTCTCATAGAAGACAAACTAGTGGAAATTGAGAAATATTCATTGTAATTAAACGGCTGTTTTAAATACCAAAGGGAAATTAGTTATATATAATTATCTTTCATAATCCAGGAAGCCTTTTTTTTTCCTGTAAAAAAGTCCAATTGTAACAATGAATGTCAAGGTCCCTTAAGTGTAAATCTTACAGTTGATGCTTAAATAGCTAAGGTTGTATTTAGCACTCTAGAAGATACAGGTTGGTACATTATATAGAAATTTTATTCTGTCTTATAAACTGTATACTTCTATATTTAGTATAATAATGAGCTTGCCCCAGGAGAGCACAATATTCTTGGAATAGAATGTTTGACGCTGGTCCCAAGATGGTGGTACTCAAGGTACTTGTTTTAGAAGAAGAAAACAGAAAGATTATCCTGTGTTCTAAAGTTGAGAAGTCCTGATTTTATAAATTGACTTGGATAGAAAAGTGCATAAAATATAATGTGAAGGTCAGAGGGGTCTCTTATCTATTCCAAAATAGTGATCCCTGGTGGAAAAGCAATGTAGCGCATATTGCCAAGTGCTGCAAAATGAAAATGTGTTATACCACCGTTCATAAGCAGGACCTGCTGAACTGAATAAGCACAGATGTACTTCAAATTAATATTTAATCCAATACCAAAAGCACTTAAAGGAGTTAGGGATATGAGTTCCTCGTAAGAAATGACTTCTTTCTCACAGAGAGCAATTATGGAACCACAAGATAACACAAATAAGATTGTCATATTCTCCTTAGGCTTAAATAGTAAGTCTGGAGGTGAAAGTGTGTTGTTGGCTCTTTTTTGAATTTTCTAAATATTTTTTTAAAGGAAGAAAAAGAATTATTTTTGAATGACACGGGTCAAAAATAAAATAAAGTGACTTTGATTGAGAGACTATCTCAGTCCTTGAGAGTAGATGAGAGTGACTTTTAATTGACATCATTAGAATGTTGTTAGAATAAAATAGAACCAGGTAACCCTTATTAATCTTCAAAAAGAAAGTACCTACACTTAAGTAACAATTTCTATTCCTTCCTATTGCTTTTTTGAGGGCATCGTTAGAAACAAATCCCCAAAAGAAGTTTGAGTCCAGAGCCATCTCCTGCCTTTTATTTTAAACTCATTTTTTTTCCAACATTAGGCCTGTGATGGATTTTAGAGTGACATTACATATTAAATATTCAGAAACTATAACCTTAGGTTAAAGTGACATTTCATTTCCTAGGGTTTTTTTTTAAATTATCTGTAAAACAAATGACTGAACCTACTTATTCAATAGGAGGTTTAAAGCAAAGACATTTTGCAAAGTATAATAGGTATCAGCTGGAACCACTGTATGACAAAGAAGAAAAAGCAATAATACACTTACTGTCATGTTTCACTCTAAAATGTTAGCTCCTTCTGAAGGACAGTTAGCTTTTATATGATCAAAATGCCATGTAAATGTATTGAGGTGACTATTTTTAGGTGATGGGTTAGGCTTATACATTATGACAATTAGAGGCTATCTCCATCTTTTTGTTTGAGAGGAGATAAAACACATTCCTTCCCAATTACTCATTCAACAAATATTGAAATGTACTACTTATTCATCCACTCAGTATATGTTTGGTTGAGCACCTGTTGCAGCCAGATGCTAGAGATAGAACACTGAGCAATGATGCTTATGGAGCTTATAATCCAATGGGGAAAAGAGGAAAATCAAATAAAGAAAAAATATTGAATTAATGTTATAAGCCCTATGAAGGAAATATACAAGATGTGGTGAGGCAAGGGTGGGGGGTGGTGGATAATCTTTCAAGCGTAGGTGAAGGACTTGTGGTGGGAAAAGATGACCCCATCTAGGGACAACAAGAAGACCAAGGTGCCCAAAAAGGGGCAGGCCAGGGGAAGAACAGCTCAATGAGAAACTTTAAGTTAAACAGCAGCCAGGTCACAGAAGGTCTTGGAGGCCAAGATAATGAGTTTGAATGTCTTCCTAAATGTGGTAGAAAGCCACTGGAGGGATTTAATAAGCAAGGGAGGGGAATATCCATTTGTTCTTTAAAGTTTACTCTAGACCTGATTATCATACAGGAAGTAGATCAAAGGGGGTAAGACTGGAAGTGGGGAACCAGGAAGGAGACTGTTGCAGTTATTCAGGTGAGAGGTGATGGTGGCTTGCAATAGGGAACAAAGAGAAGTGGGTAGATGTAAGATATATTTCTGAAGGAAGCCAAGTGGATGAATTGGATGTAGGAGGTATGCAAGAAGGAGAAGTCTGAGATGGTTCCATTTTGTTGCTTGAGCAGTTGGATACCTTGTGGTGTCACCTAGGTAAGATGAGGAAAGGAGTGTGGTGAGAGTGAGAGAATCAGGAGTTGCATTTTAGACATATTAAATGCAGGTCTCTGAGATATTCAAAGGATATATTGAATTTCAGTTGGATGTACAAATCTAGATTCCAGAACTCTGGAGATAGTCTTCAGCTAACTGAGAGGAGTCAGCACACAGTGGCATTTGCAGTTTTCATAGCTCTTGACAGTCCCTGGACACTTACTGCTTTTATTCAGGACTGTATGCAAAATATCAGCACTGCCTCCATGGTAATTCATCCTACTTGATGTTCTCTTGTGACCTCGAATTGAGAGAATGTGCCACAGGATGAATGAGTTTTGTTAGGATACAGAGGGTTAAAAAAAACCCTGGATTGTATAGTTTTATTTAAGAATGCAGATTTGAGTGGGATTTCACAGTCAAAGGGGAGGAGCCACTTGGGAAGAAACGGGGCAGCTCTAAAGGAAATGGGGTTTAAAGAAAGAGGGAAGAAAGCCCTCCTTTTTGTGTCGTTTCACAACTTTGTATAGGACCAAGCCTGCTACTAAACATTTATCTGTAAATTATTTTGAGTTCCTTTTTATTAATAAGAATTGCAAAATTTAGTGAGCACTTACTATACACCCGGCACCATTCTAAGTACGTGAACTAACTCATTTAGTTCTCTCCAGAAGCTGTGGGATATTTGTTATTTGACCATGTTTACGGATTTAGAGAACAGACACAGAGAGGTTCAGTAATGCCCAAATTAATGGGCATTAAGTGATGGGCTGGGATTTGAACTTTGGTAGTCAGCTTCAGAATTCCTGGTCTCACCACTGCACTATACCTTTAAGTTTGCATGTAATATAAAATGTGATTTTAAATGGCATTTTGTCTCTCTAATAGGTAGGACTTTTGAGTGCCATTGACATCTTAATATTCATTATTTTTTTTATATTGTAAGCGTCACATGGTTTATGGCACAGAGAATAATTGTGGTGATGGTTCTGGAACATTTAGATATCTGCTTCTTGGTCTACATATTCTGTGATTTTTTTTATTTTTGTTTTCTTCTCATATTTCTTAGCTCTTACCCTTGAAAAACAGTGACAAGAGCGGTATTTACTGGTCATTATAGAAACCACTACCCAATGCTGCAACACTGTTATATTGACCATGATTTATTGATGAAGTCTGCCATCTCAAACTCTTCATCTATATTTCCTCCTGGGGGGAGAAGACTATAAAATTATCTCCTTACCTGGCACAGTTAATTCCAGAAACTTGTAACTACTGTTGTGGTGAACAACTTCAGCAGCTATTCCAGATCCAGAGCTATTTTACCCCATAGAGAAAAATGAATCATGCTAATTGGCTAACCTATGTATTATAATATTTATTTATTTAATGATAGTTATAAGTTAGTTTAGCCATATGTTAAAGCACATGTTTAGAAACAAGCCTATTTTCAAACTAATATTTAAGAAGTGCTCAAGTGTCAAGAAAAACTTGAGTGACTAAAATCTATAAACAGAACAAAAATGATCTTTTACTGAGTTTAAGATATTAATGACTTGCCATTCTTTAACCTCAAAATACTTAAAACTCATTGAAACTTTGTTATAATCAATTGATTTTCAACTTACTAACTTGAAAGCATTTTGCCTTTTTAAAACTATTTTTTAAAAATCCTAAAGAAACCTTTTTTCCCCCCTGATGACTGGGTGCCATCTGTCATTATGCATATGGCCTTGCCCTTTTACTTTTACAAATGGTCTATTTCTCTTTTAACAAATATGTTCAGATTTTCATGGAAAATATAAAACAGTGTTTGCTCTTATTCTGTGGCTAAGAAATGGCATAAACCTATGACTCTGAAGAGTTGATCACCGAGAAGCTTATAGATGGGTCTTTGCAAAAGGAACCAAAAAAAGTTTCTCTCTTCTGACTATGGTCAACAGTACTGCAGTTGAAGGTAGGTTCAGAGGTAATTCCTGTGTCACTGGCATATTTCTCTACCGCACTGACCAAGGTATAGGCATAAATGACCTACAGTTAATGGAAGCTTACAGGTGGTAAAGGCTCTGGAAATCCACCTACAGAATACCTAGCATACAATTTTTATTCGGCATTTAGTAGGAAAAGAAAATGTGAATTCTTTGAAAGACAAAATGTATCAGGAAAAGTGTTGGGGAAAGGAGGGAGTATGGGATTGGGTGTTGGGGGTAAATTAGATTACTTGAGTTACTGAAATGATTCAGGGAGGCAAGTTTATAGAACTCCCAGTTTCCCTCTGAGATAATTCAGTCCTCCCAAAGATAGGTCGGGTGTTTCCCAGAGAGAGGAAATATTGTACTATCTGAAAGAAAATCCTTGCCTGGATCCATCCTTCTTAGGGAAGTTAACATCTCCCTGAAGGCTCTCTGTCACCTCTGGAGACAGTGTGGTGTGTCTGGGGAGTGTATCTTTCAAACACATACACACACAATCTCTCTCTCTCTCTCTCTCTCTCTCTCTCTCTCACACACACACACACACACACATACACACACACACACACACACACACACACAAACCACTAAAATAAGAGAAATAATGACTCTACTTATTGCCAGCTTCTGACTGAAATGTGCCAATTCCATTGCTCTCATAATGGAGAAATTAATATATCCTGTCAAGACCACATGATATGAATAGTGAAATGCTGTGAAGTTACTGCATATAGAAGAGTCGGGAAATCCACTTTGATCTACATTTTTGATGTTTGATAATTGCACTTATTATCGGGTCCTTTATGCTCTTTTTCTTTGACATGAGATCCATTATCAGTGACAGCATGAGTGTGAGTATGGGTTTGATTTGAAAAACTACTTAAGATGAGGTAATGGAAAAGAAGCTTTTTTTTGTCCATGCATATTAAGAGAATGGAAGAAAATTAACTTTATTCATACAATGCCTCACTTGAGTTATTTCTCTTTTCTGTGTAGTATTGTTTCGGTGCCTTATGAAGTTACTTCTTTTTTAAGAATTTGTTCCCTAATGAAATGTTTTGTGCATACATAGACTGCTATTTGCTTTGATGCCTTCATTCTACGAGAAATCATTCAGTGACAAGTTTAAAGAAACGCTGGTCGCAAAGAGTTGGACAGGTCACATAGCCAACCTTTGCTTCTTGAGAAATCATTATAAGTAGAATGCATAGGCATATGTGGATAGGAAAGGACTAGAAACAGAACACAAACTCATATTTATAGCAAGACAGATAATTGGTAAATTCATTAATTAGGAATTTTTCTGTATCTGTTAATTTATTTTAAATAACACTAGTTACCTTGATGCAAGTCATTATTGGCAATTAATATGTGATAATGTATTTGAACGTTTCTGCTTGCCTGAATTTCACAACAAGGGCCAAGGCTAATTTAGCCCTTTAATGCAGAATTTTACACATTAACAAATTAGTATTCATCACAGTGAAGCCTAAGTAAAATGATGATTCATTCATTTACTTATTATTATCTCTGTTATAGGCATTACCCACTGGTTGGTCTTTGGCTGTCAGTATGTACAATATGATATAAATAATGCATAGTTGTATAGTAAAATTATAAAATTCTTTCAGCCAAAACTAAATGCTATTCCTATACTTCTGTTTATGTAGGGACTGAAAAATTTTCTCTTCTTCCCTCCTAGGGTCTTCTGCTGATCCAATAATTAAATTGATATAATAAGACAGATTAAGGAGAAAAACAAAAAGAAATTTAATAACATGTATACCTCCTGCATAATTGGGAGAGACCCAGGAAAACTCAGTAACTCTCTTAATGGCCCCAGCTAACACTTTAACTACCATCTCCAGCTAATGACAAAAATGTTCCATTAGTGGGGAGCCAGTTATGGGAGGCTATCAGGAAAAGCACAGTAAACAAGGGTATGATTGTTATGTAGACTTAAGTCATTACCTTCTCCAAAAGAGTTTCTAGAGATTGAGTCATCCCCCTCTTTCTGGTACAGCAAAGGAGACACCCTTACAAATAGGAATTTCCCTTATAATAAATGTAAATGTTTCTTACAAAAGGGTAACTTCTACTTGGTTTTTAGACCTTCTCAGGTGTCCACCTTTTTTGTTTAAATAGCTCAAAATAGTCCTCATGCCAAAGAAACATATTTTGGGATAGCAAATTCTGCTCTCCTTACAGCTTATTTTTTCCATCCAATTTCACAGAATAGTAGAAAAGCTTACATCATTGTCAGAACTCCTTTGGCTTCACACAGCCAAAACGCAATGCTGTGGTTTGAATATGTTCTCTAGGGACAAAAGGGAACCTGTTGGGAATTGATGACCCTCCAATACCTTTTTAATAGAGGTTGACCCTGGTACTAAACAATATCAGGCTACATTGAGAGTTATCACTAAAGGCAGGGCCTGAAGTCAAAGGATTAAAAGAAAATTACTAAATTGGAAAGGGGCCAAAAGCAAACCTGATCTAAAATCTGCCTATAGCCAATAACATCAAGACAGGATTTATTTAAAGGGTAACCTTTCTCAAAGTTTGTGACATTCTTTCACTGAATTAATTCCATGTGGTAAAAGTACACACAAAATGTTTGTAGAGAGACATTAATTGTTGGTAAGATTACACTTCCCAGACATTTTCACAGAGTATTAACTTTGATGCCTGATCAATACCATAGCTGATGACCTCAGATATTTCAATTCCAACTAATATGCATCTGCTTTTTATAGAAGTGTTAACAATTAGCACTGTAATGAAATGCTGTATAATACTTTGAAATTGAGAGTTGTGTTGGGTGGGCGATAATATTTTCATGATACAGTAGTGTATTGAATGAAATTACTAATGTTTTCATGAACACTAAGAGGAAGGTATATAATCTCTGCGAGTACGTAACTTTTAACCTCTTTTGAATTGAGACTTCGGCGTCACATTTTCATATTGAGTTACGTTATTTTTTAAAGCATAGAAAGTAGTCTCTCTATCATAAGTTTGCATTGAATTGTTAGACCATGTTCATTCCTTTGCTTTGTCTTTTTGGCTTGCTTTCTGCATTATCATGGATAGTGTTAAAGAAAAATTCAACTGAGTAAATTTGAAGATCTAATTGGCTTTATTAAGCAATCCCTGAATCGGGCAGCATCCCATCTAGCAAATAGAAAGGAGCTCCAAAGAGTTGTACAGAATGGAAGGTTTTTATAGGAAGGAGGGTGAGGCAAGGAAGTTACTAGCAAAAAAAAAGAAAGAATTGTTTCAGGAAAAGTCCCTTTCCCTAAGAGGGGAAATGCAGGAGTTCTTATCATGCAGATGACCTCATCTTCCTTTGGGGGATGAAGAGGTCCAATGTGACAGATCACCTCATTGGTGCTGAACTGAAAATTTCTGACTGCCTGGTTAAGACCATATTTCTAGAAGAGATTGAAACTGCAATTAGGTTTAATATTAAGCCCCAGTTTGGTGACTTGGCCTAGCATAAGTGACACCATTTGGGGCTTATGGTTTTCTTTTTGACAATTGGAAGAAGGACAAGCATTCTGAAATAATTTGCTCTGTCCATATAAACAGTGGCTCAGATGAAAAACTAGCAAGTTGTCAAGCCATAGTATTGCATTCCATAGTAAAACTCAACTACAGGAGCATCAAGCTTCCATTGAGTTTTCATTTCGCTTTGTAACATGTGTGTATGTGTGTGTATGTGTATTTCTTTTAAGCTCTTTCATTTGGATAAAGTTAATTTCCAGAAAACTTCAATTTGTGGATAGGGTTTACTTAAGAATTTCATGAGTGTTTGAGAAAATAATTTGAATGTTGACTGATGGTCCACTAAATCCTTTGAAGTTGACCACAGTTCTCCCACATACCATAAACCTAAATTGATGTGGGTAGGCATGAAAGGAGGTAATCTATAGGAAAAAATTATTTATTTTGTAGCAGGACTTATTACAAATTCATTTTGTTTACATCATGTGGTTAAAATATAATTTAGCAGATAACCGATTATGTATGTACATTTTTCAGAGCATGGATGTTGGATATGGAAGAGATATATCTGAAAACACGAGGGCAGAAGCAAATACCCTCTATTAATTTGTCTTCCTGTACAAATATCAACTGTTTCTCACTTTGGAAAATGTGAGTTAAGTCAGAGAGTTAAGGCAGAGAATACAGTGCAGCTTTTTTTCCTGCTTCCAAATGAGATAGTATCATAGTGAATATTATGCTTTACGTTTAACATTCTTATATTGTACATTTTCCAGCTTTACCTGGAAATTCCCCAGTACATTTGTATATATGTAGATTATTTTTTATATTCAAGAGTAATATTATTCTATTACACTGATAATAAAATATATGATCCATATATAGTTCCTACTTGAGACAAATGTATTTCCAGTATGAAGCTATTATAAGATGTTCCAAATATTCATGGACTATTCAAAACTAGAGTAAACATTATTAAAAAACAAAATTCAACTGAGTAAATTTGAAGATCTAATTGGTTTTATTCAACGATTCATGAATTGAGCAGCATCTCATCGAGCAAGTAGGAAAGAGTTCTGAAGAGCTATAAAAAATGGGAGGCTTTTACAGGCAAATGGGGGCAGGGACAGGGAAGGAGTGGATTACCACTCTACTGCTAACCAGAAAATTCCAGACTGACCGGTTAAGATTACCTTCCTGGGGGAGGTTAAAACTGCATTTAGGTTGGGTATTAAGTTTCAGTTTTGTGACATGGGGCTTAGCACAGGTAACTCCATTTGGGGCCCGTCATTCCTTTTTTAACAATTCTCCCCTTTTGATCAGACTCTCAGCTTAACTGAGAGATGTAATCAAAATTTAAGACATTAGTGCCACTATCAGGTACCACTCTGTACTTCTCACAGCTTTTATCGATCTTCTGTGTGATATTCACAAGTCATAATGGTTTTTGCTGAGTCTCTGTGGTAGTCATAGGTCACAACTTCAGGCTCACAATTTTTAAGTCAATCATTCCTTTCATTTCTTTTCTGACATTCCAGTTTTAGGGAGATCATTTACTTGGTGGTTAGCAGCTGCAAACATGCATTTAAAGCTTTTGAGCGGATACAACGCACCAGGGAGATTACTATGATTATTATAAATAGAATAATTCTCAGTGTCTGGAGTACCATTTGGAACCATAGTCCCCAAGATCCAAACCAATCAAAATCAAATAAGTCAAAGAAAAACCCTGCCAAAGGACTCACCTGCTTGAGCCAAATGGCTTGCTCAGCAATCTTCTATACATGAGTTTCAACTTCCCCAGAAGTGTTAATCCAGGTGCAGCAGGTGGTGTTGGCCACCGCACAAATACTTTCTTGCTCAGCTAAAAGATAATCAAAGTATCCTATTATCAAGAATAATTTTAGCCAGGGAATCTGAGGATTTTTGTTGGGAAACTGTTGTTTTAGTACTGGATTCTGCAATATTTTGAAGAGTTAAGGAGAGGCTCCTGATTATATTTGCACTTAATTTTACTCCAAACCGTGGGAGTAACCCTGCCAAGGAAGCAGATCCTGATTCAAAAATGCTTCCTAGTTGCTCCCATTTAAATCTATGGTTCAAGACTGGAAAGGTGACCACCATGGAGGCCAGTAAAATTTTAAGGGTCTGTGGAGTACACTGGCTGTTTTTATTCTGGCTGTCCTTACCTTGTGTCTTTTTCTTTGCATGTAGCCTGGACACAAGAGTCCTCAGGTTTGGGGTTGTTAACCAAAAACAGGAAAACAGACCAGGGGTCTCTAACATCATGGACAGATTGAAGTTCTTGATGACAAATCCAGCAGTCTGAAAGGTTACCCCACGTAACAATCACCTGAGAGACAGTTGATGGCATTATCTTTCTAGACTGATGCCAGAGTAAAGGAAGGAAAGAAAAGAAGAAAGGGTTTTATGTTTAAGTGAAGTACAAAGTCTTGAAACAGTGTTTTGGGAAAAGCAGTCTACCTTGATGTCAACTACTTCTCTTCCTAGTCAGTTTGATTTAGTGGTCTCCAACATTTGCATAGGACCAGATTTCAAGTGAAGCTTTTTTTCAGCTTTATGATGTGTATCCAAGGTTCAAGTCCCTGAAGTTTGGCTGCCATCTGGGTGGTGAGGAGGACCTGGTATAGTCCCTTCCAAGCAGATTCAAAGGCAGTCTTTGTTCTTAGTTATTCCAAATCAGAAGTGTGGGAGAAAAATTGGAAACATTAATTTGGAGAACAGTAGCCAGATATTTGAGGAAATTAGAAGAATTCAGGATCCAGTCCAATTTATAGGTATACACCTCAAAGACAATTAACGTGATTAGAATTTAGTATTTACAAAGGCGCAGACATCATTTTTTTCCCAAGTAGGATCACAATAAAACGAATTTGGACTTGGCTCCATTATTTACTTAAGTGAAACAAGGATAGTAATTGACCATATAAGCTCTGTTTTAAGACTACTTTGTTGGAACCTTGTAAGCAAGGGACTTTATTGGCTCTATAAAGTCAAACTTAGTTCCTTATAACTGTCTGGTCGTATCTGAGTCTATGAAAATCTCTCAGATATGATATTCCAGTCAAATCTTTGTATTCTGTTAACAAGGAGAACAGATTCTTACTGGGCTTATATAAATAATTATTTTTCCATGAAAAGAATACTCAAGTGTCTAAATTCTGGAGGGATCAGGTAAAGAGAAAAAACTAAATGTTTCATCTGTGTTTACAAAGGTACACTTTACCAAATTGTTGTAAGTTACAGAGAAGTGAAGAGAAAAAATTTCCTCAAATCTGGAAAAACAAGACATTAAGGAACCAGCGTTGTTTTAAACAAGAAGTCATAAAAATTGTAGGAGCGCCTGGGTGGCTCAGTCAGTTAAGTGTCCAACTCCTGATTTCAGCTCAAGTCATGATCAGGGTCCTAGGATGGAGCCCCATGTCGGGCTCTACACTCAGTGGGAAGTCTGCTTGAGGATTCTGTCTTTCCCTCTCTCTCTGCCCCGCCTCCTGCTTGCACACACTCTCCAGAATAAATAAATCTATCTCTAAAATTGTAATCCTCCCTCTCAGTTTATTCAGTCCCATGTTACTAATTCTTGTTCTGCTGGAATCCAGTTTTTCCATTAATTCTGGAAATTTTTACCCATTTAGTTTTATGATATTAAAGTTATCAGAACCCTGTACATGTCAAAAGTCTTTTTCTTGAATCTCTTGAAGATGAAGACTTTTGTAGGAACACTTTTGCAAAGCATTAGAGTAAACAATAACTGTCTGTAAATGACAAAAGACTTAAAAATGCCCATTGTTAAAAATATGATGAGAGTTTATTATAATGGAATTGACAAGGAAATTTGGTTATTTCTATAACATAACGCATGTCAAGATAATAACTGGAATTATGACTGACATCACATAGTAGAGTTTTAGGAATTTTATACAATTTCTGGAACAGTTATATTAATAACATATGCATACAAAGATATACATAAACACTTAGCATTACTTATTTGACAATGCTTCCCATGTAATTTAACATGTCAGATACGCCTAATTATTTTAACATCTTCCTTTTTATAAGAAGAGAGAACAAATCAATTTAGATGTTCTAGGATACCTCTGAAAAATCCCAAAGTTAGTTCAAGGTCAAAAACATTCCGTTTAGCATTTGATTTGGGGAAGTTTGTCAAAAATATTAAAAGATTTTAAAACAGTCAAATAGAATCATAGCTCACTGTGAAACAGCACTTAATTATCCCTTTAACCATGGTGACAATTAAAGACTTTGTAAGCAAATACAGAAGGTTATATAGTTGTACAATTTCTTATTAAGAGTAGATCAATAATCTAGGAAAACTTTTCCTTTTAGCACATGAAAGAAAATTAGGAATTAGCTTTATGTAACTACACTACTGATATTAAAGCTTATTTTTTAAAAACCTTATAACAAATTTATTCAATCTTATCCAACTTGACCATGTATTAAATTCCTTAACTAAGATTCTTTTTTCTTTTTTTTTTTAACAAACTTTCTACAATTCCATTCTTTGTTTTTCCACCTTCACATTCTGAAATAACCAACCTTTCTTTAGGCCAAAATTACTTTCTTTTCCCTCAGAAAAAATACATTTCAATTCCTCATATCTTCTTTTTTTTTTTTTAAAGATTTTATTTATTTATTTGACAGAGATAGAGACAGCCAGCGAGAGAGGGAACACAAGCAGGGGGAGTGGGAGAGGAAGAAGCAGGCTCATAGTGGAAGAGCCTGATGTGGGGCTCGATCCCATAACGCCGGGATCACGCCCTGAGCCGAAGGCCGACGGACGCTTAACCGCTGCGCCACCCAGGTGCCCCTCTCATACCTTCTTTTACTAAAAACACATATCCCACTTTCATCACATATGGGAATGTTTCCCTTATTATTTCTAGTAGTTTTGGTTGCATATATTACAATTTTTAATCCTTAAAACCTTAATTTCTAATGGAAATAAATAAATCATTGCAAATTGTCTTTCACATTAACATTCTGTAATTTGGCAAATTTATAAATATTTTTAATTTTTGGAAGCATATACTTTCTCATAGTAAATTTTTCAGTGTGGCACAAATCATGTTCACTAGTAGACCCAAATATCTTTAATTCCTCTGTAAAAGGAAGCAAAAAGTAGATCACCTATTTTGAGTAATAAACATTTTGGTATTTTATCTTATTTGGAATTATTCTGTATGTTCAGTGACTTTAACTCATTATTTAACTTAGCAAAACTTTAAGGTTTTAGGTTACCAGAGATTTTGGGAAACTATTTAAAAAGTTTTTATCATAATTACATCTACTTAATTTACTTGTTTTTAACAATTATGTTTACATTACCTACAAAAACTTTCTTAGACATTAAATGTCAGTCGTCATTCTAAGTTATTTTACTGGCTGACAAGTTTTGTGACTGATGACCTGAACTTATTCAATTAGTAAACCAAGGTAGAATAAAAGTTTTATATTTAATGCTGACAACTCTAAAGATTTGTCTTTTTTAATTAAACTAACAAATTTTAAATTAACTTTAATACCAAATATTTTCCCAGGTCACATGAACCTGAAATTCATTTGGTTGAGTTTCTAATATACTTTTGGGAATTTAACTTATAAGCACTTAATTTTCTTTAAGCCAATTAAATAGAGATCTTTAACCAATTAATTTTGGCAATAACATCTGGAGGTAGAAAAACGCCACACATCTATAATACACACATACGTAGACACACATGAACGTATACACGGATGAAGAGGCCTTATAGCTTTCATTTTCAAACTTAAACCATGAGATGGGCAAAGACATTTTTTGTGGATAAGACATTTAAGTTGTTTATTATTATTATTATTTTTTATCATTCACCTAAACGTCAAGTAACCTTTCCTTCTGATAAGAATTACCTCCCTGAAGTTAGTACTTCATAGAGATGGCCTAGATTTATATCTCAAAGGTACAGGGATAGAATGCCAAGTTCCTCCAAGAAGGAAGAATTTGTACAATACTTACAAGCCTTTTGAAATAAATAGGGGAACTTTTAGGATTGGTAAAAAGTAATGGGTGGACTTTGAACTGCCTCAAAAGCTGTATTGTTAGTTTTACAAAGATCTTTAAGATAAGGACAGTTGCTCTCAATTCCTCAAAGAATTGGGTTGCAGCCTAAATGACATCATAGGTTCATCTACCCATCTAACTACATTATCCTAATTTACCTTTTTTTTAAGGGTGAAGATTTCCAACTAAAGTGGAAATCAGAAGATTGCTATGGTTTGTATTTAGAGCTGTTTGTTTTAGTAAATCCTTCCAGAGATGCTTTAGAAGGTTTTTTCCCCCTCTGGTTACAAAGTTTTATTTCAACTTGGGATTTTTTTAGGCCTTCTTCCCTATCGGGATCTAAATACCAGCTGCCAATTTGTGACCACAGAGCTACTTAAAAATTATTTCAAATATCTTGTCAGTTTTCAGCAGGGACAAATAGTAAATATTTCTGGCAGTATTAAATAACCCCCTGGACTCAAGAGGCATTCCCAAAAAGGGTGCAAAAGATGTTTTACTCTCCTCTCTTTATTGGGTACTACAGACAGAGATTTGGCAAAGATAACTCTGGTAAGAATACTCACCCTTAGACGGCTTCTGCCAGTTTTTCCAGGGTCCCATTTACAGGCTCCAAGTTGGGTTTAAAGTAGATGGTGTATCTTCAGTAACTATCAGAATTTGACAAGGTTTTTCACTACTTCTCATTTTATCTTCCCCTTAGCTGTTTAAGGAAATATTGTAGGACTTGACCAGAAAATCTCTCAGAGTCTCCTCATCAGCCCTGGGAGGGGCTCATATGGGAGTCATCCTTCAAAGGCAGATGTGGTTGTGTAAGGCCACTAATTTAGCAAACTTTTGTTGATGATTGTGTAGTCTTTTCAGAGTGGAAGTATAATTCAGGATTACTAGAATGAGTACTCAAATAAAGGAGGATGGAGGGAAGCCATAGAAGTTATGTTAGTCTTATAGCCATTTGTTTTAGGTACCTCTTATGTCCTTAATTGTTTATTAGTTTTTTGCATTGCATCTTTTAATGAAACTATTTTGGAATTCTTGAAGCCTTTTGAAATCTTCTGCATACCAATTAAAGTTAAGTGTCCCAGCACTGGAGGAGATAATGCTAAGTGAAATAAGTCAAGCAGAGAAAGACAACTATCATATGATTTCTCTCATCTATGGAACATAAGAACTAGGATGATCGGTAGGGGAAGAAAGGGATAAAGAAAGGGGGGGTAATCAGAAGGGGGAATGAAACATGAGAGACTATGGACTATGAGAAACAAACTGAGGACTTCAGAGGGGAGGGGGGTGGGGGAATGGGATAGACCGGTGATGGGTAGTAAGGAGGGCACGTATTGCATGGTGCACTGGGTGTTATACACAACTAATGAATCATCGAGCCTTACATCGGAAACCGGGGATGTACTGTATGGTGACTAACATAATATAATAAAAAATCATTTAAAAAAAAAAAAAAAAGTTAAGTGTCCCATTCCCATTTGTTTGATTCAGAAACCCTTACTTTCAAATGCACTTCCTAAACGAATGATCTTGTCTAACTGGAACACTTCCAATAGTGGCCATTGTTTTGAGTGGGATTTTGCCATTTTTGTAGATATTTATAGCTTCCAGGGCCAAATTCTTAGACACAAAACAAGCAGGTGTGCCAGAAGGGAGCATGCTTAACCCTTTCGAATTTAAAGATCCTATTTTAAATCTATCTATCCATCCATCTATCCATCCATCAATCTGTTTTGGGATCTCTCAGAGCTAAACTAATACCAAAAAAGAATGTGTTGCTAAGTCAGGAATTGTGTGATGTTTTATAGTGTGCCTCATTGCAGGGAAGTTTTCTTGAGGTTGGCAAGTGACGTAGTGTCAGTTGAACCCATTCCATAACCAACTAATCTTACTATTGGAGTCTGAGTTATGTGGGCAGCATTGTAACATCTTTTAAGTACTCAACCCATGCCCACCAACTTTGCAGCTTTTTTTTTTTTTGCTTCCAAGATTTCCATTAGCAATAACCTTTACTTAAATTTTTATTTACCCAAGGCCTTGTACTAGACCCACTCCAGCTTATATCTGACCCAGTCCGTGTCTGGATCCAGTTCAGTTCTTAAGTCAGATCTAGTCCAGTTCCAGCCGGTAACCATCAACAGTTCCCATCGTGAAATGTGGGGATTGGGAAAAGGATTGAAACAGCAGAGCTCAACAAATAAGTACTGTGGACTGTAGGCTCCACATAAATGGGGAACTGTGAAGTGCCACTAACAGTTCCCATATTGATCTTGTGACAGAATCAAAGGCCGGGGTTTGCAGTCAGTTTGGGAATTGTGGAATGCCAATTAGATCAGGAGCTAGACACAAAGAGCTCAGAACTGAGAGGAACTTACTTATAGCCCGTGGAAGTGGCGAGAAAGACAGAGAACTCAAAGAGTTTGTGGAGCACCATGGCTCTGTTTGTCATTGTCCCCAAATGCCATCAGAAATTTACTTTAGATCTCACTCTGAAGTTCACTTTGGTTTCTGCCACCAAATCTGTTTAAAATTTTTTGGAAGATCTAATTGGAATTATTCACTGATTCATGAATTGGGCAGCATCCCATTTAGCAAATAGAAAGGAGCTCTGAAGAGCTATTAAAAATGGGAGTTTGATAGGCAGAAGGGAGCAGTGACAAGAAAAGAACAGATTGCCTCACTCCTGCTGACGAGGAAATTCCAAACTGACCAGTTAAGATTACATTGCTGGGGAAGGTTGAAACTAATGAGGTTAGGTATTAAGTTTTGGGTTGGTGACTTGGTGCTTAGCACAAGTGACTCCATTTGGTCTGTTGCTTCTTAACACTATTGAACAAAGCACAGTATTTGGAAATAATTTGAAATTTCACCTATGTGGATATTAATTACAGAGAATGACAACATAGAATTATTATATAGAAAGACTATATTGCAAATCAGGGCTTCTTGGGGATATAACTATCGTGTTCCAGTATTTGGTACTTCAAATCCATTCTATTTTTTAAAGATCTTATTTACTTATTTATTTTGAAGAGAGAGAGTGTGTGTGTGAGCAGGGAGTGGACTGAGGGGAAGAGAAAGGAAGAGAATCGCAAGCCAACTCCACAGTGACAATGGAGCCCCTCGGGGCTTGATCTCATGACCCTGAGATCATGACCTGAGCTGAAACCAAGACTCAGTTGCTTAACTGACTGAGCCACCCAGGCACCCCAAGTTCTTTCTGTTTTTTTTACAGCTTCAAGAGTTATTTGATCATCAGGGGTCTGCCTTGCCTTAACCAAACTTTTATAAGAGGCTGATGTATAGAACCAGTAGGTCAACTGAATAATTTAAAATATGAAACATAGCTTTCAAACTGTTTAAAATATTTTTGTCAGTGGTCTGAGCATTAATTTCCTGTTGGGAAGCTACATGGGAAGTCAAACAATAACCAGGTTTCTAGACAACAATGGATATGAGAAGGAAAAAAAGTTTGTTTAGAAGATCAAACTCTTAGGGTACCTGGTAGGTCAGTTGATTGAGCATCCGACTCTTGGTTTTGGCTCAGGTCATGATCTCAGTCAGGGTCCTGGGATAGAGCCCTGAGTCAGGCTCTGTGCTCAGCAGGGAGTCTGCTTGAGATTCTCTCTCCCTCTTCCTCTACCCCTCCCCCCTCTCTCAAATAAATAAATAATCTTTAAAAAAAGAAGATCAGATTCTTAATATCCCAGTACAGGATATATGATACTCTAATACCAGATACTTAGGTTCTTGAATCAGGGGACCCCCTTAATTCATCAACATGGGTAAGGGGGGGACAATGTTAAATTCTATAATTCCCCTTCTCTATCTCGCATGTTTCTGATAGCACATTCTTTCTTAAACTCTTAGCATGTCAATTTAATCTCATCTGGCTATTCCTGAAATACTTGACCACTCAGTCATGGGGATTTTTGTTTAGGATGGATTTCTTCTACAAATAATTGATCTTATTCATTACATTTTTGTCCTAATTTCCCTTCTCAATTTATGGCATTTACTTTTAAATGTAGGAAAGTACCTTATATTCATGTGTAAATTGCTTCCAATTCTCAGCCTTGAATAGTTGCCACATCTAGGACTTCATCAATAGGTGAATAGCCAGAGAATAGAAACATATGTAGCTATGTAATGAAGATTCTTAATTTCAAGTAACAGAAACATAAACAAAACAGTGAGAAACTGAAATTGTTATAAGAATATAAGGTTATATCAGAAAACCCAAGGACAGAAATCATTATAAAGCCTAATGAGGGACTAGGACCAGGAATTAGAAGTCAGTAACTCCCACGGTCTCAATCTCTCCATGTATTTCTCTCTGCCCATTTGTTTTCTTCTCTTTGCAGATGAGCTCTGTTTATTTCTGTACATGGCTGGAAAGGCCACATCTCTAATTTCTAATTGACATGATATCTCAGTTTAAAAATCTGACCAAGACTGACTAAGGCTCTGTTTCGTTTCTAAAATCCTGAAAGAGATAATCCAATCCGCCCAGATTGATTGCTATATATGAAGACGCTAATGAGGATTAGGTATTTCTTTGACTTGGATTTCCTCACCTTTTATTTCAAATATTCAAATTTTCACTTTAGATTTCCATTTGTCTTTTTATATTTTCTTTTTCTCTGGTAAGATTTTCTATTTATTATGACTATATCTTTCTTCATATCTATGAACATAGTTAGAATAGATACTTTGAAATCCCTTGTCTGCTAATTCCAGCATCTGGATTATCTTGGAGTGAGTCTCGGTAACATTGTCTCATCTCTTGAGAATGGGTCGCATTTTTGTATTCTATCATATAATGAATAATTTTGGTTTGTATCTTGTACATTGTGATCGTTACATTGTGGAGACTCTGGATTCTATTATATTCCTCTGAAGAATGTTGAATTTTTTTTTTTCTTTTTAGCAAGCAACACAATTGTTTTGACTCAAGACAGCAAACTCTGCCTCTTGGGTTGCAATTCCAATCTCAGTTCAGTTCTATTATTCTTAGTTGGAGTCTGCTTCATGCATGCATGCTTCGAGGCTCAGCTGGAGCTTTAGGCAGAGTTTATGCGCAGTGTAGGCTGTAGCCTTTCCATCTCCTTTTGGGGATTCCCTGATGATTCTCCTGTGGCTATAATTGCCAGAACTCTGTCCTCTGGCTTTAAGCCAATTTTCTGAGAAAATTCTGAGAGTTTTCTGTCAAGGTTTTTGTTACCTTGTGTAGCTTGGATAGCTTTCTACTTTCAGGTCCAAAAAAACCCTATAAAAATTTGAAACTCACTCATGACTTCTTATCTTCCAAGTGTTGATTCTCCTCCAGAATCTACTTGTTTTTGCTTACACTTCAGTGCCTATAGGTCATTGATATTTTTATTGGATTTTGTCCAGTGGTTCTTATCTCCAAGAGGGAAGGGTATGGCAGAAGTTTATTCAACTATAGTCTTCACTTATTAGACAACTCCCACTGCTCTTTATGTGAGAAGTTAATTTTTTTTGTTTTTAAATGAAAGTAACACAAGCTTACTGTAAAAAACAACATAATAAAAATAGCGTGTATATAATGCTTAATATGTGGTAGGCCCTATTCTAAGTACTTTATGTCTAATAGCTAGTTCATGAAATCAGGTACTGCAAAATTATGTAAATTATTTATAAGTTCTACTTCTCCTGGGGCACCTAGGTGGCTCAGTTGGTTAAGCCTCAGACTCTTAGTTTTGGCTCAGGTCATGATCTCATGGATCATGAGATTAAGCCACTTGCCCTTGGGCTCCACACTGAGTGGGGAGTCTGCTTGAGGACTCTCTCCCTCTGCCCCTCCCCCCCGGCCCCTCACTCATGTGCTTGATCTCTCTCTCTCAGATAAATAAATAAATCCTTAAAAATATTCTACCTCTCCCATCATTCTACTCCCTGAGAGGTGAGTCTTCTTCCTGATATTTTTTTTGCAGAAATGAGATTATACTATATACCATTTTTCTATGATATGCTTTTTTCACACTCACAATATATCCTAGATATCTTCTCAAGTCATTTTAAATCTTGAATTATCTAAAATATAAATTGGCTACTATAACAACAGTTACTACTGCTGCAACCTGCTTACATAAACATGCACACACTCAAAAGCTGTGTACTTTCATAAAGAAAGTTGCATGGTCATTTTTATGAATGAATTTTACGGTTAGGGTAGCTCTACATAACTAATTTCTTTTCCTCCTCCTTGAGGTGTTTAAACCATGCTCATGCCCAGTGTCAGGGTATTGAGAGCTGGACTGTACTCTGTAGTTAACTGTACTTTATAATTAATTAACTGTCATTTTAGTCCATATAATCATTATGAGGGTAAAAATGAAATTATATATATATATATATGAAAAATACTTTGAAAAGGTTAAATTGCTATATGAATCCAAGTGATACCAATTCAACCTATATTTCTTGAGTGACTACTGCATATAAAAGTCTGTGCTCATTGCTGGGGGTTATAAGAATGAATGAGATACAATCCCTGTCTTCAAGGTGATACAACCCAGTTTTGAAAATAGGCATATGAACACAGCTAAACTATGTATCAGTTTAGAAATATAGTTAATCCTATGATACAGATTTTTTAAATGTGTTATAGGATTGGCAGTGGAAGGGCAATTGATTCTGACAAGGAGGATCAGAGATGTCTCACAGATGATAAAATGTGAGTTGGACTATGAGTGATAAAAAGAATTTTAGGTATGGGACAGAAGAAAGAGAATGGATTCTAAGATGAAGGAACAGCATAGGTGGAGGCATTAAAGTATTTTTTTTTCTTCTGAGAATGCCAAGAAATTTATTGTGGTTGAAGCAGAGGGTATGGAATATGACCATGGGATAGTGGGAGGTAAGGATTAAAAGTGGAATGAGACCAGTAGAGTGATTCACATTTAGATTATGAAAGACCTTATACCTGTCATTCTAAGGATCTTCATAGAGTATGATAGCTAATGGATGAAGGATTTTGACCAGAGGAATGGCATGGTACAGTAGTTAAGACGATGCCACCTTCTGTTACAAACTAGCTGAAAATGTACAGTGGCTCAAAAATAGCTATTTCTTGTTAGCCTAAATGCAACCTGAGAATTTTTTATTACTAGGCAGTTCTCCAAGTTTTCACCCAGGTCTCAGGCTCTTTCCATCCTATGGCTCCAGTGATTTACACATGGCTTGAAAAGTTGCCATGTTTCTGTACATTAAGCTAGAGGAAGAGAGAAGAGCAAAAATGGGAGTTTTTTATATGGACTAGACCTGAGAGTGTGGTACTGAACATTTCTATTTTCTAGACTCAGTCATATGTCTATACCTATCTACAAGAGGGGCTGGAAAATGGGGTCTGTGTTCCTTAGAAGAGGGAAAGGATTTAGTGAACAGCTTGGTAGTTGTGCCATGCACAGAGTTTTTAGGAAGTATATTCTGGTGCCAGTGTTGGGGAATGGATTCAGGTGGGGCTACTAAAGGCAGGAAGAACAGATAAGAGGCTGTTGTAATAGGTTCAAGTGAGACATAATGAGGCCCCTACGGCATTTGCAGCTGGGGTAAAGGATACATTGCAGAGGTGGGATTTGGTGACTGAGATTTGGGGGATGGGGAGATTGTTGACAGGATCGACTAAATGGTTAATTTCTCTATTTCATGCTGATAATGCTCATCCAAAAGTAAAAAGTTGCTTTCTTAAACTCATAATTATTGAGCACTTAATTGATCAGAACCCTTTACTAAGAACTACAGGAAAATAGAGAAGAAATATTTGATAAAGCCCTTTTACTCAAGGAGTTTTTAATCTTTAATACACCCAAAGAACAACGTGAGAATTTTATATATATCCACAACACAAATTAATTCATCACAATCCGAACCCAGAGTTCTAGAGATACTCAGGAGGGGAGTTGTGATCCGGAGTGCATGGGATCATTTAGACTAAGTTTGGGGTTTAGAATTTCTTCATTTAACAAGTTACGTATTAAGTGTATGGTGTGCTTGATAATTCTATTTCCTGGCTCATACTGATAAAGTGTAACAAGTGCTATGATAGAATGGTCTAGTTAGGGTATTGTTTATAAAGGAGGAAGCCCTTGAACTTGTTTTGGAATAAGAGTGCAGGAGACGACACAAATCAAAGATGAAAGATGGAGGAAGGAAGGTCTTTTCAATGCCAAGGCAAAGAGAAAGAAAGGGCAAGTGAGTAGGAGAGTTGTGAAGTATAGTGTTCCCTGAGGGTAGAGACTAGGTTATGTTAATATCTGTACCCTCTTGCCTACCACAGTACTTAACCCTTCACAGATGCTCAGAAATGTTGGATTCTATCCCTAGGACTATTCTCATAGTCCTTGCTAGTGTGTCTAGTTTACTTCTCTCCAACTTCAGACATTTAACTAATTAACAGAGATGGTAAAATAATGATTTTTCCATCAGTAGTTGAAGGATCTGCTTGTCCCTGCTAGTGAACTCACTTTGCATTCCCCTAAGGCTACAAAGTCATTTGCAGGTGTATGTGGTTGCTTTAAATCACAATTGCAAACCTTCACTGATAGAAGCCATCTGAGCCCCAATTTCTGTTCTAGAGAGATGCCTAACTGAAATAATAGTATCACCAAATACCATCTTGAATTCAAAATTAGATTGAGGCAACAAATAAAGTTTTGTGTGATGTGAATCACCAATGGTTTGAATATCTCTTAACTGGAGCAGAACTATATTTCTTAAAAGCTAACAACCATATTTTTTTAGTGAAATTTACTGTTTGAAATGTATTAAGTACACTTTGGTCCTTGAAGGGTAATAATTTTAACCTGATATATTTCAGAATAAGATAATAAGTTAAGAAATGAACACTTGGGCAGAGTTTGAAAATGTAATTTTATTTCATTGGAATTTTTGTATCTATCATTTGTATATTTATGCATAAATAAGTATTATAATTTAGACTCTGTAGTTTAATTTTCCCAGAACTCAATCCCTAATCCACACTGATACTCTTATAAAACTAGGGATATCTAAACCTCTTTGGTGTTTTCCTGCTAATAAATACCTTACTTTACAATAAATGGGTAGGGTGAATATTTGAGTCCAGACAGACTCAAGTTTAGTTTCCAGGTTTGCCACTTACCAACAGGGTAGCGTTTCTGAGACTTTGTTTCTTCATCTGAGTCTTAATCCATTTGGGCTACTATAACAGAATACCATAGACTGGGTGGCTTACAATCAACCAAAGAACAAACACTTTCTTGCAGTTTGGGAGGCTGGGAAGCCAAGATCAAGGTGCCAGCAGATCCAGTGTTTGGTGAGAACCCACTTTCTTGGTTCATATATGCTGTCTTTCTGGTGTATTTCCTCATGGTGGGCAGGTTGAGAGGGCTCTCTGGAGTCTTT
Organism: Ursus americanus; assembly: GCF_024610735.1. NCBI lineage: Eukaryota > Metazoa > Chordata > Mammalia > Carnivora > Ursidae > Ursus > Ursus americanus. Next base: position 24,895,746 of record NC_142164.1, read on the forward strand.
TTTTTTAAGGGCACTAATTCCATTATGACGACTGTATTCTTAAAGCCTAATCACCTCCCTAATACTATTACATTGGAGATTAGGTTTAACTGACCTGTCGATAGCAGTCTGTAAAATGCAAATAGTAATAACTACCTTCTTACAGGATTTTTGTGAGAATTAGAGATTGTATTGTGGAAATTACCAAGTATGAGGTCTTTAAAGATTGGAAACTTCTGCCACCATTGGTGTTGTCAGCATCTTTCAGTAAAGTCATACTTCGGGGGGGGGCGTATTGTGTTTGGAACTGTTCTCTGCATATTACAATTTGAAAACTTCCTCACTTTGTACCAATATTACGTGCAACTCCAATGTTTATGACAAGTAAAAGTGAAAATGAGGGCCCCAAAGCTCCAACCTCCATCCTAGTCCCTAAGACATGTTTCTGAAACACAGTGAAAACCATTTCCTCAGTGGCACACATTTAAAATTACTGCGTTAACTTAAAACATGACATTGAAAACAATAACAAGGTGGCTAGGAAAACACTCTGTAAGCTTCTTGGAGATCCCTGTGTGATCTAAATACTTATTCTGTGGTCACTATGATAAAATCACTGCAGTAGAGACGTATGAGAAAAGTGTGCACTATGCCTACTGACCTATCATTTTTTTTAAAATTCCAGTATAGTTAACATACCATGTTGTATTAGTTTCAGGTGTATAATATAGTGATTCAACAACTCTATACCTTACTCAGTGCTCATGATGATAAGTGTGCTCTGAATCCCCCTCACCTATTTCACCCATCCCCCCACCCACCTCCCCTCCTTAAAAATACCAGTTTTTTTCTCTATAGTTAAGAGTCCATTTTTGGTTTGTCTCTTTTTTCTTTGTTCATTTGTTATGTCTCTTAAATTCCACATGAGTGAAATCATATGGTATTTGTCTTTCTCTGACTGACTTACTTCACTTAGCATTATACCCTCTAGATCCATCCATACTGTTGCAAATGGCAAAATTTCATTCTTTTTTTTTAAAGATTTATTTATTTGGAAGAGAAAGGGGAGGGAGGGGCAGAGGGAGACAGAATCTCAGGCAGACTCGCCACTGGGTGGAGCCTCACATGGGGCTTGAATCTCATGACCCTGAGATCATGACCTGAAGCAAAATCAAGTGGCAGTTGCTTAACCAACTGAGCCACCCAGGCACCCCTCATTCTTTTTTTATGACTGACTAATATTTCATTGTATATATATATATATACCACATCTTCTTTATCCATTCATCTATCGATGAACACTTGGGTTGCTTTTATAATTTACCTATTGTAAATAATGCCGCAATAAACATAAGGGTGCTTATATCTTTTCAAATTAGTGTTTTCATATTCTTTGGGTAAATATACAGTAATGGAATTACTGGATCATATGGTAATTCTATTTTTAATTTTTTGAGGAACCTCCATATTGTTTTCCAATAGTGGCTACATCAGTTTGCATGCCTACCAACAGTGTACCAGGTTTTTTTTTCTTTTCTCCACATCCTTTCCAACACTTGTTGTTTCTTTTGTTTTTTATTTTCATCATTCTGACAGGTGTGAGGTGATATCTCATTGTGGTTTTGATTTGCATTTCCCTGATGAGTGATGTTGAGCATCTTTTCATGTGTCTGTTGGCCATCTGGATGTCTTCTTTGGAGAAATGTGTGTTCATGTCTTCTGCCCATTTTTTAATTGGATTATTTGGGTTTTTTGGTGTTTCTGACCTATCATTTTAAAAAGAGACAAATAGAAATGAATGTCCTTTGACTAGAGAAGTATAAACTTTTCCTGGTTTCCCATCTTTGCTGCAGTTTTGCAGATGAGGTTAGCTACAATAATTATTAGAGGACTTACAATTATTAGAGGAAGGGACTAATTCCCTCAGAGAATGCAAGGCCACAACTAGACCAAATAACCTTTAAAACGTGAATAAGAATAACAACCCTTCCTCAAGATACTTTGTTACAATCCATTTGAAAATTACTGTAAAATATTAGTTGTTAGAATAAGACTCTGTTTATAGCCATCTTCCAGAAAACTGTTTTAATAAGTCTGTAGGTTTTCACTATCCTCAGTGATCCACAGCATCCCCAATATGAATGGCACACCCTGGAATGGGGCACTTTTGTGAAGTGTGCAACCTGCATATCATTATACAGTGACCCTGACGATACCCATATTTTTAAATGAAGATGAATTGTTTGGGTAATTAAAAATGGCAGCTAATTAAAAATACAATTTTCACTTAAATTTTTTCACAGATTCTTCAGGAAATGAGTTCAAGTAATGCAGTAAAACCACATAGATTCTCAAATTTCGAGGGCTTCTCTGTAGGTAGATAAAATAGCAGAAATTCAGCTGTCAACAAAATTATAAGCAGATTAGGTGCTATTTATGAATTTAAATGTAAAGTTTGTAATAATCTTCCTGGAGGTGATTGAGTTGAATATAATTTACTCACATTGACAGATGAAATTCCTTCTTTTACTTTTTTTATGCCTTTAAATATATTGGAAATATAAATGCATCCCCTTGACTCTTAAGCTGAAGTACCTTCAGAATATTGAAAAACCAAGGCAACATTTATTTCAGTCCTCAAAAGTAAATTTTTAATGGAAGTCCCACTTATTAGAACAAAAACATTTTGCAGTTTAAGAGAATGATTAAATAATCCTGGTAGTAAAAGTCTGTTTTGTGAAATGAATCCACTGGGTAATGAAAATCAAGCCAATACAACAGGGGTCAGCAAACTATGGCCCCTGGGCCAAATCTGGCCCACCGCCTGTTTTCATAAATGAAGTTTTATTGGAACACAGCCACATATTCATTTACATATTGTCTGTGGTTGCTTTGGTGCTAGACGGTAGAGTTGAATAATTAGACAGAGACCATATGACCTGCAAAGGCTAAAATATTTAGTATCTGGTCCTTCACAGAAAAAGTTTACAGACTCATACAATATTAAATTGTTTCAGTTAAATATTAAATTATAATTTAATATTAAAATATTTCAATATTAAATTATATAGAATTATAATTTAATACTAAGGTATTTCAATATTAAATTATATGGAATTTCAATATTTAATTATATGGTTATATGAGCAAATTCATAAATATAAGAAAGAATATTGCACACTACTTTACTTTAAATGCTAATTGTTATCAGGAAAGGTATTGGAAATTAAACAGAATACTTTAAGCTCCCGTTGTGAGGCTGTAGTGAACCCAGACATAATATCACTAAAAGGCATCAAGCACCAACACTGATATCAAGACATCCCATAGAGGGAGCTGTTGTGAGAGTCATAATTTGAGGGAGATGCAGAAAGTTCTGGAATGTGGTTCAGCATCAAGAAGACTGGGGAAAACACTAATGGGAGGGATGGTTCTCAGACTTCATTTGTAGAACACTTTCTTCAAACAAAATTTCAAGGAGAAGGAAGCCCAAGATATGAAAAAAAAGGTGAGGGTGACGATGAGGGCGGGGTGGATGAACTTGAAAGTTCTGCTTGATTGGATCCCTCTCTCTCTCTTTTTCTTCTCTGTGCAGAGGAGCTTTGTATTTTCAAATTAGCAGTGTCTCACTGGAAGTGAATCAGAAAGCTTACTGAAAGAAATGGAATATTTGTGTGTCCATCCAATCTAATTTCTAGCATGTCCTGATACGTTTCTTATGCTCTGTTGCCATCTCCCACTTATTCTGTCTTTTATTTTCCTGTTTTGAAATATTTGTGATAAATGAAAAAAGTTGAGTTTAATATTTACTCATCACATTTTGTATGAGCACATAAACAGAGAAGTATTTTTGGTATGCTGTTCAGCCAGTAGTCATAGAAAAGTTTATTACTTCTTTGAAAGAGATAGTATTTTTTACATTCTGTTCATTGGTTAAACCAGTACTTTCACAACAGTGAATAATAACTATAATGGATATAACTTATTGAGTACTAACCATGTGCCCGGCACTATTCTCAATGCTTCTTGTGGATTAATGCATTAATCTTTACAAAATTCCTATGACATGGAATCTATTATATTCATTTTAAGTTGAAGAAACTAAAGCACAGAGTGGTTAGTAACTTACTCAAGGCTACCCAGCTAGTGAGTAGCAGAGCTGGGATTAGGGCTTTGAACTCAGTCTGACTATAGCCTTCTCTCTTTCATTCTCTCATAATCACTGCTTTTAAATTTTTATCTTTTTATCTTTTACTGCCCTCTATTGAATTGATTTTATTTTATTCTTTTTCTCCCTCCACTGGCAATTATTCATTTTAGTTTTGTTATTTTAGGAGATACCTTAAATTTTTATCAACTTTATTTGACTTGAAGTCTAAAATTAGTAAGTTTCTCTACCCTTTTCCTAAACAATAAGTGGAGCTTAGAATACTTTCATATGGGTCATCCTCTCTTCACTTACATGCAATTATTATCGGTTATTTTGGTTCCATTTTCTCTTAACACACAAAATTATAGTATTTTCCACATTCAGTGCTCATTTAGATTTACCCATGTGTTTATCAATTACTTACCATTCCTTTTTATAGTTCAGTCCTTCATTTTAGACTCAGTTTTATGCTTCCTTAAGTACATCCTCTCATAGTTCTTTCATCAAGGGTCTGTTGGTAAATTCTCCATCCTTGTAGAAAATTGTCTTCATTTCACCCTCATTGTTTACTAACAAATTCACTAGATGTGGAATCCAATATTGACATTTTTCTCTAAGCATTTTGAAAATACTGCCTCATGAACTATCAGAATCCTTCCTGATACAAGGAATATATCAAGAATATTCAAAATAATAGCTCAAACAACAACAATATGTATTTATTCTCTCATAACATGCAATCCAAGCCTCGGCAGAACCAGAGTTGATCAGTTAAGCAGGTCAGTATATCAGAGCTCTGTATCAGCTTCTCTGTGACTCTTCTGGCTTTTATGTTACAGTTGCTAAATGGCTTACAGCTCCAAAATCATGTTCTAATGATGACAGTGTCCAAAGGCTTGAAAAAAGAACAGATTTTTCCTTACACATCTCTCTGTATGTATCAGATAGAATAATCTTTGTCTTTCAGACTTCCTCTCATCCAGAACTGGGTGACATGCCCACCCTCTAATCCAGTCACTGGCAAAGGGGAATGTAATATTCTAGTTGCTTGAACTAGTAATGAAGCTCAGGGTGGGGCACATCTTTCATACCTGAACAACTAAGGGTTCTGTTAGCATTGTGAAAGAGGTTAATGGCTATTGGATAGGCAATCAACAGCACTTGCCACACATTATCTTATAGCTCCTGTGGTGTAATTGAGAAATCTGCTGGCAGTCTAATTAATTATAGTTCCATTATAGGTAATCTCTTTCTACTTAGCTGTTTTAAGTCTCTCTCTCTCTCTCTCTCTTTGATGTGCTAATTCACATCATTCAAGAAGCAGGTGCCAAGATAGGATTAGATGGACAAGTTTTCTGGAAGACTCTTTGAAGGATAAAAGAGAGGGAACAGGAGAAGACAGGGAGGAGCTTCAGGTTCTGACATCTATGGGGGAGAGAAAAATGAGGAGGAGTAGTTTCAGACTACTATGCAGACCCAAGAAAGTTTGGGCCTGGCTGATGGACAGTTCTAGAACCAAAATTACCATTAAAACACTTCCCCATCTTTCAGGAATGGACTATATTAATACCCAAACTATGTTCAGCTGTTGGGTGGAAGTAGACCACAGTCTGGCCGTAGGGTGGACCTAGTACTGGATTCAGGAAGGAGGGATTGGAGCTGTTACTCAGCTATGCACCCATAGCAGATCTGGGTGGTCTGTTTTCATGGGCTGCCTCAGTTGTTCTTAATGTGTGGATTCACTTTTATTTATCCTGCTTGGGGGTTGTGCTCCCTGGATCTGAGAATTTTCTCACAATCTCATTTTTGATTCTTTAATCAATCTTGGAAAATTCTCAGTCATCATCGTTTCTTCCTATTTTCTTTATTTTCTGCTTCTGGAATTTTTATTAGATATATATTATATTATGTCATTCTATCTTCCATGACCCTTACCACGTCTTTTAGGTTTTTCATCTCTTCATCTGTCTACACTACATTCTGTGTAATTTCTTGAGATATGCATTCAAGTTCACTAGTTCTTGCTTTATTTGTGCCTTACTTACAATTTAAGTTGCTCTTTGTGTTTTATTTCCCATTGAGTTTTGCATTTTAATTTTATATTTTTCAGTTTTAGAATTCTTATTCTTTTTAAAGTCTACATGATCCTTTTTTTTTTTTGACAAATAGTGTTTTTTTTGTTATATTTTACGTTCTGACTTTGGCCATTTTAAATATGCTTTTTTTATGGTCTCTAAACAATGGCCCTGTTACCTGATACTCTCAGGGATCTAATCTTATAGTTTGTTCAGTGTATTGGCTTTTGTTTAAAGTGGACTATTTCCTCATATAATTTTTAACTTTGGATTGTGATCTTGTTTGCAGTTGCCTCCAACCAAGGCATTCAGATACTTCCATGCTAATGTCTCATATTGGTAATTGCTAAACCACACAGAAAGTGTAAACTCAACCCTACTTCATTGCATGATGTACGTCCATACTGATGAATTCCCAGGAATTATTTTTTTGTTTTTACCCAGAGCCCAGTCCACAACAGACAGGATTCTTTTTTGTCCTCTTGTGCCAATGGGCAGATTCCTCTTTCACCTTAGCCTTAAAAGCCCATGTTCTTATATCACCCACTTGCAAAGAAGCTGCTGTGTCAAATCCTGGGCATGCCATTCTAATTTAGAATTCCCACCTTGGTTTGGGCTTCTGGGTTTTTAAAAAAATTTCTGAGTGCCATTCTTCATTTAAAAAGATAAATGATATGTTCACCCAGCATTTTTAGGTGCTTCGTAGTGTAAAAGGTTTTAGGTTTTCTAGTCTGCTGTTACTTCCAGAAGCTGAATTGTTAGTTCCTACTCTATACTGTCTCTCTCTAGTTTGATTTCCAAGCATCAAAATTTGCTTGCCATCAATATATCTATTCTTTATAGTTTAAGAAATCATGATATTAGAAAAAAGTCTTGATACCTCTGACTTCAGAGAAAACTATAGTGCTTCCAGGGCAGCTACAAGAGGTCACAGAAATGCTAGGCGTCGAAATGCTGGAAAATGTTTTGACCAAACTTACCATTGTGTCACTGGAAGAAAAGCAGATGTCTTTTTTAAGGAGTACTAGAAAGTCACGGTGCTCTTTTTTTTTTTCTTTTTCTTTTTTAGCATAGGCCATTGTTTCAAGGAAATTGCTCTAAATGTTACCTGTTTTCTCTCATCTACTAAGAAATGGTGAGGAAATAACCTGCTGAGACCCAGATGGCTAGTTGTGTAGGTTATAAAGTTTTATTTTGTCAGTAGTTACTTTTCTTTTTCATTTTTTTTCTTAGAGGGGTCGGGGGTGCGGGGAGGCAGAGGGAGAGAGAGAATCTCAAGCAGACTCTACACCCGGCACATGTTCATGTAAACTCATGTCCATATAATTTGCAAAAATAAAAATAGACTCATTTTTTATGTAATTGACAGGGAATGACATATATCAAGCTTTCCAACATCACTTTTTGATAAAAATGTTCTTTACTGTGCATTGTAATATCCTTTTAGAGCTTCCATAAAGGAGTTTTCAAATGGCTATCTACCAAGTAGCTATTCCAAATTAGAGATTTGCTTTTAAATATGTTTACATCTTTTGTATGCCATTTAAGGGACAGCTTTTGAGTTAATTTAATATAACAAAGTCTCATAATTTAAAAACTTAATTTCATATTGACAGAGCTAAGCTGAAACTTACCCTGAGATATCCCATGGAAAGGGTACTATGAAGATTGTAGACAGTATGTTTGACCTGCTTAAGAGCATAAACTATTTTACACATGTTAAAAGCAATAATAAGAATACAATTGGCATTTTTATTGTTTTTATTTAAATTGGCGACCATAAGAGCTTCTATAGAAGATGAGCAGTAGTAACATTCATGCAGTGCACTTGGAGGTAATTATCACACGCTTATGTTTAAGTTTGATTTGGACTTTACAATTAATAAAACTTGACTTTCTGAATTAGGCTGAATTAATAGAGTTTAAAAATATTTCTAGTCATTGTCTTAAATGTAAATATTTTATATGCCGAGGGAAAGCGTAGTTTCCTTCTCTTAAGCTGTTTCCTTTAAGGAATCATTACATTTTCATGACTCACACCTTTGGATTCTGTTTTAACTTCCAATTCCAAATCGAGCTGTTCATGTCTCTTCTCTATTTCAAGCAATTTTTTGCCCCATTCATTTTGAAGATGTGGTCAGAGACAGGGAGTGACTGGATAATATTCAATCCAAACAACATGACTACACATAATTTAAAGCATTCACTGCATTTTAAACTGACATTTAAGGATTGCTCTGGACTAATTTATCCTGCCCTCTTCAGCCTACATATTTCTTCTGTGCATAATTCCTTCTTGAAGTTAATGGGAATTTGGCATGTGGCAGGAGTACATGTTTCATGAAATGGGAATCTGGGACCTGTCATTTAGTAAGAAATCTGCTTCTACCTTAATTGGCCTGTCTCCCTATTGTCTTTCACTATGCTATAGCAACATAGGCAGGCCTTCCATTCCAACGTGAAATGCAACTATTTTAAAATGCAAAGTACATGTGGATTACCATGAGCAGGAGGCAAGTAGTATGATCTATTTAGACTGAAGATGGAAAGATTTTGAAATGTTATGCTTACTGGACATAGCATAAAAGTAAAAATTCCTATATGCTGCCTTATGACTGTTTTCATTATAGCATATATTTTTACTCACCCATACCAGTAAATCCTGGAAAACATCTTAATTATACGATGAGCTTTAGGACTAAGGCTTTAAATCAAAGAAAAATTAATGGTTTTTTTAGTTGTTCTTCAGTACTATGCACACTACACTGGAGTTTAGTCTTTACCTTTTTATCAACGTTTTCCACATTTCCATTATACAGATACTTCTTATAGGTAAAGTGAAGTAATTTTTAGCATCTAAAACATTTTCAAATAATTGTTACTAATTTCCCAAACACATTGACTAAACTATAGTATCCACACAAGGGAATGCTATGCAGCTTAAAAGAAAAAACGACAAGGAAGATTTCTATGCTGTATGATGTGAAGCAATCATAAAAGATGTATTTTTAAGCAAAGAAAAGCAAGGTGTAAAAACGTGTATGTGGTGTACTGTATTTTGCAAATGGAAAGGGGGCAAACAATAGTACATACTCATATGTTGTATATTGGCAAAAAGAATACTGGAAAGATGAATAAGAAACTAGTAAAAATGGTTACCTGCAAGGGTTGGAGGAGGAATGGGGTGGAAGGGGAAAGAAGAGAAAATGAAGCTTCTCAGTGTATATCTCTATATACAGGTTTGGGGTTTTTTAATTTTTTATTTAAATTCAATTTAGTTAACCTTTAGTGTATTATTATTTTCAGGGGTTGAATTTAGGGATTCATCAGTTGTATATAATACCCAGTGCTCATTACATCAAGTGCCTTCCTTAACATCCATCACCCAATTACCCCATCCCCCCACCCACCTCCCCTCTAGCAACCCTCAGTTCATTTCCTAGAGTTCAGCATCTCTTAGGGTTTGCCTCCCTATTTTCATCTTATTTTATTTTTCCTTGCTTGGTTTTAGTTTGAAATGTGAATTTAATGGAATACAGAGAGAAGGAATTTACCAATACATAAAAAACTGTTTTACGCTCTGATTCCCCAAGAATACATAAGTTCACATGGGGGACCTAGATTTTTTTCTTGAGTCTACTATTAAAACTGGCTATATGACCTTAAGCAAATCCCTTAACTCATGTGGACTTCAATATTGTAAAATAAGGAAGTTAAAATAGATGGTCACCAAGGCCCTTGCCGGTTCTAACATTCTATGACATGAACTGGGTGACCGCATAGTATGGGCATATATAAGTCAACGTTTTATTTTAATTCTAGCATAGTTAGCATACAGGGTTACATTAGTTTCAAGTGTACTATAGAGTGATTCAATTAAGTCAGCTTCTTAAGGACTAGAATTTTATCTGATTGATAAGAGTATTTATTGCTACTGTAGGGTTTTCTGTTTTGGCTAATTGTTTTCTCCAAATAAAATAATAGTTAAAATGGGTTTTCTTACTCAGGCAGTTAGGTGCACTTTAGATATTAATTACCTTTTGAAAACGTGTACTTACTGCTTTGCTGAAGAGAGTTTCTTTTAACTTTGGGCAAAAATTTTATACAAATATTTTTAAAGATATCATAAGTGTGCTAACACAGATGAACTTAAAACCAACTTTAATTGCTAATCAGTATTTTGATAAGCTTCTGAGTCTTTATTAAATATGTGTTCATGTTTGATATCCATTCTGTTTAAGCTTCAATTATTTAATTACAGGTCTTGATATGAAACTAATCATGCATATATCTATACGAAGCTTGCATACTGACAGGATAAAATCATTAAATAGTCATTACTGTAAACTGACGTTGGCCTGAAATTTTTGCAGTTAACGGGGGAGTTGATGCTTGATGAACAATCCAATTAAAACTGGCAACAAAAGACCTAAAATGTCAGCCAAATTGCTTTTTAATAGTCAATGCAGCCGTCACAAAACATAAACATTAAAGTCCCCATAGAAGCATAAAGCTTCATGGTGAAACAATTCTAGAAAATGAATAATAATTACAGCATCCTGAGGATTCTTTTAATAGATGTGCACTCATTAAAAATATTTTCTTGGTTAGAATCAGATGAGAAAGTATGTTTTGCTGAATACTTCCTTATATTGGTTATTGTCATGGTTTTATTTCATATTAGATAAGTATCATTTCTATTGTTATCAAAAAAAGTTATTTAAAAGGCATTTTAATAACCTAGAAGACAAGGTTCTGAGAAAAAGAAAAATAAACAACATGACCTGCTGACATCTCCAAATATAAAACAACAATGAATCCTCAGTTACCCTAAAGTTTAAATGAAAAGGCAGGGAAGGCGACTGTGATCTCCACAAGTAACCTGCAAGCAATCGCCAACATTTAGACTCTTGAGGGTCTAAGTGTGCAATACTGGACATGTGAGTGGATTAATTATGAAGATGTTTCCTATAATCCAGCAGTTTGATTTTTAGTTGAAGATACAAATTCAGATATTTTACTGAACTTTTTACCTTTGGTTTAAATATTTCACACATGGAGTCCAAGGGGTTAGAATGCTATGAAAGACTGTCTCGTATTTTAAGAATAATCCAGCTTCACCCTCTACCATTACTGGTATGTTTTTTCAAAAGCAAAGAAAGAAGTTGCGAGGTTTTTGTCTTTGTGGAATTATAACACTAGAGAAAACATCAAGTGGTTCCTCTGGGAAATGTTCAAAACATCAGGATTTTAATAATATATTCATTTCTTTTCCCAGTAAGTATTTGCTGAACACTTCTTATGTGTCAACAGAGTGTTGACCACTCTGGGAATCTGGTGATGAATAAGATTTGGATACCATCCTAAGTTTCCTATTTAATTGAAGGTTAAACATGTAAATAGTCAACTGTAATACAAGGAAGAAATGTGTGAAGAATTCAAAATGAGAAAATAAAAAATACCTCTTTCCCAGATTCACATGTGAATTAGGACTCCTTAGCCTACCATATAGTTTTTGAAAATATTTTGTAGCATAGATATACACAGTAGAGCACTCAAACAGATGGTGTCCTAATACATTTATGTATTAGAATATCTGTCAATTAAATATTGCCTTCCTCTACAATCATAGTATAATTTTATGTGCTATGAAGGGTAAATTGATGTTCATACTTCTCCAGCTGTGGTTCCTCTGTTTTATCTGTTGAGGAAGTTAGTGATGTGTTTTCAGAACAATTAAAAAAAAAATCTCTCAAAGGAGTGATCTAGACACATTGGGACTTCAAACTCTATTAGCTGAAACAGTGAGGAGAAAAGCCTATAGGAATATAAATGAAACTTTAATGGTACCATATCACAAAATATTAAAATGACCCAACTATCAATAAAAATTTCCTTATCTTTTATTTTTTTTCTTAATATAGTGATAACTAAAATATGGAGGGAAGATTCTAACACGTAAGCTCTATCTCTAAACCATCATCTCAGCCTGTGGGAAAATAAAAATGTCTGTATCATGCACATAATCAGATAAAATGATGTCAGCAATTTGATTAAGTGTTGGCTTGAAAAGACCAAATCAGCCAGCTCTTTTGTTAATGTATGGACCACAGAATAATAAATATAAAGATAATTTTCTACTCCTAAAGTAGTCTTTTAATATTCACGCATTTCATTTTATTTTATTTTTATTGTGTTATGTTAGTCACCATAGAGTATATCCGTAGTTTTTGATGTAACATTCCATGATTCATTGTTTGTCTGTAACACCTAGTGCTCCATGCAATACGTGCCCTCCTTAATACCCATCACCGGCTAACCCATCCCCCACTCCCCTCCGCTCCGAAACCTTCAGTTTTTTTCCCCGGAGTCCATAGTCTGTCATGGTTCGTCTCCCCCTCTGATTTCCCCCCCCTTCATTTTTCCCTTCCTTCTCCTAATGTCCTCCATGCTATTCCTTATGTTCCATGAATAAGTGAAACCATATGATAATTGTCTTTCTCTTCTTGACTGATTTCACTTAGCATAATCTCCTCCAGTTCCGTCCATGTTGCTACAAATGTTGGGTAATCATCCTTTCTGATGGCTGAGTAATATTCCATTGTATGTACGAACCACATCCTCTTTATCCATTTATTTGTTGAAGGGCATCTTAGCTCCTTCCACAGTTTGGCTATTCATGCTTTTTTAAAAAAATGAAGCTTTCAGTGTGAAAAAGAGTAGATCGATAGATACATACATAGAAATTCTTGTGACCTCATGTGAATTGCTTCATGTATGTTTTGCACTTGTCAATGTCCATTCAAACTAAAAAATATGTCTCACATATTTAGCAAAGAATTGGGTGCCTGTTATTACCCAGGCATTATGTTGGGCACCATGGATGCAAAGATGAGCAAGATAGTCTTCAGTCTCAAGCACCTCACTGCCTAGCTAATGAAGCTTACACAAATAAGTAATTATAATGTTGTGAGATCTCTGATAACTGTAATAAATTATGTGAGAACACAGAAAAGGAAACGGATGAAGCCATCACAGAGCAGGTAACATTGCCTAGAAGACTTGTGTTCATCCTTTAAGACCCAGCTTCACTGAGGAAGGTGGGAGGCAATGGCATCTAAGCAAAACTCACGTCCAATGCCTTAGAGATATGGAAGTGCATGGCCTGTGTGAAGTGGAGGGATGGAAGGTAAAGCTGCTGCCATTTATATGCCCTACTGAGAATTTCACACTATCTCTTATTGGCAATGAACAACCACTGCATTGATTGTAATTAAAAGAACAGTTGTGGATTCACTCATTTGATTATTCACTGATAATATATATATTAAATAAGTTGTTAATAAATTCCAGAGATATCAGATACTCTTTTTTATATAAGAGTCCAGTGCTTGACTTTCAAGGTTTATCTATAGTCAATGTTTTCTATCTCCCCCTGAATATATTTAAGTCAGGTAAAGATTTTCTAAGATGATTTCTTTATAAAGCATGATTAGCATTTTCCCCATAAAAGCGGGAATAAAACCAGTATTGTGCCTATATAGAAACCCTAAATTTTTAAATATAATATTCAAGGAGAACTCTTAAAAGAGGTCAAACAATGAAATTACCTACATAATTCATAACTAACTCAAGGATGGCCAGAACATATATTTTTATTATCCCAATTATTTTAATGTTAAAACCAATAACATGGAGATTTGGTCATTATAAATTACTTTTGAGCAACTTAATAATTTAGTAGGTGACATGGTATGTAGATCAATGACTTCCCATGTGTTTTTCTCACCATTTCACACAGTTAGAAATATTTTACATCATAATAGACAAAACTGAAACAAAAGTATCATGAAGTAATTCTTACCTTTACTAAATAAGTTCTGAACTTCACTGAAAAGTGAAATCATAGAGCTGATGCTCCGTGATGTATTCTATTCTATTTCATTTTTTAGATTCTAGTCAAAATCAGTTTCATGACCCATCAATTGCTCATAGCCAGAAGTTTGAAAATATTGTTATAAATAGAATAGTTCAAAGACTTGGGTTCTTTTTCTAGTTTCTCTTCACCACTTACCATCTCTGTGACCTTGGTAATGTCTCTCGACTTCTCCACTTTTTGATATACAAAGTGAGGACGATGCTTTCTGTGTCTGTCTCACAGACTCCTGTTATAAGGAGCAAATGAGATATTTCAAAGTGCTTTGCAAACCATAAAACACGATGTAGGTATAAGGAAGTGATATCCATAAAATGAAACTATACTTCATTGTTATGTATTTCATGTGACTTTGGTGAACCTTTTAATCCTTCAAAGTCATTCCTGAAAAATAATTTCCTTGAAGGTATCTAGTCACACCAGATATATCTGAAAATAAGGTTGACAAAGTGTTTCCCATTCTGAATAAGAGACAGCAGTGACACTAGTTCAAGTACAGTTTACATTTTTGGCCTCTCAGAAGAGAACCTGCTACAGATCACCACCCTTTAAACTGAGAAGATGCTTGTTAAAATAATGGCGTGAACGCATGGTTTCATATTGTGTAATTTGCTTATATGACACATCTTTTATGATACATGGTGCCGCTGCTGAAGCTAGCCTTTGGCAAAGATATGTCATAAACACGTTTGCCGAGCTCTAATAGGAAGAAATCTATAACAGCGAAGAGGGAGACAAGCAAGCCATTCATTTGAAAAAGTAATGTTTAGTAAAATATTATTATGAACTGCCTGTGTTCAGTTCTTGCCTCACCAAAAATGACCTGAAATATAATGTAATTTGATGATCAGTTGTTCAGTTTACTCCATTCTTCCAGCAAGCATTTATTGAGCACTGACTGTGTGCCACACTGCAGGCGCTATAGGAATCATGAAAAAAAGAAGCCATAGGCATTGCCTTTCAAATAATTTCTGCTCTGTTAGGCAAGGTAAAACAAGTACTTAGATATGAGGCACAATGTTAAGCCGTTTTGGTTGCGTGAAGCAGCAACTTAGGCGATAAGGATTTATCGTAAACGTGCATATCCAAAGACTGAAAAGAAATCCAGCTCTAGAAACCTCAGTGGTACAAGTTTGTGAATCTTCAGCCTAGGGTTCTGCTATTCATATGACACAGTGACTGGCCTCGTGTCTGTTATTTTATGTGACCACCTGCTTCTCTTCCTGCCACCACCTAGCTTCATATGTCTTAGGAGGTGCCAGGGGCATAAGAGGAATACAGTGCTGTAGTAGGTCAGAAGAGAAAAATAATATTTCTTTATTTAGATTTCAAGGAATGCTTAATGAAAGGAATGGCATTGGTATTGGGCCTCAGAGGAACAGTGGGATGTAGATAGAGTATGGGATGAAAGGACATTCAGAGTGAAAAGTCAAGTGGGAAAATAAAGATTCGGTGATGGAAAGCACCAGTGGTGTCTTTTGAACAGCTAACGTTGCAGTTTGGCTGGAGAAAATGAAATATAGACAGGTAGACTGGGGCAAAATCCTGCCCTTTTAACCTCCCAAATGTATAGTTTGTTTTTTAAAGATTTCATTTATTTGACAGAGAGAGAGAGACAGCTAGCGAGAGAGGAAACACAAGCAGGGGGAGTGGGAGAGGAAGAAGCAGGCTCCCTGCCGAGCAGGGACCCCATGCGGGGCTCAATCCCAGGACGCTGGGATCATGGCCTGAGCCGAAGGCAGATGCTTAACGACTGAGCCACTCAGGCACCCCCCAAAATGTATAGTTTTAAAACTTTGGAATTTAATTCTAATGTAACCAACATATACATGTATATTAAATATATTATAATAACATACAATATCATATAACAATTATGATACTGATATTATGTGTGCATTATATATATATATATATAATTAATTTTCCAATTTCAGAAATAGTTCAAACAAAGCACACTTCCAAACTATCTTCCAGTGGCCTTCGCTTTGGTTTATTTTGCAGAAACCGGAACACATTTGTCACTCCATTGACAAGATTATCTAGTGAGACATGGCACTAGGCATTGTGTGGATTGATAGCATAAGAAATTTCCTGTCTTTAGAATTCATGGTTTAGTTGAGGGACAAGACAAAGAAGCACAAACAGACATAAAGGTCCCAGAGACAGGTGCCTCTGTCACCGAGTGCCTGCGTCATCCCTAACCACCGTACACAGGTACTACAACCCAACACCCTTGTTAGCTTTCTTGCCCTCTTTTCTTTTTCTCAGGTCCCTTACTCCTCCATCTGCCCTACAGTAGCATGAAGAGACATCTGAATGGTTCTCAAATCAAAGTAACTGGTCCTGGGTTTAAAGGCCACCCTCATAGTCATCTATGCTCATTTCCCATTTCTACGTAGCTATGCTCTCTCTCCAGGGTACCAGACTTATTTGTCATTGGAAAATACTGTCTTGAGGATCTCAGTCTTAATAGAATGCAGAAGAGCAAACAAAGAATCACTGATAAAATTTGATTGCCTTTGATAAAGTAACATGAATAAGGGCTTAAAACATAAATTCCTTAATAAATGTTGGGTCAAAGCTTAACCAAACTCTGCAAATAACAGTTAATGTGTTAAGTAGTCAAGATATGCCAGCAAAAGACTTTTTCTTCTTACTAATTCTCCAGGAAATAGAGGCTAACTAATCCAAGGTGACATGATTACAGTAAGATTCAACAAAGCCTCAGTCTGATCCAGGATAAAAAGGTATCTTCTTGCTTCTTTTGAATGCCCTCCAGAAAGAGAAGGCCACATCCAAGAATATTCCAAACTAATTCCAAACCCAAGAGATATCTCTGTGCCTATTACCTAATTCAACTAGTGCCATAGCAGTGATCATCTCGTAAAGCACACATAGAAATTACTCTAGAAAGGTGTGTGCTCACATGAAACCTGGATCATCTGTGGAGTGATTATATGTAGATTAATGATGTGGCAGTTAGTAGCGGCAGTTCGACTGAGAATAGCAGGCAGCCTTCTAGGGACATGGAGAACTGCACGTCTCGTTATTTTTTTCAACTGACTCTAAGCTTTTTGAAGCTCTGTGTGTGTGTGTGTGTGTGTGTGTGTGTGTGTGTTTGCTAGATAATGAAATTAAGCTTTCTTATGGAATCGAAAGATTTAACATGTAATTTTGTTTCTTTGAACTTTCTTCCAGAATCTTGGATTAAAAATATTTACAAGGTGGGAAAACAAGATACTGCTAGTACAGTATAAAACATAATGGAGTCATGGTGGAAAATAATTTGATATACTAAGAAAATATTTCTAAAAATAAATGGACTCGGCGCCTGAAAAATGTAACTAAAGCTAGGGTCAGGTAATGTGCTTTAATTGTATACATGTCTGGCCCCATACCTGGCACCCACCCCGCCCCACTGAGGTTTTGAGAGCAGGGACATTCACTTTCACCATTATTCTTGGGTGCAAACATGCCTAACACTTAATAAGGACTCTCTACACGCTTGTTTAGAGAAAAACCAGTTTGCGGTTGGGAATGTAGTACATTAGCATTGGTGTGTCTGTTGTTTTCTGTTCCATCTCTTATTCCATTGTTTGCCTCTGCCCCCTTGCCATTTCCACACATCGTTCATTAAGCCATCAACAAACTGGTATCTTTCAGTTGGGCCTTTTCCATACCTGTGAATCAGTCATCTTGTCTGTGAAACCTTATAGACTAGTCGGTTCTCTCTTTTTTAACTCTACCACCATTCACTATTCCCTGCTCGTTCAGTCAGTTGTGTTTATATGTACGTGCTTAACCCTACCCGCATGTCAGTTGTATGACCTTCTTCTCTGATGACCACCACTGTTTCTTGTGAGTTTTCAGGTTAATACGTATGTTCATGGAAGGGGAGGGAGGGTTCAATGGCAGATCGATGTCTGCAATCTTTGCAATGAGGTTGGTCAATAAAGAATACACACAAAAGTATTGTTTGCTCTTCTTAGTCCACACTGAAGTTTATTTTCTGAAAGACATACGATGCTGACCATTTGGTATAAAGGTAGAAAGTGGTTATGACAACAAGTAAAGGCATCCTCATCACAAGTACTACCCTTGCTAGACCATGTGATCGTGGGCAAATAACAAATTTTCCATGTTTCATTTTCCTTGTCTTAAATTTCAGTGTATTTATGGATTGCACTAGCAACTATATCCTCACAATAACTTACGACATTTTATAATGGGAACGGTATATTAACAGAATGATATTTGCACCTCTCTGAGAACCGAGAGTAATTAAATACAGTAGAAAACCATTTACTCAGAATGTCTAACACCTGATCTGCTGTAGATTAATTATATCAGCATTTAGATATTTTAATTCCAAATGAGCAAAATAATTGTGAAAGGAATGGTAGTTCATAAATTGTGCCGTTTAGTGTGGTATGTAAAGTATAGTGAGAAAAAAGTTTAAAATCATCTGTGCGTGAGAAAGTATGATACATAATATGGAATGTAAAATATGATAGAAAATAAACCAGTTTTTAAAACACAAGGCTTAGAAAATACTTATTTACTAGTAATACAGTATCCTGATCAACTGAAGCATAGGTTAGTGCTAGGTACTGAATTGTGTCTCCCCCAAATTCATATTATTGAAGCCCTAACCCCTGGTGTGATGGGATTTGGAGATGGGCCTTTGGGAAATAATTAGGTTTAGATGAGGTCATGAGGGCAGAGCCTTATAAGGAGAGACATCAGAGAGCTTGCTCCTTCACTCCCTCCCTGTCACATGAGGATACAGTGAGAAGGCAGACAATTGCAAATAAGTAAGAAAGGCTTCACCAGAAACCGACCATGCTGGCATCTTGATCTGGGGCTTTTCACCTCTAGAACTGTGAGGAAAAAATTTTTTTGTTGTTTCAGCCACTCAGTCTATGGCATTCTGTTATGGCAGCCTGGTCTGACACAGACAGTTGGCTATGTATCATTTTATTACCTCCAGATTTTGGCGAGTAGTATGTATATTTTTTTCTTTTATCATCATCTGATGAAGCCCCAAATTTACAAATGCAATCACTTTTCTTTTTTCAATATGTAAACTAAAGAATAGGCTGTATGTGTTAACAGAATTCAGTGCATTTAAAACTATGCTTACCCATTAAAGCATAAATGACCAAGAACATCATAATTCTTTTGCTACCAGCAAGATTCATGAGGATAATCATGTAATCATCTAATTTGCCCACCCTCTTCATAATGCTTGGATTTAGCTACACTTTGATGTCACTAACCTACATTATCACACTATCAATCACCATTTGACTGAGATAAAATAAAGATGCAATTAGTGAAGGAATGGCATGACTTTCCTATTGTGGCAAAAGAACACATAACATAAAATTTGCCATTGTAACTATTTTATGTGTACAGTGAAACATTGTTAACATTACACATTGTTGTGCAAGAGCTCTCTAGAAATTTTTCATTTTGCAAAACCAAAACTCTGTTCCCATTGAATAACAGTTCCCCAGTTTCCCCTTCCCTCAGCTCCTGACCATTTACCTCCTAAGGGTTTGATTGTATAGCTCACATAAGTAGAACTACATGGTATTTTTGTGACTGGCTTATTTCATATGTAATGTCCTCAAGGTTCAATCCATGTTACAGCGTGTGACAGGATTTGCTTATTTATTAAGGCTGAATAATGTTCCATAGTATGTATATACCATGTTTTCCTTTTCAATTCCTCCATCAGTGGACATTGACATTGCTTCCAACTTTGGCTAGTGTGAATAATGTTTCCATGAAAATGGATGTGCAAATATATCTTCAGAGCCCTGTTTTCAGTGATTTTGGATGTATACCCAGAAGTGGGATTGCCAGATTTTATGGTAATTCTATTTGTTAATGTTTTTGAAGAACCTTTATACGGGTTTTCCATAGGATCTGCAACATCTTACATTCCTACCAGCGATGCACAAAGTTCCAATTTCTCTATGTCCTCACCAAATCTTATTTTCTGGGTTTTTTGTTGTTGTTGTTGTTTTGGGATAGCGGCCATCCTAATGTGTGTCAGGAATATGTCATTGTGGTTTTGATTTTCATTTTCCTGAGGATGTTGATGCATCTTTTCAATATGCTTGTTGGTTATTTGTAGATCTTCTTTGAAGAATGTCTCCTCAAGTCCTTTGCCTATTTTTTAAATTAGGTTATCTTTTGTTATTGTTGAGTTTTAAGAGTTCTTTATATATTCTAGATTGTAACCCCTTATCAGATACATTGTTAGAAAATATTTTCTCCCATTCTGTCGTTCGCCTTTTCACTGTGCATTGTTTCCTTTGCTGCACATAATGAGTAATCATTTAAAAAGTCATTTCAGAAAATCACTGTTGTTCAGATAGACACTTGTATTCATTAGACTCCTATATAAATAAACTTCTATTGCAATGTTTAGATCATTAGGGGTTTGTTTTTGTTTGTTTTTACATTTTCAGGTCTTTCAAATGGAGGTGCTATATAAATTACATTAAAATGTTTGTGTTACGAAGAATATAGTAAATGGTGCAAAACAAGTTACAAAAGTCCATAAAATATAAAATAACATTTAATTCACTTAAGAAAAACCCAGATCTAATACCCCTAGGGTTTTTAGACTTTAGATTTTAGCATATCCATGAAGTGCTACACTATGGATTTGTATAACGGAGCCCATCATTAGAGCTGTTCTACTCAAGGACACTGGTAGTGGCTGCTTGGACTACCATAACCATAGCCAGCCTCGTCATTATCCGTTGCTGTAACTTTAGCAGGTCCTTAGGAAAGGAAAACCCCCATCCATGACTCACAGTTTCAGGAAGTCCATGTTATTTTAATAGCATTTATTTGAAACCAGTTTGATACTCTCTGTGAGTAGATAGATGGTCATCATGAATGCAAATTGTATAAAATGAGAATTTATTTTATAGCCGTAGTATTTCATTAGTAAATATGGTTAGGTTTTAATGTGCAGATAGAAAAATAGCATAAATAAATCGCTCAGTTGTCTTTTTAAAGAAAGCCCGTTAAGCAATCTCTTCTGATATTTTCAGGATCAACCTGGGATAAAATGATATACCAACTAAGTTAAAGACTGTTAATAAGTATCACAGAAATTATATAAGTACTACTGAAATGACGATATTTGCTACCAAGAATTAAAAGGAAGCATTTAATGATGCATGCATGAGCATATTGAATTGCATTTACAAATAAAGTAACCCATTACATGGATTTTATTATAAGTTGTTACATAGCTGATTCAGTCCCAGAATTTTATCTTCAGTGTTTGCAATGAGTAGGAATAACAAGTGTGATAGAAACACTGTTGGTGTGGTTTGCTTTGAATCCCAGGAGAGACGGCTGAGTGGCAGCAGAGTCAATTCAATGCCATAGGACCCAAGGCCTTGGGCTAAGTTCTTCACTTCTCCATCTCAAAAATGGGCACAATGTATGACCTTAAACCATCACATTGTCTTCAAAAAAGTAGAAAATCTTCACCTCCTTAGAAAATTTTCAAAATCCCACTTTCTTAATTTTTCAGATAGTCCAGTTTCATAGCATACTAATTATGTGAGCAAGAAAGCACAGTAACAGAATAGAGAGGTCCAAGAATAAGAACACCAAGAAGCAGTGAATGAAGCTGATAATAGCTTCACAATAAGTGTATGTAAGCTAATGTTTTGTTTTTGTGGCACCAATACAATTGGTTAAAACTCTTCTAAGTCCGTTGTTTCTTTTAGATTATAAAAAGTCCCTAATCTGATATGGTGTGTTTTAATGACAATTCCATAGCCATAGTCTCTGTGACAACAAGACATTGTGTAAATGATTTCAGTCAGAAGGTCAGAAGGGGTCTTAACATCTGAGTAGCCATGCCTTTCCCCATCTTGAGCTAGTGCTTCTCAAAGAGAAAAGGGATGTGTTTTTCTAGAAAAAGAACTACAGTATTTCCCTCTTTATCCACAGTTTTGCTTTCTGCAGTTTTAGCTAGCCTTGCCAGTCACGGTCCAGAAGCAGATGATCTTCTTTAGGACATATTGTCAGGAGGTCAGTAGTAGTCTAACGCTACATCACAGTGCCCACATCGCTCACCTCACTTCCTCTCATCACACAGGCATTTTATCAGCTCACATCATCACACAATGAAGGGTGAGTAGAGTACAATAAGATCTTTTGAGAGAGAGAGAGACCATATTCCCATAATTTTTATTATAGTATACTCTTACAATTGCTCTATTTTATTGTTAGTTATTGTTATTAATCTCTTACTGTGTCTAATTTAAAACTAAGCTTTATCATAGGCATGTATGTATAGGAAAAATGTAGTATATATAGGGTTCAGTACTACCCATGGTTTCAGGCATCCATTGGGGGTCTTGGAATGTATCCTCCATGAGTAAAGGAACAGCGGTCTTCTAATCTAAATTCATGAGAACAGTTACAATAATGATTATATTGGTAACTAATATTAACCGAGTTTATAACATCCACCAGGCAATCTGCTAAGTACTTAGCATACAACCCTGGTCTGATGTCCATGTTCTTTACATATACTATACTAGAGTATCATTAATATGCAATGCTTTAATAAATATATTTGGATATAGTATAAGGCAAGTCATCCACCACAAATTAGGTTGACACATAGTTACATAATTGATCAAATATCATTAGCTTATAATGTGGGTGTTGATCCTGGTGCCAATATGACAAAGTTCCTGTGTATTTATTTAATATGAAAGCTATGCCTATGGAACACCGTACTTCTAAGTAGCAGACATAGTTTGTTCAGTGGCATTTTGGTATATACTGTTTTCAAATGTCTCTGAATATTCCAGACACTTTATCCAGCTATCTACACTCCTTCCCTCATGGGATTTTATGTACTTTGAGGGAATTCTTTGAAAGGCTGTTTTGCTTGCAGCTTTGCCCAGTGAATAAAGCATCAGATAATATTTGTGAAGGTCTTTGAGAGATGCAGATGAAAGGTGCTTCCTAAATACAAAGCACTAATGTTGTATTCATGAAAATGGTTTTTCTTCATATCCCTTGCTCGAATGTTAAAGTCCCAAGGTGTTACTGCAATAAGTACTTTAGAAATGCATGTATACCCCCAAATCATTTAGTATAGGGGAAAATGCAAGTGAATGCACTCAGAACACTTAAATAAAAATCATGAAATAGAGTCTGTTTTCTGAAATAAAAGGGACTGAGAGCATAATCAGAAAGCTAATCAATAGAGAGTGCGTGGTGTGGCTTGGAGGAACAGGAAAGGAGTCAACCGTTCTTACATTGACTCATGACTTCAATAATAGCTTCTTAGAACCGTTTTGAAGAAAATAAGAAATGTGTGAAAATTGTAAAATGTTTTTTTAACTATAACGGAGGCATTTTAAATAATCAAATATGTTGGAATCAGATACGTGTTCTCTTAGGTTACTTACCAGATGATACCTGAATTTTATAAATTTTGCTGAGTTCAATAATTAATCATTCGTTTAATAATATTACTTAGTGGTTACTATGTGCCAGGCACTCTGTAGTAAGTGCTTTATACACGTGACCTCATTTAACTCTCACAAAAACATTAAGAGATATTTATTAGAATCCCTATGTTACAGATAAGGAAACAGAAGCTTGAAAAGGTTTGATTGCTCACTACCAAACTGATAGTACATAGCAGAGCTGTGATTTAAATACAGACTGATCTGATCCTAATGTCTGTAACTTAAATACTATGTCATTTGGAAATGTCACAATGTACTCGCTAATTTCAACAAGTCACACAGAGATGAGTTCCTCTAAACAAGTAAATTGGCAGTCAAGAAAATAACTACTTGACTCATGTTATTGAATGTAAACAAATGAAACCAAGACACTCTCCTCTTTATCTTCTACTTCTGAATACAGTGTGTTCCATAACAATTAGGTTTAATCCCTTCTCTACTTTGGCTTCTCCATCATTTCTTTGGAAAGTTGTAAATCATCATAATGTATCTCTATATCTTGACCTGCAACTGCCTTTTGATGATCGCTACTAGAAGGCCCCGTGGTAGACTATGGCCAGACTTGCCCAGGGAAGTCCTGTAAGGGAGAGGACATGGGCAACACCTAGGCCCTGTATTGTGTGTACCCGTAAGGGAAAATTTGCCGTAGTGCTGCCATAGCAAGAATTTGGAGATTGGGGAGCTGGACATGAAGCCTGTGTGATAGGACTTCCTGAGTAACAGAATTATGCTTTACATAAGCTGTTTCCAAATGGTAATGAGTCTGGGAGTAGAAAAGACCACAGACCACAGTCTCATAATAATATGTTCTTTCACCCTGTTAGACACCTCACTCTGTGCAGGCTACCAGCTCTACCAAATCGAGGCTTGCCTTTGTGGAGTACAAGCAATGCAGAATGGAGCCATGTACACATGCCTGCATTCTAATTTTATTTGTATCCTTTGCAGTGCTTATTTATAGTTGGTGAGTTAACCAAAGTGAAAGCAAACTTGAATCAAGTCCAGGTTATCATCACACCCATCTATGAACCCAGATTGCACTCTTCAGTTGGGTCTGGTGTAGACCCCGAGTATTAATACACAGGAAGGAGCTTCCGTGCACTCGTTCACTGATCTCAAGCACTATATGAGGTCTCTTTGAAAACTGCTTCTTATAAGCATGTGTGTTTAATCCTCTGTCCCTCTCAGCAGGTCTTCTATCGTACAGAAAATGTTCCCCCCTGAGAACCATTTGAAAAAAGTTATTTAAATGACCTTAACTAAGAATTAAGTTGCATAAGTACTTTGTTAGTTGTCAGTCACTACCTATGAAATATTTTCTTAATTTCTAGGATTACCACTTATATTTATTAGCACAGTCTCATATTCATAGTTTCTTCAACATACGTTCTCCTTTTTTCTCCTGCTTATGCCAGCTGTCTTCCCCTTGAGACAAGCTTTTTTTTTTTTTTTTAGTTTTCCTAAGGCGTCTATACGTGGTGGGGTGGGGAGGAACCTGTCTGAATTCACCACTTATTCAGTCTACTCTAACATTATATTGGTAGATTCCACTAATTTGCTCATTTTGATGGACATTTCACTTGATCCACTAGCAAACACATCTATATCAATATATCAGTGTATTTCCTAATTGAGCCGCCCTCTCGTGACTTCGTTAGCCATCTTCCAGGTAATGAAGTCTCAAGTGCAATCTATACGTAATTTGAGGCTACCTGTGAAAAGACATCATTACAAAAGAATTTGTCAGATAACTTTTTTGTATTCTGGGTGATGTTCATCCAGAATCTTGCATTTTGTTTGGGGAACCATAAAGACCTAGTTAAATTGGAGGGAGTCCAGGGAGATAAGCAGTAATGTAATTGAGGGAATGAATCAGATTTTGAAGGAAAAATAAAATGAGTTAAATATGCATAGCTTAGCATAAGCAAAGTTTATAAGGCAGGCTTAGTAATATATCTTAATGTTGGCACCTCTCCAACAAACAGCTCTTTTTAGCATCTCACTAAAATAACATGTTGAAAAACAAGAAAATGAAAATTTGTAATAAGGAGGGAATTAATCAATGAACATTTCAGGCAGAAAGCTTCAGATACAAGCTGTGCCCACACAATGCCAAAACAATTGGTAGGAATGGGAAGAATTCAATCAAATAAGATATTTGGCATCATAAAACATTCTCTCACACTGTAGTTGTAATTGTTTTTTTAATAAAATAAACCTAATTGAATTCCAACTAAAATTTTGAATTTATTCCAATTAATTAAATTCATGAATAAACAAAATTTTAAACTTGTATTGACTAAAATTATGGGCTAAGTGTTTGGAAGATATAAAGATGATTCAGACCTAGATCCTGATATAAGACAAGGAGATGCATAGCTTGATTGCAGGTTGGGAAATAAAACTTACTCTCTCCTTCATACCTCTTAGGAGACTCCCACCATAACCCAAAGACCAGGCAAAAAGGTAATGGCAGCCAGTAGTATTCTGCCATCAGCCATCGAGATCACAATTCTCACATATTTTGGCCCCAACATACTTGAATAACATGTACATGTGTATAACACTCCCATAAGAATACCAAGATTTTTGTTCCCAATCCCCACCCTGCCCCATTTTCTTTTTGGGGGGGAGGAATAAACAAATTTTTCATCATCCCCATGGTATGCATATAATCATTTTACCAGGAAATGGGTGTGGGAACTAGTGATTAAAATGGTTTATGGGACCATAGTTGATAGCCAAACTTTGGTATAACTGAGAACTGCTGAACGTGGGCAAAACATGGAAGAAACGTGAGAATTGTCTGGTCTTGAATGCTGCTGTAACAGTGCTGTCTCTCCCCCACTGTCCCAGGTGGGGGCTATGTACCTGTTCAGTCCTCAGGTACAGATGCTAGAACTCGTCTCCACCACCCCACTGGGTATCCACAGGTCTCCTTTGTTCCTAAAGTTGTGCCGGGGGAGAAGAACTACAGGGTATGTGGAACCTTTCTCACCAAATAGCCAGATAGTATTGGTTAGATGATGGTATTAATAATCAGTACTTTTTCTTCAGTCTTTATTTGAAATAAAGTTTGGGGTGGAGAGGCTAAAACCTCCCCAGCCTTCCCTAGTCCTCCATGCTTTGTTTTTATCCTGTAGGATTTTGTCTTTTACTTCTTGCTTTTTATTACTCTTAATATAGCTTGCCCTCATTATTTAACATATGGTAGTATGAAAAATATTTTTCTTAGAGATTTAGACACAGTCATAATGTTTTCTTGATTGGTGCTCTGAGCAGAGTTCCATTTTCATAAATAACATTAAAATGATTTTCATCCATTGCTTTTTGAACAAACACGGGGTGACCATTTGTAAAAGTCTAATAAAAAAACACGAAGCTCTGAAAGTAAAAACTTTGTAAAATTCCAGAATATCTGTTATTAGCTAATTTATTAAATGATTCACTGTCAATTAATTCATAACCCTCCATTACCTACTTGCAAATAAATAATGAACTTGGGGATTGAAAATAATTGAAATACCTACATATGACTTTAGTTGGAGGATAAAGTAAATATGAACTTTTAAGGATCATTACTTTTTTATATTTTCTTTTTGATATACTTCACTGCCTAATAATGGAAGCCACAGCATCATTGTCAGCATAAGATAAAACAGGGCAATTATCTATTTCTTGTTTCCTGGTACATAATGGATAATAGAGTTTCCTTCAAGACCACAGTGAAAAAGACTTTGGCCAACTGCTAATTTCAATTGTTAATTAATACCATATATTAATATTTAGAATTTGACATTTAAAATTCTAAATCATACTATAAAGTAGAGCTCTTTACCATTCTATTTAGAAAAATGAATAGGTACCAAATGTATTGACTTCACTTTTCCTTTTTTTGTAACACTGCCAAACTGCTCTGAAAATATAAGCAAAGATGTATCCATCCTGTATTTTCACAACCAAGAAAAATAGGTGGTTTGAACATTTACTTCAATAATTTAAGGAAAACAGCATTTAGCCTCTTTTTTTTCTTGATTGTAAAGTCCTAGTTTGTTTGTCTGAATCTATGTCAGAGAGTTGATTAAGTTAACAACCCAGCCACTTATTGGCAGGAATATTGACTATTATTCATAAGATTGGCTAATTGCACTATGTAAAGCCAATACAGTGCACAGCACAGTTGGAGTCCCCCCATAACAGGGAGAAATGGGATGGGGGAGGGCTGCCTTGTGCCTATCTGGCCCACTGTTATACTTGTACAACACACAAGAGAACAGGAATAGAAAGTAATGAGACCTAGAAAATAGGAAATTTAAACTTTCTGGAGGTAGAGCAGCACATCCTTTGAAGATAAGCATCAGTTTATGGAGAGACTGAAGTGTAAATACGAGTTTCAGCACAAACATGTCAAAGGATTGAAGGTGCTTCAGTGTTGACCTTTATTGCCAGTGGTTGTAACAAAGATCAACCTAACTGACGAAAATTAATAGAGCATACTCTCTTACTTGTCGTCTTGGTAAGAGAACCATTCAGAGTCCTCAAAGGATATACTTTACGGTCTCAAAAGACAGTACGTAGCATCGCCAGGCTCTGGAACCATGCATAGCGCAGTCATCTAGAACCAGATTGAAACCATGTAAATGGGAAACATTATTTATTGTTGGCCTTACCCCAGATCTGTGACTCTTCTCCTGCAGTCATGTGCTTTAAATGCCAATTCTGTTTCTCTCTCCTGCTGCCTCTTTCTCTTGTCCGTGTCTTGCTCATACACATGCCCATACATACACACAAATATCCATTAAACATTAGCTATTTAATAGACTTTATTTCCGTTCTCAATCTAATGGTTTATTTAACTAATGAATCTGCTTTTATTGAAGGCTGCGGGTACATTAATATTAAAGCAGTATTATTTGAACCAGGAAAGTGATAAGGTATACCTGTTTACTCAATTTTCTTCTGAAAACCAATTTTCTTACCTTCATATTCTTTGAGCCTCTAATAATAATTATAAGGTTGAGAACAGAAACGTCCACAGCCAGATACACTTAAGACTAATTTGGTGATCACCGAGCACTATCAAGTTAATGGATATTAGCCATAACATACAAATTTATAAACCACCTCCGCACAGGTTGTGAAAGCTCCTTGTGGCAAGTAAAGTACTATAAAGTAGTAATATACATTTAGAATTAGTAGTAATAGTTAATATTAATAATAAACCTCTCCTCTTTATTTTAAACCATTTTCTCTTTATCCCCTCTCCTACCTAGGAGGGAGAACAGCTCAGAAAAGCAACCCAGGGAACCAAAGCCTTATAATTGGCCTTGAGAGACTTGACATAAGTAGTTATGGCAATAACCCTTGATGCCCTGATGTTCTTTGCTCGTGTAGATTACCAAGGCCTTCATAAGCATTAGTTAATATTACCTCATAAGACTTCAGAGAGACGGTTAAATACTAATACAGGCCCATAATCCTTCATCAGAAATCTTTGGGGTCCTTTTGTTTCAAAATTTTGCATTTTTCAGTTTTTGCACAGGTAATGCCATGCATATATTGTATGTTATGTAACTCCCAGACTGGGATGTGGGCCAGCATCCTTTAATAATACATCACTATTTCCGCAGCTAAATGTATAAAAATTCTCTAAATGAAATAAAAACCATAAATACCCTTATTTCAGTTTAGATCAGGTTTTGCTACCAAATGAATGAGAAAAAAATTCGGTTTTCAGGAATTTTTCAATTCCAGAGCTGCAGACGACGTGTTGTCCCACCATCTTCTCTTTGGCCAATGAGGTAATGAAACACAGACTTAAGGCCAGGAAGTGCAGACATGTTTTCTGACTCCCTGTGACCTTTTTCTACAGCTTTGAGAATATATGTGCTCCTCTTGGCAACATACATTGCATAGTAACTTTGGGGGGAAAACATATTTTAAAGGTTATTATCCTAGTATCAGTACAGAAAAGTTTGATTGGCTAAGTACATGGATCTGGGGAAAACGAGGCATATGTCTACTTTGGTCACATTTTTCAGAGAAGAATTATCCATTTGGCATTGCTATATTAATGACAGTATTTATTTTTAACACTTACAGAAAATTATTTTGCATGTACAGTCAGTTCTGCTACAACGCTTGTTTTAAAAACATTAATTTGTTCTCGTGCTATTGGTATCTCTGAGAACAATTTGAACATAAGACAAATTTCGTGTCTGCATATGTGTGATTCCATCTGTTAAAAATACTAGGGGAAGGCAGAAAACTGCACCCAGCAGAATGAACCATGTAGGAATATACAAAATGCACACGTGCATATACCTGAGACATCCACCAGCTGTTAGTTCACCGCCTTGTGTTAGGAGCCTTGCCCATCCACATCTGGGGTTAGATCTTTCTGTGTGACTCAGACAACCCTCCTTCCATCACTCCACAGTAACTCCTAAGTTGCAACCCATGTGACACCCACTTTCACAAGCAAACTTCAGGTCTTGTGCCCCAAACCCCTTTTCTCCATAAGCCCTTCTCAGTGCATGATTTTGCATAGGGCAGTGAATGTTAGAAATGCAACTATCACTTTATAGCCCATTAGACTGTGTTAATGAAGCGTAGGGGGCACAACACCCTAACGGACCATTCGTTAAGTTCCCACACAGTGTTTCTGAGTGAGGTATTCTAATTTCTCTAGCTAAAAAAAAACAAAAACAAAAGGAAACAACTAGGCATGACCACTTTTCTTTTCCCCCTTCCTTTTTGGAGACAATGGCAATGTTGTTTCTTTTTTTTTTTTTTTTAAAGATTTTTATTTATTTATTTGACAGAGATAGAGACAGCCAGTGAGAGAGGGAACACAAGCAGGGGGAGTGGGAGAGGAAGAAGCAGGCTCATAGCAGAGGAGCCTGATGTGGGGCTCGATCCCGGAACTCCAGGATCACGCCCTGAGCCGAAGGCAGACGCTTTAACCGCTGTGCCACCCAGGCGCCCCTGGCAATGTTGTTTCTGAAGGCATATACTTCTGCTAACAGTTCTGCCACGCCTAAAATGCCTTAGATATAGAATTTGGAGGAATTTTCCTTCCCTGGAGATTTTTCTTACCAAGTTATTTTAGTACCTCAAACCTGAAACTGGATCCTACCCAGGTATATTCTGTGAATTAGACCTTTCCATCTGAAATCTTAATTTACTTTCAGAAAGCTTTGTAAGTATGTTCAGATATCCACATTTGCATAATTACTACCCCCCCCCCCCCGCCTTGCGTGTCTCTCTCTCTCTCTCTCTCTCTCTCTCCCTCTCTCTCTCTCTCTCTCGGGCACAGAAATGTATGACTGCCAGATACATTTGGAAGTGAGTGCATGTGACTCTTCACCCCTTGGAACTGGTGTTCTAGAGCTCCTGACACTGAACCCTAATGTATTTTTCATTAGTGTTTAATGTCGGGAAATCCCATTTCATGGAGCCCAAGGATTAAATTACTTCATTTGGGAGAGAACAAGTGCATTCCCCATCTTTTTCCTGAGGTGAAAAAAAGAATGAAGCTGAGATCATTTGCATTTCATAAGGGCTTAAGGTCTGGATGTATTCCACTCAATTCAACAATCCAATATTGTAAAAGCTTTTAAAGACAATATTAACAAGTAGGGAAACCTCTGCATATTTAAAATGTGGAAATAAAAATACACAATAAAATAGATATAAATCAATACACACACACACACACACACACACACACACACACATAATCAAAATAACTATACAAAGCAGTTCTACCTGCAGCAGAAATGGTATAATATGTTATAGTAATACCATGATTGTACTTTTCGATGAAGTAGAATTTTTATCATGTTTCATAATAAGGAAGTTGCAGAGATTTTAAGGAAATCCAGCAAGCAATAAATCCAGATGATAATGAGTGATTCTTTTCTTTTGAACAATTGTACTGAATAGAGACTTTCTGTCTTTTGAAGAACTCTACTGACACAAACGCCTAATGATTAGGCTAATAGATGTCACGTGTCATTTGGAGGTATTCTGGACCCAGCACCTAAACTTGATTCCTTTTCTTCTTCTTCTTCTTCTTTTTTTTTTAAAGATGATCTTTTTTTTAAAGATTTTATTTATTTATTTATTTGACAGAGAGAGAGACAGCCAGCGAGAGAGGGAACACAAGCAGGGGGAGTGGGAGAGGAAGAAGCAGGCTTCCCGCTGAGCAGGGAGCCCCATGCGGGGCTCAATCCCAGGACCCTGGGATCACGCCCTGAGCCGAAGGCAGACGCTTAACGACTGAGCCATCCAGGCGCCCCCTCCTTTTCTTCTTCTAACTCTGGATTCCCACCCTTTGTTTCCCTTGCTTGCATCATTAAGTTCATGGATTTAGATGGCAAGTCTGTAGAGTGCGTCACTGCTGCTCTTTTCATTTCTTGGAGGGGCATGATTTTAAGCACCTTCTTTGGGGTATCATTGTCCTGGCTGTTGGAGAGATTTCGCTAAGACCTCCAAGAGGGAAACCTACTGCTCTGTGAACTATCAAACAGATACCCAGTGGCCACATCAGAAATGAAAGAGCCCAGGGGAAACGGAGTGGTTCTCTAGGTCCCATGGGGGAATGAAATGAAAGCTGTAGGGAATCTTACTCTGTACCTAGCACTGTGCTCCTGTGACACGCAAAAGTAGAAGACGCTCTTCCTCTAAGAAATACGCAGTCGATTTTGGGAGATAAGATAAAAACATGGGATAACAAGGGAATACTATAATATCACAAACTCAGGGACCAAAGTTATGATAAGAATAGTAAATGTTAAGGTCAGAGAAGACAGTCATATTTATTTTCCAAGATAGTCCTAAAAAAGTGCTGAGCTGGGTGGGAATCATCAGACAGAGGCAGACAAATTCATACAAGTTGAATGACTTTGAACAAGTCACCTTACCTCTCTGAGCCTTCAGTTCCTCATCTGTAAAATGGAGAGGGGAAGAGGGAGAGCTGAACTAGATGATCCCTGTGGTCATTTCCAGTCTGAAAGTTTCATCCTTCTATTACATTTAATAAACGAGTAGTCACTGACATACTATGTCCAAGCACATTTTACATGAATTAAATTTAATTGCTAGGAGAAAGGATTATTATCTCCATTTTACAAATGAGGAGTTAATGTTTCTTTTTTTTTTTAAGATTTCATTTATTTATTTGACAGAGAGAGAGACAGCCAGCGAGAGAGGGAACACAAGCAGGGGAGCGGGAGAGGAAGAAGCAGGCTCCCAGCAGAGCAGGGAGCCCAGTGCGGGGCTCGATCCCAGGAACCTGGGATCACGCCCCAAGCCGAAGGCAGACGCTTAACGACTGAGCCACGCAGGCACCCCGAGAAGTTAATGTTTCTAAGTGGCAGAGGCAGAGTTCAAACCCAGGTTTGCCATATCCCCAAATTCTATGCTCTTTCCACGATGCTGTGCTGCATACTATTATACCAAACTGCCTTCCTTTTCAACACTTAAGGAGATAAGATCTAAGGAGGGAAGCAGACATATAAACAAATAACTACAGTAGAAGGTGGTATGTCATTAGGGAAAATTCAGAAGATGTGGAGTATTCTGTCTCTAAATCTTAAAGAGGTAAAGAGAGCTTGTATTACAGAGGTCTACAACGTAGTGAGTGGAGCATTGGCCAGAGAGTCAGGAGATGTGGGTTCTAGTTTTGGCCATGCCAGGTGTCCCTAGAAAAGCTGTTCTCTGGACATCAGTTTCCTCATCTGCAAAATGAAAGGATCTTCAA
The DNA here is from genome assembly GCF_024610735.1 of Ursus americanus. Lineage (NCBI taxonomy): Eukaryota > Metazoa > Chordata > Mammalia > Carnivora > Ursidae > Ursus > Ursus americanus. The sequence goes on from NC_142164.1 coordinate 24,929,188, forward strand.
GGTCTTTTGGGTTCCAGAAGTCAATGCTTTTCTGAGTGCCAAGATGGAAAGCCTGCTTCTAGTTATGGCTATGAATATGAGTCCAGAGGTTTAAAAAAATTAATGAGATGTTAAGTGCTTGTGATGATATTTTTAGTGGATATGGGATTTGGGCTGGGCCTGGAATAATGGGGTTGATTTTGAAAATTCATGAAGCATTTTAGTTCCTTTTAAATATCCAAGGGTAGCTGACTATCTAATGGAATATTTTGTATTAAAATGAATGATCACTACTCCTTTCCCTATCCATCTTTTATACAATTTCCTTTTTCATATAGCAAGTTTATTTAAAGGGAGAGCCATCTATAGTAGAAAACATAGCCAAGAATTTGTCATGCTCTTGGGGTGCCAGTATCATTTTAAAATATGAAAACCATGCCAGTGTCTTCGAAATTGAAGTTTGAGGTAGAAGGATGGAAAGAAGTTATTTTTTCCCTGTGATCAGCCACTGCAAAGTGAGTCTCAGCACAAACCAGCTGAGGCTTTTTGCTAGGCATGGAAAGCCTCTGGCATTTTTCTGCTTTTCAACTCTCAGTCATTTGGGAGGTGGGACAAAGCCATGCTGTCTACAAAGTTTATCCAGAACGTGCTGGTGTTACAAGAGATCACTTGACATCTATTATGTTTCTCCTGTGGAAGAGAGGTGGCTATCAGCTACAATAGTGATTCCTTTTCAAAGGGGTTTAATTGGGGCATTTCTCATGGGCCAAATTCTAACTTGCTGTCTATACATGTGCCTGCCAGGAAAACAGTGGAAAAATACCAAACAATAGCAACAACAGAAGTCTGAGGACCGCTGTCCCAGGCTGCCCCCATGGCAAACAGGCAGAGAAAAAACTGGTTTCCCTTCTGCCAAAGCTGCGGCTGACATGGCAGAGCTCCTAGAAAGGTGTGGCAGGTGGGGGAGGGGTGCAGACTGTGTGTTGCATGGCTATGGAAATACATATAATAACCCGAGCAAACTCCTTTTAGCCTGCCTTTTCCAAGCAGCACTCTTAGTTCGGGGTGGGAAGGGGGGTGCTGGCAAGGAGATGAGTTTCATGCAGTTGAGGTCCACACTCAGGGAGCTGTTTTTCTGAAGTATGGATTTGCTCCTGTGTAGGCAGGCTAGCATCCTTTCCTGAGGTAAGCCAGAAGGTGGCCTTATACTTTTATTTGAAGTGTCGAATGATTTTTCTTGCAACAAATTTGTGCCTTTCACTGGTATTTTCCGAAGTGAGACTTTTGCAACTGATGGAAATCGGCTCACTTCTGTTCTGTAACTTAGTGTCTTGTTGATGATTTATTTGTTCGGTAGCAGAAACTATGACAAATTGTGTGAGGCAGCCTCATTTACTTTTTAGCTGCTATAGCCCTGAAGAATTTACATGTAAATGCAACTGTGAATGTTTTACATTTTATAAGCGTGCTGCACGTGTTTTTGTAAGTTAAGTGACATTTTTACATTTAGACTGAACTTAAAACTCTGCCCCCACCCCACAGGTTATATTCTTCTGAAATCCTCAGTCTGACAAGCTGTGTTTTCCTGACTGCCAAGTGGGAGAGTAAGTCTCTATTTGGTGTTTTTCTTCTCTCCTCTTTAGACATGCAGAGCAGCCCACACAACCAGTTCACCTTCAGACCCCTCCCGCCGCCGCCTCCGCCTCCGCATGCGTGCACCTGTGCCAGGAAACCACCCCCTGCAGCCGACTCTCTTCAGAGGAGATCAATGACTACCCGCAGCCAGCCCAGCCCAGCTGCTCCAGCTCCCCCAACCAGTACACAGGATTCAGTTCATCTGCATAACAGCTGGGTCTTGAATAGCAACATACCATTGGAGACCAGGTACTTGAGCTATTATTGATCCCAATAACTTAAATATTGGCAGAGGATGATTCCACCGAGTACAGAAACTGATTTCACCATAGACATCTGCAGAGACACACGAATGCGCACAGAGATGCACGCCCAGATGTGTGGGCAAAAGGCAGACCCCTCTGCGGGCACAGGAGCGCGCACATCTAGACTCAGGCACGCTCACCGACACAGACCAAAGCAGATTCACGTGGAAAGATGAAACCGCAGATGCATAAACACCCCACAGGCAGCCACCCACACAAACATATGAAACGAAGCAATTATCTAAACTATCAACGCGTCCTCCGTGTAAAAGGCGCTCGCCCCTTGTTTTAGGAAACTGCAACATTACAGGAAAATCCAAACACAATTGGAGGAACAGTGATAATTTGGATTTTATTGTAAGATTCTTTCAAAAAGCACATTGCCTTCAAACATTTTTTAAAAGGATTTGCTTCATAGATTGGAGGTCCGTGTGTACTTTTAAAAATTCGATTCTGCCTCTAGGGTGCTGTTTGGTCTTTTGACAAAAAAGTTTGCCTCTATTTTTCAGGCACTTCACATATTTAGGTTTTCAGATTCACTCTTTAAATCTTTGTCATGGGATTAAAGTTACAGTTCTGGGTCTCCGGGTCATAATAGATGTTAGCACTAGAGGCGATTAAATGAGAAATCAAAGGACATCATTTCTAGGCACTCCCTCTTAAATCAAAAATTACAACTTTCTATTAACATAGAAAGACACTACCTAATAAAACATGATTTTGTTATCTTTTAAATTCAAGGACTTCCCCTTGCCTTCTACATGCCTTATTTAGATCTACTACCAAAGCTCTTTCTGAACACATTTGTATGTAAACAATGAGTATAATGTATCACTTGATAAGCAATGTGTGCTGTCAACTCTGATCAATTTCCATCCCAATATCTGGGAATTGGAATGGAAAGGGGAGGACTAATAAACCCACATTATAAGACTGCTTATTTTTTTCGTAGCAGATGAAGTTATATGCCAGCCATGGCATCAGTGAATATGTCACCACCAACAAACTGAGAGCATTATGGCTCAAATCCAGGAAACTCTATGTCATCCATCACTACTAGATTAAATACATTCATAAACTGATATTTCTGTTATCTCCCAAGAGAAAATATGGCAGTCAGCTCTGATGGTGAAGATAACCCGATTAGAACTGTACTAGTGATAGTGTTTGGGTATTGTTTCTTTCTTTTTTTAGTGAAAAAGGGAGGTGAATGAGGTGAGAGAAGCAGAGAGCAAAGTATCTTCAAGGAGTTCTTGCTAATGTTGGTGATTTACTCACTCTTTTTTTTTTTTTTACTCTTTTAATTCCTCTGCAGGGCTTGGTGATAGGGAGCTAAGGAAACAGTGGGGCAATCTGGTTATCTAGCAATCATGACAAACAAAACACACTCCTTCCCTCTAAGAAGCCAAATAACAGGAAGTCTGGAAGGAGGGTGGGGATTGGGGCTCAGGCAAATGGAAAGAGAAAACTATTCTTATTTGAAGTGTACATCTAGGCATGTTTGTACAAACTGCACCCACGGACCTTCTGTATCCATGCAAGGAATGTATTAATTGCTCTCAGCTTCATAAGACGCAGGGAAGAACATAAGTTTTCATGTGAGATTGTGCAGAGAGTACCTTTTTAGTACATTTGGGAATATATTCAGTGTCACAAAGACAAATTTTTTAAAACCCTAGAAACCCTATCAGCTTGATGAGCTAGGATTTCCCAAATATATCCTTTATATCCTTTAAAATGTTTGCTTCACATGTAGTCAGTAAAAGGTAACTCTGGGGGCATGCTGGCCTCAGCTTCCTAGTCTATAAAAGTGAATGTAGAAATGCCTGCCTCAACACGTTGTGCAGAAGATCGAGCCAGCGTGTTAGAAAGTGCCTCGTACATTGCAAGGCATTATACAATTCAAACGTAATACTGTTATAAAAAAATAAAAATTAAAAAAAAAATCCTGTTATCCTTACTAGGTGGTTACCTGCTTCTGCTTAAATAGCTCCAAAGTAGATAATTGACTTATTCCTAAGGCATTCCATTCCATCTCAAGCAACAACTAGAGGATTCTTATTGAACCCAAATCTCCCACCTCTTAACTCTACCCGTTTCTCCCAGATCTAGTTCTACAATCTGACAGACTAAATAAAATCCCTCACTCACCTGACATCCCTTCACTGTCTTTGACTTAAATGTTTCCCCCGTTCCTTCACCATTTCCTCACATCAGCTGGTTTCAAATCCTCCATCCTGGTCTCTTTCTTTAGAGCACAGTTGTAAACTGCTGACCGCACTGCTCTTGAAGTGTCCTAGCCAAGGCTGAATACAGGTGGGGGTTTTTGTTAGGCTCCCTGGTCGCAGGGAGCAGAGTTCATTCAGGCGGCCGCAAATAATTGAGAACATCTTTTCAAGAGAAAGTAGACCCCCCTCATTGGCAGTTTTGCTTTCTGTAGTTTCAGTTACCCGTGGTCAACTATGATCTGGAGACAGATGATCCTCCTGACTTATCATCAGAAGGTCAGTAGTAGCCTGATACTACGTCACAAGGCTTAGGTCATTCCCCCACTTGATCACATCAGATAGGCATTTTATCATCTCACATCATCACAAGAAGAAGGGTGAGTAGAGTAAGGTATCTTGAGAGAGAGACGACATTTATATAACATTTATTATAATATATTGTTATAATTGTTCTATTTTACAATCAGTTATTGTTGCTAGTCTCTTACTGTGCCTGATTTATAAATTAAACTTTATCACAGTTATGTATAGGAAAACATAGTATATACAGGGTTTAGTACTATTTCCAGTTTCAGGTATCCACTGGGGATTTTGGAATGTGCCCCCCTCAGATAAGGGGAGACAACTGTATTCTCTGTCAGGTCAGGCCAAGGGGAGAGAAAGGGCCACGTGATTAAAAGAAAAACAAATCCATGGCATGGCCACCTATGGCTGCCCCTTGAGCAAGGGCTGGGAGCGGAGCTAATGTACCTTACGTGGAACTCTCAGCAATCACCGTGATTGACTCATTCCGAAATCTGTGCTATGACTGACATTTGGTTGTCTCCTTTGTTCTTCTTTTTTTAAGATTTTATTTATTTATTTGACAGAGAGAGTGAGTGAGAGAGAGAGCACAAGCGGGGGGAGGGGAGGGGCAGAGGGAGAGGGAGAAGCAGACTCCTTGCTGAGCAGGGAGCCTGACTCGAGGCTCAATCCCAGGACTCCGGAATCATGACCTGAGCCAAAGGCAGATGCTCAACCGACTGAGCCACCCAGGCGCCCCTATAGTTGGAGGTTTTTTTTTTTTTTTTTTTTTTTTAAGATTTTATTTATTTATTCGACAGAGATAGAGACAGCCAGCGAGAGAGGGAACACAAGCAGGGGGAGTGGGAGAGGAAGAAGCAGGCTCATAGCGGAGGAGCCTGATGTGGGGCTCGATCCCATAACGCTGGGATCACGCCCTGAGCCGAAGGCAGACGCTTAACCGCTGTGCCACCCAGGCGCCCCATAGTTGGAGGTTTTTAACTGTGTGTTTGGGATGGGGGCGTGGGTGGAAATACGTTTAGGGCCTGGATTTGGCATCATTTGATTTCACCTCGTTAGCCTGTGGAGATGTAGTCGAATTCTAATTCTGCCGTACAAAGTACTCGCATTGTCTCGCTCCCATAACTGTCGTCTGTACTTTCGTTAGGTATGCTCGCCTCGTTTCTCTGTAAGTCTGTAATAACAATGTTATGTAGGACAAGATCAAAGTGGGAGCTCTGTGGCATGCCACTGGAATCCTTCCTGTGGGTTGACACTTGTCTATCAGGCAACATTCTTTTACTAGGATACAACCCACATTTCTCCATCTTGTTTACAGGCATATTGTGAGAGACCTTGTCAAATGCCTTGCTGATATCCAGATACAGTATGCCTACATTTTTACTGATCTGCCAATCCAATAACCATGTAAAAATGGAAGTGAAATGAGATTTCTTTAACATGACTTGTTCTTAGAGAATTTGTGCTATCTTCTCATGGTTACTATCTTTTTTAAAAGTGCTTACAAATCATCCTTTTAGTAACGTGTTCTAGAATTGTGCACTCAGTCCACATGATATCCCTTGATCTAGTCTAAGGATCCCAGGTACTTCCTGTTCCTAAAAACCAAAACCAATACGCTCTCTCCAGTCCTGACACATATCTCCCACACCACGGTCTTGAAACTTTAGCAACTATGACAAGGCAATCAAATCTACCAGACTTGTCACTACTCTGGGACGGACTTTTAATTCATTTAGAACAGTCGAGTGCCTTCTTATGAATGCTTTGACTATCTTAGACTTCAATTTATGGTTACAGATGTTTATTTTACCCTTTTAGGTCCCTGATCATTCTTTTCCACAAGGAAAGCAAGTCATTGAGAAGGCCTCCCCGATATTGGTCGTCCAATAGCATTATATGAGTTGCACATCTATCCTATCCATGACCTTCTTGTTCTAAACCTATATCTAACAAAACAAAACAAAACACCAAGTTTATGTTGTCTTCAGCAGGTTTTTTTTTCAAGTTTCAGGCTCATTTGAGGTATAAACCTTCTTGGCATTATTTTCATCACACCCGCTTACATTTGTTTATCCTTGATTTTCATCTCTTTCTTTTGTTCCATGTTCTTTAGAAATCTAAACTGAATGGAGGGCACCCAGTACAGGCATGCTGGTTTCTATAGGCAACAAACCTTTCCAACTCTTAATTCATCTCCTTTTTTTTTTTTTTTTAATGTCTCAGGTCATGGAATCACACTGTCTTCACTTTAGAGAACTGCTTTCCTAAAGTCTAGGATTTTGCTTTAGAATATACTTATGGACTCTAAGCTACAATGGTTGCTTTCTCAAGAGGTTTCTATCCCCTTAATTCACCAGTTTCTCTTTTCTGTGAGAGAAGCAAGTCTCCTTATTTTCTCTACCTTCCCGGAGATAAAGTTTTCAACAAGGGAGGTTGAGGACTTGTCATATATTTGTTTTTAGTTAAATGACACATCTAGCAGATGTCTTTGGAGTTGAAATCACTCATGTTCGCTACACTTTACTCTTAGGACACTTTTGTGGTCTGCGTTGGAAATGAGCGTCCATTTCCTCCACTTGGGCAAGTGGCTTATTGGAGACTCCCTGATCCACCATCTATTAGCTGTATGAACTTGGGCATACTGTGTTAACACTGTCAAGTCTCAGTCTTCTCATCTGGAAAATAAGGATAATAGTAGCAACCTATTCATAAGGCTGTTGTGAGCATTAAAGGAGTTAATATCTGCAATGTATTTAGAGCAGCCAGGTACATAGTAAGCACTTGGTAAATGTTAAAATAACAATACTGACAATAATACACAAGAAACAACTCTACTTTTGTCCCTGTCTATTTTTGTCTTTATCTAATTAAAGATGTTTCTACCCTTATGTTCATGCTTTCTCCAGGTAAACACAACATCATTTTCACTTCCTCTCTTAGCATGTTTTTAAATAGAATATACTCTTTTGCCACTGTCTTAGTCCAATTGGGCTGCTGTAACAAAAACACCATAGACTGGGTTTTTTAAACAGCAAGCATTTATTTCTCACAGTTCTGGAGGCTGGGAACTCTGAGATCAAGGCACTGGCAAATCTGGCATCTGGTGAGAGCCCACTTCCTATTTCATAGACTGCTATCTTTTCTCTATGTCCTCACATGGCAGGAAAGGCAAGGGAGCTCTGCAGGGTTTCCATTCATAAGGTCCCTTTCAGGAGATCTCCACCCTCATGACCTAATCACCTCCTAAAGGCTCCACCTCCAAATACCAACACACTGGCGATTAGGTTTCAACATGTGAATTTTGGGGGGAATACATTCAATTTATAGCAACCACCAAATTGCAATCATTAAAACCATTCCCTCCTTTAGGTTGTAATGGCAAATGTCCATGAGGCTTTGTGAGACTGCCCCGTGATAAATCTTCACAACAGCTTTCAGACTGTTACCTGCCTTCTGTCATTCATAGAAATAATTCCCCCACTACCTAGTATATTCAGGATTATGCCCTGCCCTGAGCCCTCCCTTACACTGAGATCAGCCTTTCTCTCCTCCCCTAAGCCCTTTCTTGGATTATCTTTTTTGTGGTGGGGCGAGAGAAGCATCTTTCTCAACCTGGAAAGATGGGCACATTGCCAAGATGGAGATGGAGAGTCTGGGTGGTGTGTGTAAGTGTATGTGCTTAAACAATGCTAGACTAAGCTACTTAATATAGTTGTGAATTGGGACATGTTACTTAACTTCCATGGGCCTCAATTCCCCATCTGTTCTGTGGAGAAAATGGCAGATCCTCCCTTGTGTGGTTGTTTTGAGGAACGAATAAGGTAATCCCTGTAAAATGTCTGCTCAGAGCTGGGCACATAGAAAGTGTACAATAAACAGTATTTTCAATATAAGAGCCTGGCCCTGAAATCTGGCAAAGAGAAGAATTCAGAGTCATGACAGTTGCAAGGTCAGAAGTAGCAAACACAGGTCATATTTTGAATCTAGGCTGTAGGGCCAGGGTCTTTACATTCAACCACTTTCTGTAGTAAAGAAGTCAAAGTGAAATAAATAACAATACCACAAGTGCTTTATTAAATTTGAGTAATTCCAAGGTAGGGACCCTTGGAGGTGGTAGATCTAACCCTAAGGAAGTGTTGAGGTAGGAAATGGGAAAGTAGAAATTTTCCTGAGAAAATGGACTGAAAGTAATTTTTTACTAATAATAAATATAATTAATAATAAAATCATGAGGCATCAGTAGGTGAAAATGGAGGAAAAGGCATTCTGGGAAGAGTGTATTATACTCAGAGTCATGCAAAGTGACCAGTTATCCATTTCAGTAATATTAAGCATTATCCTTTCCATTCTTCCCCTCTCTTCCTCCATTTGCCATTTATTTAATTTAAAATTTTTTTGATTTGATTTATTTATTTGAGGGAGAGAGAGAGTACAAGTGGGGTGAGGGGCAGAGAGAGAAGCAGACTCCCTGCTGAGCAGGGAGCCTGATGTAGGACTCGATCTGGAGACCCCGGGATCATGAACTGAGCCAAAGGCAGACGCTTAACTGACAGAGCCCTCCAGGTGCCCCCATTTATTTATTTTTTTTAAGATTTATTTATTTGAGAGAGAGAGCGTGCCCGAGTGCAAGTAGGGGGAGGGGCAGAGGAAGAGTACCTCAAGTAGACACCCCTCTGAGCACAGAGCCTAACACAGGGCTTCATCCCACGACCCTGAGATCTTGACCTGAGCCAAAATCACGAGTCAGACACTTAACTGACTGAGCCACCCAGGCGGCCCTCCATTTGCCATTTAAACCCTTTACTAGGTTGTCTGGTCTGGGAGCCAATATATTCCTTTTAATACTAATAAGAGATAATCATTCTGGAACCAAAGCCCCTAATTTTTAAGCTGTGATGCAGAAATCAAAATATCATTTTGAAATTCCTGCTGTTAAATTGCCATATTCTCCTTCCTTATCCAGAGACTCATCCTTGGATGTACTTGTTTGCAGATCCTTTTATTCTGATTCTTCTCCAGAAAGTCTCTCTTCCCCTGCCTGTGGGATGAGCCTCAATCCCAAAGCTGTTCTATACCTTTAGTAGTACAGTGTTGTGCCTTCTTCGTAAAAGTTGGAAGAGCGTTTAAGAGTCTTGATTGTAGGGGCGCCTGGGTGGCACAGCGGTTAAGCGTCTGCCTTCGGCTCAGGGCGTGATCCCGGCGTTATGGGATCGAGCCCCACATCAGGCTCCTCCGCTATGAGCCTGCTTCTTCCTCTCCCACTTCCCCTGCTTGTGTTCCCTCTCTCGCTGGCTGTCTCTATCTCTGTCGAATAAATAAATAAAATCTTTTAAAAAAAAAGAGTCTTGATTGTAGAAACCAATAGATGTGGGTTTGAGTTTCAATTCTCCTTATGTCTATATTTGGACAAATTATTGCACCTTTCTGAACCTTAGTTTCCTGACCTTAAAGCTGGGTTAATAACACTCATTTTCATAAGGTTGTAACAAGGATTATTTTAGAACTCACATGTGATTTGCACTCAGTTTCCTCCCTCTTTCTATTCTTCCTGTGTGTCACATTCCTCCTTTCTCCATTCCACTGGCACTGGCTTTTGTCCCATTCTAGCTTCGCAGAATCCCGACTTAACCACTTTCCTTTCTGTATTGGTCTCTCTATTCTGTCCACACACTTTGTGAGTAGATTTCTCTGCCTTTAACACAAGGTTAAATGGAGTAGTACTCATTCCTATCAGGAACTCAAACATAACCCATTCCCCACAGAAAACTGGGACAGTTCTCTTAGCTTCTTGACCTCTTCATCCGGATTTACTTTGAAATGGAACTACGGCCATTTTTAGTTTCCCTTATTTACTCTCTTTGCTGTCCCTCAGTTCAAACTCCTAACTCAAACTTTACTTGATATTCTTACTCATGGGAAATTTTTGGCCAAGTGTTGGCTCTAGACCATAACTTGGACCAATGCTCAGAAATGACGATGGACATTAACCATGATCTACTCACCATAATGAGGCTTACTTACAGATTTTGCTGTGATATTTAATACTGTTGAGGACTTGGATTTGATATTAACATAACTGCTTCAACTGACAAAGACAAATTGGAATTGTGTGGAGGAGTCATGCCTGGCCAGAAGAGGAGCTAGCAACTATTTTTATTGACTTTTAGCGTATTCTGACAGATGGCAGTAACTTGGTATGAGGCTAACTGCCCTTGCTGGCGTTAGGCCAGTGTGACAGTCAACAGGGTTATTTTTCCAAAAGAAGAGCCAGGGCCATTGATGGAGGAGATGTTGGCAAAGAATGGAAAAGGAAATGAATTCTGTAGGACCCATGCTTGTTACCAGACTTCTAGAGCTAGTGTCTATCTTGGGGAAATAAGAAATATTCATTAGTAGTGATGGCAGTGATTTAAGTATCTGTGGAATAATACTCTTTAAATATTAACCCATAAATGTGAGTTCTCTAGTGGTAGTTATATTTCTTTGTTATATAGTACTGCTAAAATATACCTAACATTTATAAGTAGAATTTTTTTCTTTAGTACATTTGCAATGGAAAAATAGATTCAGAGACATAATTTTTTCTTTCAATAATGACTAGAGAAGAAAAAGCTCAGAATGTACATATTCAGTGCTTAGATCCAACAATATCTCATGCTTTAATCCTTTAACAGCACTGGGGTTAGCAAAATCTATCTTCAGCCACAGATTTAAAGATTCTTTTTAAGACAGGAAAAGACTTCGTAGAACTAATCTATGCCCTATAAATCCTGTTTACTACAGATGAGCAAGAATCAACCAAGCTTTTCAGCCTACACCAAATGATGGATGTGGAATATGTTGAATTTACATGAAGGAGAATTCCGTAGCCTTAAAAATATATTTTACATATTGAGAGTAAAAATAGGTCTATAATAGTCTATTGTGCTTAGGCAATGAAGAGCAGTATTTTGGAGATTATCGTGATACAGTGTCTAGTCACTTTGGTGGTGGTGGTATTTTTAAAACTGCTTTTGATTTGACTATTTTCAGTTTCACTTTCAAAGTATAAGCCATAGGCAAACATAATGTGTTTCATTTTATAAGGAAAGGAAATTTCACCATAGGTGAGATGAAATCTGGTGTTAATATGCAGATTTTTTTTTAGCAATTTAAATGTGAATCTAAACAGATGTTTTAGGGAATTTTAGAAAATGAGTTGATTGGTGAAATATGTGAGTGTAGCAAACCAAAATTAAATTTTATTTTTTAAAAGATTTTATTTATTTATTTATTTATTTATTTGAGAGAGAGAAGTAGAGGGAGGGGGGAAGCAGGCTCCCCACTGAGCCAGGGAGGCTGATGTGGGGCTCCATCCCAGGTCCCTGGGGTCATGACCTGAGATGATGGCAGACGTACAACCAGCTGAGCCACCCAGGTGCCCCCAAAATTAAATTTTAGAGAAATCTCTATACCAAACTTTTCCTCCCCTCCATCATATATACTTACCTATCCTGGGTTGTATATTTAAAATAGAAATATCTGGTTTTGATCAAGAGAGAAACTAGTTCTTAACTTCATTGACTACAAAGTTACTTATCCAGTTAATCGTAATAAATATTTTCATTGCCATGTCAAGTTAATAGACACTTGTCTGTTGTATTTTACGAGAAGTATAAAATGTATTTGAAGTAGCAAAGAATGATTTTCCTGTCAATTATTCTCCTTATTTTCTACAGAGGTGTGCGTGTACGTGTGTGTATCAAAGACATTCTACTAAACATCTCCCTTTGGGAGAATCCAGCTGGTTCTTTATCAATTCCACAACACAAAAATGTTTGTAGCTTTAAAAGCAAAAGATAAGATCAGGTTAAGTCTTGAGGTCTTTGAAATGTCTCTGTAAGAATTGTAGATGTGTGGTACTGACTATTCCATTTAAAGAACAAGAAAACTCAAAAAGAATTGCCCCCTTTGGCGAACAGATAAGCAAATAAACAGTAACATCTGCTTCTCCATTCTGTTAATCTTTTTTGGTGTGATATCTGAGGATATAAGAATGTGTATAATGTGAATATTTTAAATGAAAAACAGTTCAATATAAATACTATGATAAATTAATTCTAGCATAAATAAGTTTTTGCAAACCTTGACAAATATTGGTTGAGTGCCCACCATGGATCAGCCAGTGTGCTAGTTGCTGTGCCTACAACAGTGAACAAAACAGACAAAATCCCTGCCTTTATGGAGCTTAAATTCTATTGGGGGAGCCAGCCTTTATCCTTGAATTTAGCTATGTCGAGGCTAATAATATTGCAGGACTAGGGGTCTGTAGACTTGGTATGGGAGAAGGAGGAGAGGAGTCAAAGATACCTCTTAGAAGCCTTTCTTTACCTGCCTTTACTTACCCACAGCACCTTTCATAGAATTTTCCCTTATCTGTGGGCTCCTAGCATCCTGTGCATATGTCTGTGAAGACCTTATTTCATTGTATATTTGCACTCTCCAAATATTCTATTTACTCTTTATTCTCTGTTGCATCTTGAGTGAAGGACTGTGTCTTCCTTTTTTACTTTGATTCCTCAATGCTTAGCTCATATTGTTTAACAAAATTTTTGTAAGGTATATGGACAGAGTGAGCAGGGAATTACAGATGGAATAGATTTCTGAGATCAGAAATAGTAGTTGATAGAAGCAGACAGTGAGTTTTATTTGGAAATATTGAAACATCCATGTGGGACATCCATATTGGAAATGCTCAATATCCAATAAATAGTTGAAAATAAGGATCTGGGTCCCAGGAGAGAAAGAAAAAGAAAGTTTGTCTCCTATCACCCACCAAATGCTTGCTATGTGCTGAACATTGCGTCAAGCCATTATCACACTTATTCTTAATTTACATTTCTTAAAACTGAGGCCTAGAGAAGTTGAACATGTTGCAAGGTCACCAGTTAGTATGTAACGGAGCTAGTTCACTCCTGTGTCGGTCTGATTCCAGAGCTCATGATAGACATGAATAATGGAGAATTTCATAGGTAGACATAGTAATTGAATTTCCATGAATGATGGAGGAAATATTGAAAAACGTAGACAGAGTTTAGTGCAAGAAGAAGACCAGAAACCAAACCATCAGAACACTTACATCTTAAGAGTTCATGAAGGAAAACAAGCCAGCGTAGGTGATTGAGGAGTAATCATGAAAGAGAAGACACAATAGAAAAATTTCAAGATGATCATCATCACGGTTTTCAGATGCTTCAGAGGAGTCAACTAGAATGTGGGTGAGAAGAGACCATTCATTCTGTCAACTACAGACTTCTTGACTTTGAAGTGGCCAATTTCAGTAGAGTGATGAGATTGAAGCTAGCCTGCAGTGGGTTGGAAGAGTTGGTAAGTGGTAAGAAAATGGAAGTGGAAGATAGACTGCTCTTCTGAAATGGAATAGTAGATTGAAAGGAAGCGGAATTAGGACAAAACTTTCATACAAATTGGAAGGAGGAAAAAAAAAGATGGGGGACTACATTCGGTGTGGAGGTAGACAGTAGTTACCAGGAAAGTGGCGTGGTTGACAGAAAGAAACCAACAGACCAAGTTGAAGATCAAGTTTCCTTACTGGTAACAAATATGGAAACTTGCAGGAATGGTCACATAATGCCGAAGAGCACCACATGATCCCGCACAGTGGTACAGGCTTCCCAGGTTGCCAGGTTTCAACAAGGGCATACAGCTGATGATGCTACCACCTCTGGGGAATCATAAATCCCTTAGATGCAAGAAGTTTGCTTTTCCTATTCTTATACTAGAGGGTGGCATTATACCCTTGCACCCTTAATTAAAGATGGCTCAAATATAAGTCATATTTGCAAGGACAAGCCGCTATCATTGGCCAACCCAAGATTATAATTTAGACTTCCTGTCACCGTCTGGCATACACAAAACACTAGGCAGTCTCCTGTTGCTGATGAAAATACTTAATAGTGACATATGTACACACGGGGCTTTCATTGACATTATAAAAGCTAACTTATGATTATTTCCAATTCAACTATCAAAATATCAAGTGTAACATAAAAACACAGATACCATTGATTCTTTCCTTTTGTGGCATAATATTACCCCCCCAAGTAAATTGACTTTCTTCTGGAAGAAAATATTCACAATCTGCTATTTCCCCTACCTTTTGACTAAAATAATTGTTTTTCTTTAAAATCTGTAACAGTCTTATTCTTTCACATTTTGTCATTTACTATACTGAATAGTATTTTATGGTAACGTGACTGGTTGCTTTTTAGTAGATATACTTGCAACTAAATGCTTTTTCTTACTTGCCATCTTCAAAAGACTCAGATTTTAGACAATATATATATATATAGTGTGTGTGCACGCGCACGTGCGCACACGCACGCACATGCACGCAAATGTGGGCATATGTGCCTATGTAAGTGTGTATGTATAAGTTTCTGTTGTTCATAGTCCTTTTGCTGGTTATTTCATTTTAAACTCTAAACAACCCTGGGAAGGTAGGCGTAACAGAAATTATGCCCAATTTAAAAGTAAGGAAACTAAGTCATGGGAAATTTTACTAATGTGTCCATATGGCAGCTTAGAGCAAGAGTTGGAGCTAGAATTCAAGTCTCTGTTCAGCCAATCCAGTATTCTTTGCACTCTAACAGTTTGTCTCTGGAATGTAAAGTACCCCAAGTTATCCCTTTTTGTCTTTCAGTGAATATTTATAGTGCAGTTAAATTGCCCTGCCTGGAGACGTAATCAACGTTTTATTCTATTTATATTAAAATCTTGATGAGCCTAAATGCCCAGAAAACTGGGGGTTCTGGTTAATTGGATTTATTGGATAGCTTAAGGTTAAATAGAACTTTTAAAAAATTGCCATTCTTGTTGAAAATCCTTCTTAAATATGAATCTACTTTCCATTTTAATCCAAATGATCATAATTTAATCTATTATAATTGAAAATCTTACGTGAAGTCAGGGTTGTCATTCTGAACATGATTTTTTATTGTACAGCACTTTAGATACAGAAAATATTGTAGAGTGAGCAAAATGTCTTGTGGTCCCAGGATATCCTTCATGAATTTTGGTTGGCCTTGTGAGTAGTTGAAAAAGCACTGGATTTAGAATTGGAAATCTTGAATCCAGGTTCAATTCTGCCACTAAATAGCTGTGTGACCTTGATAATGTCTCATTCTTCCTCTCCTGCCTCATTTTGCACAACAGTCGGGGCGGGGGATAAAGCTAAATGGTATTTGGTGTTCTTTTGGCCTTTACTTTCTATGTTAGTCCGTAGCTTGCCCTCTTGTCATTTGCTCCTCCACTGAAAGAATCCTGCTCGGGTTAGCTTTCCAGTTAAGTTGGATTCTAATGAATTGCAAGATTGCAGATTGTAGGTGAGGTCCCCTAACAAGTCAGAAAAATTGAAGTTAAGCAGTTATGATTCCTTCAAAATTTCCATTAGCCAAGAGGAAATGAGGAAGACACTGCACATCCCTGTCAGGGGGTAATGATAATGGCAGACAAACGTAGTTTAGTCTTAGGCTAGTATAAGGCTAGTCTGTGAACATGTTTTACTCAATACATGTAGGTGCTCAATAAAAGTTTATTAAATACCTGAATTTAAACCTTTCAAAGAGAAAAGATGCAACACCTTATAAAGGTGCCTTGGGTCATATTGTGAAGTCCCTGATGTTTCAGTATTTTCTTTCAATTTGTCATTATCTGTCTAAGAAATAAATATAACTTTATTTTATGTTTCTTATTCAAAGGTAAAAATACAGCCTGGATGATGATATTTTTTTCTGAGTCCTCACAATGATGCAGAGAGAAAATATGTTTAGATTCATATTATATTTGCCAAATGGAAATGTGTATTTAGAGGTCAGAGAAGTACGTGAAATCATTATACGCTTGAAGTTGACCTGACCTTGTTTATCTCCTTGTGCTGTCCCTGAATAATTAAAGCAAACCAATGGGTTTTTTCTTTGTACTCTTGAATCCACACTGCAGGGAACCAGAGAGAGAACATTTCCCTGGAAGGAAGGCCCGGTTTCCACAAATTCTCCTGTGTTCAAGTGGAATTATAGTTTCTGAGCTTTAGAGCATGGCACAAAGCTAAATTTGACTGTTTCTTAGGTGACCTAACCTGAGGGGGGTTAATGTTGTTTCAGTTGCTATGATTATTGTGTATTCTGCATGTTTTAATCAGTATTTTAGGGTTTGGATTTATGCCTTGTGACAGTTCTTGAGAGGTACAATTTGAACAGCAATTTTGAAAATTGAAAGTAGAAAATGTTTTCTATTGTCCATATCTTACAAAGATTTCCTTGTTTGGTCAGCAGGGTTTAGTAAAAGTTGGAGGTAATTATGAGTGAGTTGTATATGCTCTCGGGCCCCAGGGTTCAGGGTATTTGTTTGGATAATAGACCAATCCCGAGTGCAGATAGCCTCAAGGGAGGAACAGCTGGGAGCTTGGGAGGAAGATAAGATCATGAGTTGGCTGGCAAGAAAATCTTTTTTCTGGGAGTCTTACAAAGAATGACAGATTCCCTCCCATAGGGATGTTGAATACTTCAAAACTGCATGCTCCAGTCAGAGGAATAGTTTTGGACCAACATTTCTCAACCTCACTATGGCATTTCAGGCTGGATGATTCTTTGTTGTGGGGGCTGTCCCATGCGTAATAGAATGGTTAGCAGCATCCCTAGCCTCTTACCCACTAGAGGCCAGGAGCACCCTCCCCCTAGTCGTGACAACCAAGCACATCTCCAGACAATGCCAAATGTCCCTTGTGGGCCAGTTCATCCCCAGTTGAGAAACGCCATTTTAGACTAACGGTGAGGCAAAATCTTTTGTTTCCTCACCTGCTCACTTTACACAACCCCTCTTCAGATTCTAGCAATTTTTTTTGATCCCTTCCCATCTTCCCTCTTCATCTTCCTTTCTTCCAAAGGCTTTGTTAGTGGGTTTAGATAATTCTCCGGTTTATACTATAATTTGTGTTGGAAGCCACTGCTATAAATTGAATGTTTGGCTCTCCCCAAAATGCATATATTGCAAACCAAGATGATGGTATTAGGTGGGGCCTCTGGGAAGTGATTAGGTCCTGAGCATGGAGCCCTCATGAATGGGATTAGTGCCCTTATGGAAGAGCCCTCCAATTGCTCTCGAGCTCCTTTCCACCCACTAGATGCCCACAGCAGACTGGGAACAGTCGGTAACCCAGAAGAGGCCCTTCACCAGACCCCTACCATGCTGGCACCCTGATCTTGAACTTCCAGCTTCCAAACTGTAAGAAATATATTTCTGTTGTTTATAAACCAACTGAAGTTTTTGGTATTTTATTATAGCAGCTCTCATGGACTAACACAACCGCTAAACTAAATCCATTTAGCTCTAAAGTTTCCCCACCCCCACCAACTGGTTTCCTTTTCAGATAGTGGTAACTCCTTATATAATTTTATCCCCGATTAACCTGTCATATCCTGCATTTCTATGTGAGAGTCTTAAGCAAGAGGAATATATTTTTGACACATTGTCTGTGTATCAGTTTGTATGTATACTTAATTGGCCTGCTTTCTGGGAATGCAAAAAGCTAGAAAAAAGCAGTGCATCACTGCTGACTATTTGGATCAGATCTAGACAAGGGAGCGCCGGGTGACCTCCAAAGCCACTAACAAATGATCCTCTACCCTGACATATATAGCCATATCTATCTGTCAAATTTTCTTTCTTATTCTATTCCTTTTTCTTCTCACTCTTCATTCTCCCTTTGTTCACTCTTTGTTTTCTCTCTCCTGAGTTTACTTTAGATCTACACTACTCTTGGGCATTTCTTAGCTCTTCTGATATTGTTCTTTGCTGAAAAGCTTACAGGGACACAGGAGCCTGAAAGAAAACGGCACATTCGGGAAACCACACGACAGGATGGCTAGAGCTTAGGGGGCATTGGAAACAATGGCAGTAGTGAGGTGGAGAGGCCTGTGGCGGTCAGATCGTGAAGGACCTTATAAAGTTGTACACCTTCATTCCAAAAATAGGAAAAACACAAAAAAGAAAAGTAACTACAAATTCCACTACCCAAAGATAGTTACTGTTAAGATTTCCATGTCTTCTTCTAGATCAGATCTCTGTAGAGTAGGGATTTAGAGTTGGAGTTGTTTATGTTTTTGTGTGGGAGGGGACAGCACCCAGCTGTGCTTGTACTGTATATAGGAATTCTGTTTTTTCCCCCAACATGGAAAATTGTTTATTGCCTTAGAAATTATTTGGTTAATGGAAATAAAAATGCTTTAAAACTAAATCAAGTAATAAGGAGGTTTTAAAAAATGATACAGGATAATCTCCCAGGGAAAGAAAAGGACAATGAGTACAGCCATGCCTAAAGAGAGATGGAACTCTCTCCATTGTTCTGTTGCTTTCTGGAGCCACGTGATGTCTCATTACTGTTTCTTTCTGCACATATTCTCTCTTCTCAGGCTTCATTTTAGATGGATTTGTTTATCTGTTCCCCTGTCATGTTTTAACTCCAGCTCTTGCTCAACATGACCTTGCATCTTGGCTTCCCTAGATGACTGGGTTTGTGTGTCTAGATTTCTGAGAGAAGGAGAGAGAGAGAATACGATTGTCTCCAAGGTTGGCTATCCAATTCTGCTGCAGTTAACTCTGGCTGCAAGCAATGTGGAGTGGGATTGGGACAGTCATGGATAAGGCTGCTTTGTCCAGGCTCTGCTGAGAGATAAGGATCAGCATCATATGCTTATGTGGTTGAAAATTCTTAATATGACTTCATAATATTCCATGGAATGAATATACTAGGCTCCTTCCATTTTTGAGTCTGGTCTTTTAGTCAGTGGATGAGTAAGGAGACTGAGGATCCTGGGTGGGAAAGTTCTAGGGGAGAAGACTGGAAGTATCAGACATCACTTTTGCTCACACTTCACATGAGCCAGAACTCACATGACCATACCTAATGGAAATTGTGACTGGGAAATGTAGTCCGCGTGCCCAGGAAATAAGGAGAACATGGCTGCTGGTGAGGAGCAGACAGCTTCTGCCTCAGGCCACTTCTTTGATTTTGAGGTTGATGTTTCACAGGACAGCCATGCCTTTTGTCAGTCTGTCCCTCGGAGAAATGTCAGACTGGATAGGTTAGAGGACTGATTTGAGTGCCATTTCTTGCTTTATAGCATTATGAAACATGTTTGCCTTTAATGTACATGTATAAGACTTACAAACCATTGAAAGCTAATGGAAGGCAGTTAATCAACACTCTTCAAAAGGTACATTAGAATGAAAATCTGTATTTTCAACCTGAAGAGCTTAGTGGGAAATGCTTAGATTCTCTCCTTATTGTACTCCTTTGAGGCACTCTTTCTTTCAAATCAGGTGTCCTTGCTTAGAGATTACAATTCAATTAAAACAAATCATACAGAAACGTATGCCATGTTGACTGGCTCCTAAAATAAATGAGGAAAATACATATCTGTAGAAAATGAGGACGAATAAAAAAGTAATCAAGGCATAGAATAACACTCTGCCCACTACCCACTGCTCTAAAAAGAAAAATAAATAAATAAGCCAAGTAACCAGTGAAACCAATTCTAAAAAACCAGCAGGTTCCTCTGATAAGTAAAATTGGGAATGGATTTTGAGTTTTTGTAAAGAGAAATATAATTTAATTTCTTCGCAAAATGAATTTTTTTTAAAAATCCTAGAAAATTTGGGGTCTGGTTTAATTTTAAACATGTACGCAAAACTTCTGCCTTGGTCACATGTTTATTCCCATTTAAAATGGTCCCTGTTGGGAGATGAATCACTAAAAACTCTGGCGTGCCATTCCACTATTCCTTCATGGAAATGATGTATACAATCATAAAAGGATCGAAAAATCTCACCCACCAATAGCTTTTTAAATTTTTTCAAGTTTGAAGAGAGATTACAGCTTTCACAGCATACCTTAGGAACTAAATTACTATTAAGTATACAGAATATAAAAAATTTGTAAGCTTATTTATCTAGGTAAATAATTTTTATGTATTGGTCTGAGCCTTTTCAGACAGGAACATTTACATTAATAGAAAATATTAATTTGATATTTGCCCCTCAACTGATGTAGGGCTTTTTAATAAAAATTTTTTAAATTAAAGTTACATCTACAGAGCATGGATCTAACTTGGGAAATGAGAATGAGAGTGTTTCTTGAAAGGGCATTATTATAAAGTAGAAGATGATTATTTATTTTAATTTCTTTTGGAGTCTACTAAAGAAACTCGATCAAACAGAATATGTAATATTTTCTTTCTCCAGCCTTTATATATCCATGCCAGCACACCTAACTCCAACTTATCTCTGAATATCCTGTTATAGAAATGTTTAATTTATATAGGAAAGTCCGATACACTATTACATAAATGATGTTGTGATGTCTCTCATATTCTGAAAAGGGAGACATGACAATTAGCTCACTGTAGCCTCCTGATATCATTTTGTCATTTCTGTAATTTTAAAGACTTGAAACAAATATTTCCATAAAAACATCTTCAGTGGAATACTAAACTTATATATATTCACTTTGAGAAGAAAATGCCAGAGGATCATGTGAATTAAGAAAACTTTGTTACATTAGTGATTAACATTATGAGTGATATCAGTCATGTCATGAGTTAATATGTGCACAGTGGTTAAGTAAATGGGTTTTATTGTTCATGCATGAATTTAAAAATATTTATCGAGCACCTGCTGTTTGCTAGGCACCATTCTAGATGCTGAGGATACAGCAGTAAATAAGACAGGCATTGCTACTCTCATGTAGCTTACATCTAATAATCAACAAAACTGAAGTAGATTCCAAGCTCTGTCACTTACCAGTTGTTTGACTTTGGGAAATTTAACTTGAATAGCTGATTCTCAGCCTCCTAAACTATAAAATATGCATAATATCATCTTCCTTTATAGGGTGACTGTGAGGATTCAGTGAGAAAGAAGCACAAAGTATCTTAGCAGAGTGCCTACCACATAGATGTGGTTTAGTGTACGGTCATTGCTGTTGCCATTATTATTAGCAATAATTCTTTTTATTTATTAGCATTTTTATTAACAATAATCATTTCACTACCCGAATGTCTTACAAAAAGAGATGAAATATGAATCAACTATTTCTTTGATTTGTTCCTTTTAGATTATGTGAAAACAAAATGAAAGCTTATAGTTGTCCCTTTACATTCAATAAACCAAGAGATATTTGCTCACAAGTGAAATTTATTTTAGAGTTCCCAAACCTCATTCATTCTGCACGGTGAATCAAGAGCCTTTTAGAAGAAGCAAAAGCATCATACAAATCAGTATATATTCACTGAGTACCTTTGAAGTATGAGGCAAAATACGTAGAAATTAAGACTTAGTCCCTGCTCTCAAGGAATATACAATACAGGCAGGGTGGATATTCTTATTAAAAGAAGAGCAGGAATAATGGCCACGAAAAGATTTTGAAAAGAGCTCTCCCATTAGCTACTAACTACCCCACTTGCAAAATTACAGTATCAGTCTAGACCATAGAGCATTGCCATTCAAGGATAAACTGTAGAACTAATCCTTACACCTAGAAAAATTCAGGCTTAGGTAGGTATCCTGAAACTCTTTAAAAAGAAAAAAATTCTTAAAAATTGTAAACAACTTGAAGAGGGTATAGATTTTTTTTTAATAAACACTTAGTATGTAATGTTTGGAGGGGATATATGGGCAGGGGTGGCTTAAGATTTGGAAGAAAGAACCCTTGAGTAAATAAAATGAAATCCACCCTTATGTAGCTTTTAGGAGAGAAATACAACTTGTTACCCTAGGAGGTTGTCCAAGCTGGTGATTCTATTGAGGTTCAAGAAGAGTTTGAATAAATACTCTTTGGGGGAGTATTTATCCTAAAAGGGAGTATCAGGAATGGGCTACAAAAGACAAACTAGAGATGTTGAGGTTGATAATCTTGACTAGTAACCACACTTTTCTGTGAAATAACACTAGGTGTTCTTGTTAGAGAAGAAAATGGGGCTGACCCACCATGGCATGTTTTAAAATTTTTCTCATGTTTTTGGAGGCATAAGAATAAATACCTATGAGCAGACATTTCTCCAATGATGATATAAAAATATCCAGCAAGCTATGAAAAGATACTCAGCATCACCAGTCATCAGAGGAATGCCAACCAAAACCACAATGAGATGTCACTTCACACCCATTAGGATGGCTACCATTAAAAAAAAATAGTAACAGGTGTTAGCAAACAAGTAATGAAAATGGAGCCCCTGTGCACTATTGGTCGGATTGTAAAATGGTGCAACCCCTATGGAAAATGATATGGAGATCCCTCAAAAAATTAAAAATAGAGGTGTTGTATGATCCAACAATCCCACTTTTGGGCATATACTCAAAAGGATTGAAAAAGGATCTAGGGACATATTTGCACACCCATGTTCATAGCACCATTATTCACAATAGCAGCCCAAATGTGCATGGATAGATGAATGGGTAAAGAAAATGTGGTATATACTTACAGTAGAATATCATTCAGCCTTGAAAAGGAAGGGTATCCTGTTCTATGCTACACATGAGGTACCTTCGGGACATAATGCTAAGCAAAATAAACTACAAAAAGACAAATACTGTATGATTCCTCACATATGTGAGGTATCTAAACTAGTCCGATTCATAGAAAAAGCAAAGTGGTAGTTTCCAGGGGCTAAGGGAGGGGGAAAAGGAGATTGTTTAATGGGTATAGAGTTTCGTATTTGCAAGATAATAATTTCTGGAGATGTGTTTCACGACAATGTGAATAGATGCTACTGAACTATACCCTTAAAAATAGTTAGGATGGGGTCATCTGGCTGGCTCAGTCAGTAGAGCATGCAACTCTTGATCTCAAGGTCGTGAGTTCAAGCCCCACGGTGGATGTGGAGCCCGCTTAAAATAAAACATAAAAATAAATAGGATGGTAAGTTTTATATTTTGTAGTGTTTTATCACAATAAAAATTCATTTAATAATTTTTAAAAAGTGAATAAATGTCTAAATGCCACAATTCTATCTGAATGTGATTTGGCCATAATAACTTGACTCAAGGCTTTTTCATTGCAGGCTTCTGTTTTATTTTTTTAAATCACCCTCAGCTGTGAACTGGAAATAAGTTGAATTCCTTCTTCTGGGTATAAAAATGAGTCAAATGCTTATAGCTAAGGGAATACAGTTTTCGATATTCATCTCATAAGCATGTTTACAAGATGGAAAAGAAAAAAAATCACCGGTTATTTATGCATCTGTTGTTAGAAAGCTGTAGATTTCTGTCTATTTCCTATAGAATTTTAAGTACCACATTAAATCACATTATTTAGTGCTAGCAGATACCCTCAGAATTATGTAGCATGAGGGGTTTGAAAAGAGAGAGTACATTTTCCCCTTTTTTATAGATGATTTTAAAATCCTTGCAGGAGCATTTATTATATTCCCACTTACCACCACTGGGTCTCATCAGTCTTGAAGATATTTTTTTTTCAATTTCCTTATATGCCCATTTCCTTTTGGCAATATCTTGCTTTTCCTTTTTAAATTTGAACTTGAATATTAAAACAGATGCAAAGGAGAGTACTACTTACACATAAACTCTTGAACTGCATTTTTATCATTTGCTCTGTGCAAAAAACCCAATTGTATGAAATTGATAGCAACATTTTAGTATATCTTCAGGTCCCTAGGGGAAAGCAATGTGCTTAGACAGATGATCTGATTTTATGAGCACATAGCTAAAGTCTAGCACTGCGTATTTGTCTTTATGCTCCTACTTTTTTCAGGGACTGTGAAAACACATTTAGGCAGTAGTTTCACTTTCCAACAATGGACTGCAAAGCCTTTGACAATACATAGCATTTGCAGTGCTGTTTTTCATGATGCACATCAAAGTATAGATCACTTGAGCAAAGAATCTTAATCTCAGCTTGTTAATAAGAAAACAGGAACCTTAGTATATGAACTCATTTTATTATCTACCCTCACTGAGGACTGTGATTTGGATTCCACTCAAATATGAATTAGTTTAAATGTTGCTCTGCTGCAACTGCTGAATTTATTCATTATGCTGTAATATTTTACTTATGAAACTGCATTTGGAAATCCTTTGGTGTATATCACGATGAAATTACAGTACTCAGGGATATTGATTATTGCTTGTAATTGCCATCATAATAGCCAACAATTCTCCGTCTTTCTTTGTCTTTCTTCTCCCCCTTAATGATATACCAAACCAAATCAATATCCAACATATGGGGCCACTTACATTGTCTCAAAAATCCAATTGTTCTTCATAAATACGCAAAGGATCGACAATTTTTATCTCCAATCACTGGGCAAAAAGCACCCCATACTGCTGAGTTTCCCTTTTATCCCACAGGAACATATCAGGGTGTCGCTCTGCAGGACTGGTAGTAGCTAAGTGACGTTTTGTCACCTCCAGAATAACCACCAGGTCGTGGTGAGGAGATGGGAAGGCTACTCCACTCTGCTGTCTGTAAAGTGCTACACGCCTTGCTCACTAGTACATTAGTAGCCAAAGGAAAAACATAGGCTGGGAGAGCTAACTAGACAGTAAAGAAGAAATTAACCTCCTTATAAATGGAAGAAACCATTTCATGAACTAAAGAGGAAGTACAGGGGCATTTGGGTGGCTCAGTTGGTTAAGCAACCGCCTTCAGCTCAAATCATGATTCCAGGGTCCTGGGATTGAGCCCCACATCAGGCTTCCTGCTCAGTGGAGAGCCTGCTTCTCCCTCTCCCCCCTGCTTGTGCTCGCTCACTCTCTCTCTCTCTCTCAAATAAATAAATAGGAAGTACAATTAAATGGATGGAGCATAATGCTGTGAGTCACTTTTTCAGTATATTTATTCTTGTTTCTACTACATACTGTTTCTCCATTCTGGGGATATGTTAGGTACCTTTAGAAGCAGCAGTAACTCCTTTACCTTCTTAACAACTAAAGGGTAGCTTCATTGTAATGCTTCCCCATTCATCCAAAATAGTTCAGATGGTCTTTATTTTTTCTTTTTTAAGATTTTATTTATTTGTTTGACAGAGAGAGACAGCCAGCGAGAGAGGGAACACAAGCAGGGGGAGTGTGAGAGGAAGAAGCAGGCTCCCAGCGGAGGAGCCTGATGTGGGGCTCCATCCCAGAACACTGGGATCACGCCCTGAGCCGAAGGCAGATGCTTACCGACTGCGCCACCCAGGTGCCCCAGTTCAGATGGTCTTTAAAACTAACTATAAGGACATGTAACATACGGAAGAATAGAACATGTATTATGTAGTACTGTTTGAAGGCATCCTATTTGTTTAGCCTGGATCAGTTAACCCAGGAGCTTAGAACCTGGTGGAAGTCTGGTGAAGACTGGTTGGCAGGTTGCCTAGGGCAATGGAAATACACTCTTTTGGAAGTCACTGATTCCAAGTTCATTTATGCCGTTAAGTACCTATGTTACTTTTAGGTAGTCCATTTCATTTTCTGGGCCTCAGTTTCCCTAACGCAAAATCAGGGTGTTCAGCTATTAGATGATTACTGAGATCCCTTCTTCCAACTCTATGATTCTTCAGCCATTGTTTTCATGTTTGTCACTGTTCCCAAGGGAAGCAGAGTGAAAGTGGCTCAATTCAGTATTACCCACATGCTTCTCATGTGCTCTAACAGGTCTGCATTCATATCTTAATGTGTCTACTACGTGCCTCATGCTAGTAGAGGGCACTGTAGTGTTGTGGTTAAGAGCAATGGCTCTGTGAGTGCCTGGGTGGCTCAGTCATTAAGCGTCTGCCTTTGGCTCAGGGCGTGATCCCAGGGTCCTGGGATTGGAGCCCTGCTTCGGGCTCCCCGCTCCGCGGGGAGTCTGCTTCTTCCTCTCCCACTCCCCCTGCTTGTGTTCCCTCTCTCACTGTCT
Organism: Ursus americanus; assembly: GCF_024610735.1. Classification (NCBI taxonomy): domain Eukaryota; kingdom Metazoa; phylum Chordata; class Mammalia; order Carnivora; family Ursidae; genus Ursus; species Ursus americanus. The sequence goes on from NC_142164.1 coordinate 24,955,590, forward strand.
CTCTTTCTGTCAAATAAATAAATAAAATCTTAAAAAAAAAAAAAGCAATGGCTCTGGAGCCAAACTGCTCGTGTTTGCAACTCAGCTTCACCAGTCACTAGCTGTGGGACCACGGACAATTTAACCTCTCTGTGCACTGGTTTTCTCATCTGTAAATGGAGATATCTATTTTAATGGGGTTGTTGTGAAGATTAAATGATGTAATAGTTTATTAATTATTTAGAACAATGCCCAGCACAAGTGAACACTTAATGAATGTTACCTCTTATCATTATTGTGATAACTACTATTATCACCACTTTATTCCTGCTAAAAACCTCTTTTGGTCTCTCTTTCATCATCTGTAAGATTAGAATAATAGTATCAACCTCACATTTGTATGAGGATCAAAATATTGCACATAAAGTGCCTGGTGCCTGGCCTTTCTAGGTGCTCAGTAAATCACGTGCACATAAACAGAACCAGCTATGCATATGGTTGGGTGTTAAACAGTGTATTTTTTCCATTTACCCCACCTCCTGTCTTTTTGATACTTGTTACAAAAGCAATACAAGCTCAAGGCAGAAAACTTCAAAAAAATACCCCTACTATCCCAAAGGTAACACAAGTTACTATTTTTCCATGAGCATATATATTTATTTTAAAAATTTTATCCTGGGGCGCCTGGGTGGCTCAGTCAGTTATGACTCTGCCTTCAGCGTAGGTCATGATCTCAGGGCCCTGGGATCAAGTTCCATGTCGGGCTCTCTGCTTAGCGGGGGGTCTGCTTCTCCCTTTCCCTCTGTGTTCTCTCTCTCTCAAATAAATAAATGAAATCTTTAAAAAATATTTGCCTATACAGTTTTGAAGCCTACCTTTCTTCACTTGGTGGTATCTTTAAACACTTCCTAGTGAATAGATCTTCTTTTACAGTACAGTTTGTAATGGTTGTATAGTATTCTACGTGTTTGTAAAATAATTTACTTAACCAAGTACCTATTATTGAGCACTTGGGTATCTGTTTTGTTCTATTACAAATAACACTGCAATGAACAACTTGTTATATACATTGTCAGACACATCATTTCCTAAGGATAAATTCCTGTAGGCATAATTATTTGGCAAAGAATATGCATTTTTAAAGTATTCTGATACTAATGACAAATTGCCCTCCAGAAAGGCTTGTGAATGTGTACTACTCTCAGCAACCCTGCCCTTTAAATAACCTTTACCCTCATGATACTAAAGCAAAATTCTCTAATGTGGAGATTTTTCATTAACTGGCAGGTTAGACAGTTGTTTTTTCCTCTAGACATACATGCTTTTGTTCTTTAAAAGTGGAAGTTGGAACTCAGTCTTAAAATAGTCTTAATGATTTATACATTTGGTCCTATGTGAAAACAAGGTGATGTTGGCTCTCTATTTAGTGGAGGGGTTTCGTGTTGTAGAACATTAAAATGTAGCACCAGAGTGTGTTTTGCTTAGCAGTACATTTTACTGCTCCAGGCAGCACAGTAGAGAGGTTAAGATTAAGGATTTTGGAACCAGAGTGACCTGGGTTCCTATTCTGGCTCTGTCATTCACATGCTAGGAAGACGTAAGCAAGCTTTTTTAAACCTCTTTAGGCCTCCATTTCCTTAAATGCACAATGAGGATAGTAATACAGCCTATTTCATATGAGTGAAGACTAGCTGAGTTTACGTGTTTAACACAATACATGGCACATAGCAGTAAGTGTAAAGTATATGCGCAAAAACATACTTTAATGTATTTGTTTTTGGCAGCTCCTTCCGTGTCCATAAATCAGTCCTGTTTATGAAATATCCATATTGCAATAGTCACGAGCAGTCAATAATCATCCTATAGTAATTCAGACATGACAGCAGCATGAAGTTCTAGAATAGGCAAAATTAATGCATGGTAGAAAAAATGCTGAATAGTGGTTACCTGGAGGAAGTGGGGTAGGGATTTACTTAGAAAGGTAGGAGGAAACTTCCTGGGGTGATGGGAATGTTCTGTATCTTGGTAGGGTTTATGTGGCACAGATGGTTGCATTTGTCAAATCTCAGCAAATGTATACTTAAAATTTGTGCATTTCATCATGTATAATTTTTTATTGAAACACACATATAACATTGTGTAAATTTAAAGTGTACAATGTGTTGATCTGATACATTTATATATTGCCACACGATCGCCATTGTAGCATTAGTTAACACCTTTATGATGTCACATAATTATTTCTTTTTTGTGGTGGAAATAATTAAAATCTCTATTAGCAAGCTTGATGCTTACAGTACAATACTGTTGTCTATAATGACTGTACTGTACATTAGATCTTCAGGACTTACTTATCTACTAGTCGCAGGTTTATAGCCTTAAACATGTTTCCTATTCTCTGACCTCTCAGCCCCTGGTTGCCACCATTCTGTTTTCTGTTTTTATGAGTTCATGGATGGACCTTGAGGGCATTATGCTAAGTGAGATAAGTCAGACAGAGAAAGACAAATACAGTATGATACCACATATATGTGGAATCTAAAAGAGTTCAACTCATCATGTGTAAATTTTACATTTAAAAATCTGTTAAAAAATGTCAAACTCTAGATAATATGCAAGTTAAAAGGGAAGGGAAGTATACTGATATATGCAATTTACTTCGAAATGCTTGAAAACTCACATGGACTGATAGATGAAGACAGAAATGGAGAGATGGATAAATATGTGATAAAGTTAGTATAGTCATATGTTAACTGTAGCATCTCGTTGGTAAGTATATGTGTGTTTGCATAAAATCCTGTCAACTTGGCTGTATGTTAGACAATTTTTATAATAGAATATTGTTTGAAAATACGTCTGCGAAAGCTAATCTCTAAATAAAAATACTTGGTTTCCAGACCATTCAGATTTCAAAAATGCCTGATGATACTTCTCGTTTGTTTTTGAATCAACTCTTGAGTATCATATTAATGAAAAGGAGCAGGATAGCGAATAACATCAAATGTGAATATCAACACTCAAGAGTCTGAGAAATTCACTAGCCAGCAAGTCAGGGAACAGAAGATCTCTTTCTGCCTCTAAAGGTCTAAATGAGAAAACAAAAGGAGACCACCAAAGGCAATTTGGAATTAAATCATAGGTATATGAAAATTTCTTTGAGCCTGCCAGTTTTCCTGAGCTTTGTCCAAGTGTGACTGTTGGACATGAGTGGGGTTTGTGTTTTTATAATAACTGGCTTTGTTTTTTTTTTAATTTAAATTCAATTAGCCAACATATAGTACATCATTAGTTTCAGATGTAGTGTTCAAGAATTCATCAGTTGGCATAACTGATAACTACCCAATGCCAGCTTTGGTTTTAATAGCCCGAACTTTTGTTTCCTTTCCGCAGGCATTTCCTGTTTAAACACGGATCTGGTTCCTCTGCCATCTTCAGTGCGGCCAGTCAGAACTACCCACTGACGTCTAATACCGTGTACTCGCCTCCTCCCAGGCCACTTCCACGAAGCACCTTTTCCAGGCCTGCCTTTACCTTTAACAAACCTTACAGATGCTGCAACTGGAAGTGCACGGCCCTGAGTGCCACTGCAATCACAGTGACTTTGGCCTTGTTGCTAGCCTATGTGATTGGTAAGCCCTTTTTTCCATGCCTGTTTTCTTCTTAATCAAAGTCTTATTTCGCTTGCGGTGGAGGTCGGGGGAGGGGATTCTCTCGTAACTCTTGGACCTAAAATTTGAACCAAGGCTTAGTATTATAAATAACAAATGGATTTCTAATGAAGTTTTTTTTTTTTTTGCACTTCCTAACCTTAAATACTGCTGAGGAGAGTAAGGAATGCTCTTTGAGAAGAAATATTTATACTACTAACGCAGTCTTATTGATTGCAATTACTGTAGTTAACCATTTTCCCTTCAATTAAAAGGTTGTTATGGTTTTCTCATTAGAAGTCATAAGTACCAATCTACAATAGCTTCTTAAATTATAGTTAAACAATAATGCTGCTGCCAGATTTTCAGGTAGCAATTTCATTAAAGTAGTCATTATTTGGAAGCTATCGGAAAATCTAGTACATAATTTCTCCCCAAGAATTCAGTTTTACACTGGGATTTAAAAAAAAAAAACACGTATTCGTATTTTCACCAGGTAAATGGCTGTGGAATTGTATGGATACTATGTTTGGGGAGGTGAAGGAGAAAACACTTGTGAAGCACTCTTTCTACGTGTTTAAGAAAAATATTGTTCAGGAGTCACTCTGATTAAAGGCACCGTCACTTGATAGCAAATTGTATTGATTTTTCTGGATGGCATTTTATTTTGACTGAACATTAATTTCCTTGCTTGAGTGGTTCTGCAGTCTAAAATGTAAATTAACTTAAGAAACATGTACTTTGTGGAAGCACTATTCCTACAATGAATAGAATATCGTGGTAGAAAAAAAATTCTGTCCAAGTATGGCATTAGTAACTTCTTTTCAGGTTTAACTGTGTTTCCTAATTGAAGCAGAATTACCATGGGGATACAATGAAAGTGATTCTGAGAAGTAGATTAAAATGGATCTAGACTTTCTTATAATTATAAATAATAAGGGAAGTTTGGTGTATTCTGATTTATTTACAATGTGAACAAAGAGAAAGTTCCCATAACCGGTTTTATGGGAGTCATAGAACAGGGGCTGCTAAGTTAATAGATTTATTTTGTAGGGAAGTCACTGGTAATGTCAACAGTATAGGATCATAGCCTATATTGATGTTCATGATTATCTCTTTTATATTTTTATCATATAATCTGAATACATTTGAACAATGCTTCTATTAAGTGTGGATAACATTACCTATAATATCAGAAATGTGTCTTTTATCTCAGACATTTTAGGATAGCCCAACATGTATGTTTATTTGGTTTGTAATATAAGCTGTGATGATAAATAATGCCAAAGGAATGAAGGTAGGGGATGAGAAAGTACTGTAATACAAACACAGTTTTAGTATGGAATCATTCAAAGCAAAGAGTAATTCGAGAAGTTTACATACATTAGAGGCCCTTTTAAATGTTCTTGTTCAATTATGAGACAAACTCTTATCTCATGGGTTATCTTCTATTAACTGTTACTATATAGAGAGATAATGTTTTAGATATAAGACTTAACCCCTGGTATGAACAAATCCAAATAATAGCAAGCTCTTTATTAGTAGGTTTAGATGGTGTTCAACACCACCCTGGTATCAAAACTTGTATTATATACTCTGAGACTTGTTTAATTAGTTTATATATTTATTCATTTCATAAGTGAAAATAGAACATTTCAGTCATTTCGAAGTCTGCCCTTTTTTATAGGGTAAACAATAGAATATGATTTCCATATGACAGTAAGGTATTACAGTGCAGTCATTACGAACGTGGATTTTCAGACCTCTGCCCCTTATTACGCATGGTACCTTCGGCAAATTATTTAACCTTTTAAGTCCTCCATTTCCTCATCTGTTAAATGGGCCTACAACAGTACCTGTAACATAGAGTTGTTATGAGAATTCAGTGTTTTAATATAACTAAAGAACTTGGAATAGTACCCAAAACAAAGTAAGTATACTATAAATGTTAAATATTATTATTGTTGTTATCATCCTTCTCTTTATAACTGTTATTCAGTATTAAAACTCAGTGGTTCTCAGAGTCGGGGCGCCTGGGTGGCACGGCGGTTAAGCGTCTGCCTTCGGCTCAGGGCGTGATCCCAGTGATCTGGGATCAAGCCCCACATCAGGCTCTTCTGCTATGAGCCTGCTTCTTCCTCTCCCACTCCCCCTGCTTGTGTTCCCTCTCTTGCTGGCTGTCTCTGTCTCTATCTCTATCGAATAAATAAATAAAATCTTTAAAAAAATAAAAATAAAAAAAAAAATAAAACTCAGTGGTTCTCAGAGTTAACCATTTTGTTCATGGCTGTATCTGAGCACCAGAATCAGTGCCTGGCACATAACAATCCTATCGGGAAAATTTGTTGACAAGAATGACTAATGCTAAGCATTTTACTTGTATTAGCTCATTTAATTCTCACAACAATCCTTAAGGGCAGGTATCGGTATTATATATAGTATAGAAATGAGCAAACTGCGGCACAGCAAAGAGAAGAGGTCCCATAAAGGTCGTATTGAGTTGAAGAGGTCGCATCCCGGAGAAGTGGGGATCTTGCTGCCCCTGCTGCCCCTCTGAACACTGCAGTGAACTCTGCAGCTCCCTGACTTCTTGGTCTACTGAACAAATCCACCGGACAATTTTTTTCTTACTAAATCACAAAGTAAATTGCGTTTACCAGGTCCTCCGCCGCAGTGGTGCGTGCAGCTAAGCTTTGTTGATTGGTGAGAGCTATCCATTGAAATCATTACTGTGTGATTTTTTTCGATGCAGAAATATCAGGCCAAATGCTATAGCACAGTAGGCTGAATGAGTTCAAAATGAGATGTTAATGGCAAACACCGTAACTTTTTCCCAAGTTCTGTCATGAACTGAACATTATGTGACTTTGGATAAGCCCGTTAAAATCCCTTCCTCGATTTACCCCGTCTGTGCTTTATTGCTAATCACCTCAGGAGGAAGAATTCATCAGTAGGCATGTGGGTGAAAGATGTCACATAAGAACTGTAACATACAAGATGATTTTCAAATGGCCTGTGGTTGAAGTAAAAAAGTATTACATTTCAAAATATGAAACTATTTCACTCTCCACTCTTGCTGAGTCTGTAAGAGTCATCTTTTTTTTTCAATCCCCCTTTGCAGTTGCTGTATAACCCAAGTAAAATCTTACACTGAAACTATTTACTGCTTCTGTTTCCCGTACAAATTCCTTTCTGCTTTTTCATTTTCCTCTATTATCCATTATACATAACCTTTAGATACTAATGGCTATGTGCTGTGCTGCCCTCAATCCACTGGGGGAAATCACATCGATATCAATGGGACATCAGTAGACATTCTGTGCATTATGGCTCTGTAAGTGGTCATTGGAAAACTGTGGAAATTCAGCACATGAAAAGCCAGAGCTAGGTTGTTCAGGCAACCAGCCCCATCCCCACACCTACTTAACCACATCTTTTGGATCAGCAAGAGAGTAATTCCTTTAAGTAAGTGTTGAGGTCATAAAATTTGGTGAAGGGAGGCATGGAAAGATACTGATTATATGAAGATATCATGGAATGGCTATTGTCATCACTTCCCCATAAATCTGTACTATTTTCCATGTGAATCAAAAAAATATGTCCTTATGCTTCATCCTCTCTGATGTTTTGGCATCAGTGATGTATCAGTGCCAGTCAGAAGCACATTTGCTTGAATTTACAAATAAGCCATATGAAGTAGTAGTCAGGAAGACAGACGACCATATGCAAGGCATCAAGAGAAGGCGAGGTTAAGGTACTTCATCAATGGTTGTGAAGGGCACAAACGCAGCTTCTCTGGAAATCTTTGATGTTTTGATCAAGTTTCTCCACAGTCAGCACTTTCTATAAGAGGCAGTAGAAACTCACAGGAATACATTGCGCCTGGGGTCAAATGGGCTGCTGCACTGAATGAGTTGGAGGAGAGTAGGGATTTCTGGCTCTCAAAACCAATACCATCAGTTAATGACATGGATGTTCCTTCTCCTTTGCCATGAAATTAGAAGCAATTCATACCACCCTCAGGGTATGTAGAGAGTGTCCAAACTCTATAGATGAAATAATTTAAGTCCATAATTCTCCTTGCCATGACATACTATATAGCCCACATGTGGAAAGTTGACCAGAATGGATATTAATACGGAATTAGGGGAGAGAGAATATTGAGCCCAGTACTCTGATCAAAAGTTTAGGGATGAAACTATTCAAGAGGGCAAAGGGCCTACTTCACTTTGCTCCCTGCACCAAAATTGAGTAACATTGATTTAGCGCTTTCTTGTGCCTCCTTTATACTGATCCAAATTTCCCTGCTTTCTGGGACTGTTATTACAGTGACGTAAGAAATGCTAAAAGAAATAGAATGAGAGGAGTAGAATGTGTTCATTTTGCCTTCTTCACAAAGAAAGTGTAACTACCTCACAGTATAGTGAAGAAATAAAACAAAACATGGCAAATTTTGATTTCAGAAAATTCCAGAACTTAGATTTTTTTTAACGTAAAGAATAGAAATAGAGGGTTTTCCCCCATTAAATCTCCATACATGATGCTCCTTCACACAGTTTACTAAATGTAGATAAACACGCTTAGCAAAAGCCATCTCATTCACCTTCTAGCAATTTCATTAATGCCTCTGTGCCTCGGTTGCCTCGTCTCTAAAATGGGAATGTTGATAATACCTTCCCCATGGATTTTCTTTTTAATTAAATGAAATGAAGCATGTGAAACGCCCAGGACATTGCTTAGCTGGTCTAAATCAAGATTAATGATTATTATCAGTGGAACAGGATTATTATTAGGATTATTAATTTGAGCCAAGGTAAGCATAATGAGCATGTAATTTATCCTAACATGAACTGCTTTTATTTCCCTTCTTGCCAAAGTCATCTAAAACAATTTCTCAGAGCTAGAATGTCTGTTTCACAAGAATCATCTAATGGGTTTCTTGTTTCCTTCTGCCTCGCCTAAAATATCTGTAACTTTGCCTTTATTTTAGCAATTTCCCTTTTCCTTGGTGTTTTGACCCTTCAAATGGTTTTGTATTTCTATCTGGAGGCCATATCCTGGTTGAAACACATTTTCATTAAAATACATTATAGCTTATAACATTCAAGAAATGACTCAGCATAAAATGCTAAAGAGCATTTTACTTTATCCTTATAGACCATTATCAATCCTTTTGGTGTCCCGTTTAATACTTGTTACTACTTCCAGTTCACTCTCGTGGACGCATTCATGGTAATGATGGCAGTTTCTGCAGTAGCATTGACTTTGCCTTCTACCAATGAATCTACTAACTTTCTAGCAATCTCTCCAAAAAGGGATCTGGGAAATGGTGGTATAACTTCAGTCTAATTATAAATCTGCCATCCATGCATTTATCAGAGCTCTTCTTTAAAAAGATTTATATTTTCATCTGACATCACCTTTTGGTGTAATATGGTCCATAAGTTTTATCCTTACTATGTTAAGTGGCACTTTTACCCGTCATAAATAAAAGTATAAATTCAATCCAAATCAAACATACTAAAATGACAAGAAGAACCTGTATCACATACAACTAATTTGCAGAACTGCAGTTAGCACTTACTGCTCAAAATAAAGGCATCTTAATGAAAGGCAAATATTGTACTTACTTTTTTCTTGGAACTCTAGCATGCTGTGGATTTAAATCATAGAGTAAGAGAGAGAATTTCTTGGGTAAATGAGTAGTGAGTACTAAACATATGTCTTGCATCAAGAGATTATTGTGTTTAAAAAAACAGGGCAGGGGGAGCACCTGGCTGGCTCAGTCAGTGGAACATGAGACTCTTAATCTCAGGGTTGTAGGTTCGAGCCCCACATTGGGTGTAGAGATTACTTAAAAATAAAATCTTTTAAAAAGAGAGATTATTTTGTTGTCTCAAGGAGAGGCAGTCACTCTATTAAGTACTTCCTATACAGCACTTTCTTAGCCTAGGCAGAGAAATTTAAATGAGGCATTGTGAAATAAAGATCCACCGGAAGGCATAATAAAAGAGGACTGGACAGCATGTTAGTAATTTTGGAGCTTTACATGCTTAAGAAATTTTAGAATAGCAAGAATCAATCTTGCAAATTCTGAAAAAAAAAAGTCTCTCAAAAAACGTCTGATTTGAAAGTAAATAATGTGAACTCTGTTTCATAAAGGAAATTTCATCCTTGTTTAACTTACTTTCTCCTCATCCAAATTATATGTATAATACATATATATTATATGTTATGGGAGTATTTTTAGACCTATATTGCATAAGTCGTTAAGCTATACTTATTCTGAAGTGAATAAGAATATACTAAATTAGAGCAATGGCTTTGAAACAGATGGCAGATTAACCTATTTTAAACTTCAGAAATGTGGCTGAATTCTCATATAGAACAGCCAGAGTGTGGAAGGCCAGTCTCCAGCAACAGAATATCTGATACATTACAGTCAAAACTAAGAAGTGGCGTCTTACAGGGTGGAGACGCATTCATTTGGGGCTTAGCAATATTCCCGTTACAGAGAGGTGAAAAAGCACAAGATGTTTTATTAAATACAGTATATTGGAAAACCCGAGGGAGCACAAGTGGAGGATATGGGAGGGTGGCAGGAAATGAAGGTAGTAAGCAGGAGCAGATCATGCAAGGCATTTTAAGCCATGTTAAGGAGCTTGTAATTTATTCTGAGAGCGAATGGGTGTTTTTATGGTTCTTCATTAAAACAGGAAAATTATTTGCTCGGATTTACATTTAGAAAAATCACCTGATGGCAACATGGAAGTTGGAATTGGCAGGCAGGACGATGGGGGTTGTGAAATCGAAGTAAGGATGAAGACAAATCAGGAGACTATCCTAGTAATCCAGGTGAGTGAGAGTGAGAGTATAAACTTCTGGGAATGGAGAAAGAGAAGATGGAGTCAAGAAGTATTTAGAGGATAAAACACACTTGACTTAGTGACTGTTTAGAGTAGGCAGGAGAGAGAAGAGTTGTTTGGCTTACAGACTGGGTGCAGATAGTGATGCTGTTAGCCATGATAGCATGTTAGAAGAAAGAGGTTTAAGGGTGAAAATAGGCATTTAGGTCAAGATACCTCATACATTATCAGATACCCAGTACTGAACGTTTAGTGGTGTCTACCTGTGAGAACACCAAAGACATGGGAGTAGAACAAGGAAAAAAGCGTGAAGGCTAGAACTCAGGGGAACATGAATATTCAAGAAGGCCAAGCACGAAGGATCTGCTAAGCAGACTAGGAAGGAGCAACTACAGAGGTTGGAGAAAAACTCAAATGGTGGTAATAGAACAGAAGTCCTCAGTGTGTGGTCTGGGGACCACTAGGGACCCCAAGACTGGTTTGAGGGTCCACAGAGTAAAACTGTGTTCATAATGGCATGAAGACATTATTTATCTCAGTCATTTTTGTGGTTTTGTAAAATATACTTATCACAAGATAACATTATTTATGTTAAAATGTAATGGTTTATTGTTATTATTCAATAAATTAATAAATACTTGTAAAAAGTTATCAGTCAGTTTCTAATACAGTCAGTATTGATTAGATATAACCTACATCAACAAAGTCTCTTTAGTGTGCTGAGTAATTTTTAAGAGCATGAAGAGGTTCTGAGACTAAAATGTTTGTAAAGGGCTGAGGTAGGGAGACCAAACACCTAATGTTTCAAGAAGAGCAAGTAAGTGAAATAAGGGCTAGTTATTGTTTGCACCACAGTAGAGGCTGACCGGTGAAGTACAACAAGAGGACAAAGGGATAAGGAAATCATAGTTGCTGGTGATAGTTTTTGAAGTGATCAGCCAAAGGATCAAACTTAGTAGGGCAGGAAGATAGAAGATGGAAGCTAATGCCATGCTAAACAAGAGGTCGGTCCAAATGTCTAGACACCTTGATGATATCGTAGGGTAGTTATGGCTGTGAGCAGGCTTAATAGCTAAAATGAGATGATCAGAGGGTAGTGTGTCAGAATTTTAGATATCAGACTCACAAAAATGTGCAAAATGTGAATCCCCTAGATATTTTAGAACACAAAATATGATTCCCCTATATATTTTAGACCAAATCAAACATATATGAGGAACTCCTTCCACATGAAATTTGCTCAGGGAAGGCTAGATTCTTGGCTAGGTATAATCTCATCAGGTCCCTGGGTAGACTCATAAGCCCACCAAAGTATGGATACTGTTTAAATAAGAACACTGCATTATATTGGATCCCCCGGATAGGCGTCTTGCTAATTCCAGATCACAGTATGGCTCCTCAAGAGCTCCTTCCTTGGGGTTTCGATTGATCTTTTTATGGGATAATAATGAACAAATTAAGAGGGTCCAAGATGACCCACTAATTTTCTGCTGATCAAAACCTCATCATAGCATTGCCAATCAAGTGAAATGTAGGCCTTATATAACACATTATAGTTAACTTCTAGAGTAACTGTTTACCATGAGAGTTTCTAAGGAAAGGCCTCACAAATGTCTGATTATCAGGTCGAATTGGTAACAGGAAATCCTTAAATGGAAGAAAAGACATGGGATATGTGCTTTGTAAAAAACAAAAAAGCAACTGTTGATTCCATTTCTTTTATATTAAATGAGTTTTGTCTCCTAATTAAATGATTAGCAAACCAAAGGCTATCATAATGTGCATGGAACATCAGAAGAGCTTGCTGAGCTCTTAGCTAAACTAGTTGTGGCTGTGGCCAGAACTGAATGCAAATGTGATTTTGACAGCAAGCAATCTGTGCTATTCCACCACCTAGTGCAGAAGAGGCAGATTTTGCTTTTTGATATTCAAAGGTTTCACCAAATGAGCCAGTCCCATTGTTTACGTTGTAGACAACCTTGTTTCAACTTTAATTCAGTTTTGGCCTTTGTTCACTGAAGGAAGCATCTAGATTCCCCTTGATCTTGAATTTTATTGTAATTAGACATAAATATTAATTATGATATGCAATGATACTGCATAGTGTCCTTTGTGTATACCATATCTCCGGATACTTTGCAGAATTAACAAATAAAATTATGGAGTTAGATGAAAATAATATTAAACAGAGATGGTAGATACAAGATTTTGGATTTTACTCATAACAGGCAACCAAGCTAATACCGGTTGTATAGTGCATGAGAGGGATATCAGCTGTCAAGAAATTAGGAAGTATACTGTGCTATGAAAGAAAGTGGAAATTTTGGAAATGGAGTTGTTTTGTTAAAGATCATGTGCTACCTCCAGACACAGAATCCAAAGGAATCCGAATCCTCTGAAGTTAGCAAATTATTAAGTGGTTTCCCCACCACCTCGCAGAGAGCCAAGACGTTTTTGCTATCTTTGATCTTGGTGGTAAATCTAACCTCTGTCAGTCCATAAGTAGTGGAAGGGTCAGATGGATTTTGAACCTGGTGAACTATTTGTTGTTTTGGAGGTGCAAATTTTTATGCCAGTGAGAAAATGTGGTAAAGCACTGCACGTGCTCAGTGCGACTCCAGACTATAATAGCACATGCGCAGGGATTACCATAGAGCTCTGTCATTGGAGAGATGGCACTAGTTAAGATTTACCAACATAGATGGCTGTGGGAGTATTTGAAAGCCAGCTGGTACAAATAGAACCTTTCTTTATCATGCCTAAAACACAGCCTGCTCAAGATTGAATAAAACCCAAACAAGCCATTTAGTATCTTTGGTTTCTGTTCTGAGCTGTATATTTTTAGTTTAATTTTCCTGACCAAATCCTGCCCTTGGATTAGCTGGCATTACTCTCCTTGATGATAGGCACCAATCTAGTCTTTTAAATTAGTGAAGTATAAAATGTAGAGATAAGAATCCATTAGCCGGAGGGGCGGGGAAGCTAAATTTTAAAAATAAGAGATTCAATGGACAATCAAGATTAAATACATAAGTATATTTCCCTCCAAAATGATCAAATGAGTTTATAGAGTCCAGTAATAGGTATGTCTTTTGACCCAAACAAAACAGACTTAATTATTAGTATACATAGCCAACTGGTGAATATAGTCCTATTTTTATAGGAAATTATAGTGCATGTGTCTTTTGTGACTTCAGTAGGTAGAAAAGAAACAAAAATATTTAGATTTCTCACTGACTGTCTCAGAAGCATTCCTGCTAGTGAGGCCAAGGTCATGAGCTCAGTCACTTTTTCCATCTTTTAGCTCTATTCTGTTTCATTACTAAAGCCTACATTCTCAATCTCCTGTTTTGTTCCATCCCCCAAATCAGGCACCTAATTTTGCCTCTACTCCCTAATAAACCTGAACTCAGAAATGAATCTGATGAACTAGACAGGATTTTCTTGGACACATAGAATTTGTTAAATGTTGTCAACTAATTTAAAAACTTGTCTAAAGATTTTACATAAAATCTCTGGTTTACATAAAATTTCTAGTTTCTCTTGAAAAATAGAAAGGTCTGGCATACCGAAGCCTGCATTCACCCATTTGCCCACACATTTATTGAGTAGCGATGTGCCAGACACTATTCTAGTCTTCTATGTGGCAAAAATAATATGACAACCATTGACTAGAGCTGAACAGGGACTCCTCCAAGATGACCATGAACTCTCCAGTACATCAGAGTAGCCATCCTTCCTTCTTCACTCTTTTGTATTACCTGCCTTCCTTCCAGGCAAGTATTTAAGCTTGCAACCCATATAATAAGATAATACACACTGAGGTAAAAATGGCTGTGACAAAGAAAATGTATCGTATCTCCCTAAGATTTATTTGCATTTTAACAGAGAAGACAGAGTTGGAAGCCAAGAATGGCAAACCTCTGACATTAATGTCATCACTTCCCTGTCCCAGACCCATAGAAGATATAAGTAATCAAATGCAAGAAATGTTCTTTCCTGCCGAGTCTGAATTCTGTAGTCAGGGTTTACTCAGGAGTTGAAATATATTTGTCATCACTACTTTGACTTAAAGAAATCAGATAATCATTATGAATTTATTATCATTGGAGGTTCGGGAAGAAGAATTGTGTAGGGCCAGAAAACACACCACAATCACCCTATTGGTAAATCTGCCCTGTTCATGGCTATGCATGATAGCCCTGAGTATAGTCAACTATCTCATATGTACATAGAATTGAACATAAAGAACACTGGGCGGGTAAAATTATAACATATCCGCACTATTAGAGATTCATTTCAAATGTCCTATCAGTACTGGGTACACAATGTTCACGTGTGTCTACATATATATCCTATAAATATAAGAATAGATATTAATAATGAGTTCTGAATTTCTGTAGGATAATATTGATCCCTTAAATCTAAACCTACCCGCCTCGTCCTCCAAAAAGAAAGCAAATCAACAAATAGAGCAAATCAAACCACACGTGAGCCAGTTGAATGGCGTGTGTAGGAGATTGAGAGTCCCACACACTCCAAATTACACATAAGGAGAGGAATAAACACCCAAAAGAAACAGAGCTAGCTCTCTAGCCCCTACCAGAGCCTGAAGTCAAAGACTAGAGAAAAAGATAGGAGAGCTGATGCCTAGCAGTGACAGAATTAATAAAATAAAACTCCCATTAACAAGACGTCCCACCTTTGGTAGACAGCTACTGAGAACAGATCTCAGACCTGGCATTTGAGAATGCTGGCTCCTGAAAATTGAAATGTGGAATGTGCTTTAAAGCATAGAGAACTAGAGTTGGTAACTTGGCAACCACAATTTCCGAAGGCGTAGGGGAACTGACTTGGAAAGAATGTCCCTTGAAGGCTTGATGATGAAAGGAAAGAAGGAAGCAAGAGGTAGAATTTCAGGATCCTGCAGAAATAAAAGTGAATCAGAAAATTACGGGGTATACCAAACCCCTATCTGAAAGGCACTGTTGATTTTTAAAATTGCACTTTACCAAAGGTCAAAAATTATATGGGAAACTGTATCTTATTATCAAATAAAATTTATCAAAAAAATAAAATTGCACTTTAATAAGAACTAAGAAACATAGTAACCTGGTAAGTCACCCAAACTCCTGACTCCTATAGGCATACAACTGTTGTTGCTGACCTAGGAAAATATTTTGGAATGAACACAAAAAGACAGACAACATACGCACAAAGTTTTCTATAAGAAGAGAAAATAAGGATCCTGTCAGCTGATGAAGAACCTCTCCAAATAATAACCCCAAAGCAGAAGAAAACGGCAACAAAATACATCAATCTTCAGTATCCTTAAACGAATATTTGAAGATATGAAGAAACACTCAAATGATAAATTTTAAAACTCAGAACAGAAATGTGCAAAAGGAAGATGCAAAATCACACTTGTCTGAACTCAGGAAATAAATTTCACAAAAAGACAAAAATCATCTTGAAAAAGAAGACTATACAGAATGGTGACCAAGAGAGAAAAGATTTGAAAATATAATGAGATGCTGTGATGGAAGGCACTAAAATAGTGAAGACAGTGACATAGAAATAATGAGGTAAAAGAGATCAGGGAAAGTGACTGATATAGGAGATAGGAGAAAGCACTATCTATAATTGTCATTCCCAATGAAGAAAAACTAAACAATGAAAGAGAACTAATATTTAAAACCATAATCAAAGAACACTTTTGAGAAATAAAAGACCTGACTGCAAATGTTTAATGGGAAAACTGAAAGTACCCTGGAAATCTGATTCAAAACAGCCAATGCCAAGTCATATCTTAGGAAAAATAGTAGCCTTTAATGATAAAGAAAAAATAATAATCTCCTGGGTCTTGGAGCAGGTTAAGTCATTTACAGAGGAAAGAAAGAAAAGTCACGTTTGGCATCAGACATCTTGACAACAGACAAAGCAAAGTAGGAACAGAGCAACATTTTCAAATAACTCAAAAAAGGGAGCATGAGCCAAGGATTTGATTCAAACAAGTCGTCTTTCAATTATTAAGGGTATAGAAAAACAGTTTTAAACACGCCAGAATTTCGGGAATACTGTACTCACGAGCCGTACTAGATTTGGAGTCAGCAAACTTTTTCTGTGAAGGATCAGACAGTAATACTTCAAGCTTTGCAGACCCTGCAGTATCTGTCACAAGTATTCAACTCAGCACCAAAAGCACTGTAGACACTATGTAAACGGATGAGTGTGACAGTGTTCCAATAAAATTGTATGAACAACTGAAATTTGAATTTGATGAACATTTTCACATATCCTGAAATACTGGTATTCTTTCGATTTTTTTCAACTATTAAAAATGTAAAAGCCATTCTTAGTTCACGGGCCATACAGAAACAAGAAGTGTGACAGATTAGACTAAGGGTTAAAGTTTGTTGATTTATGATTTAGAGAACAAGCTTTATCCAACTAAGATGATGAGGGAATCTTTGGCAAAAGGACTGATGGTGAAAATTAGATCTGTTCAATTGTGGATTTAAGATTATAACAATGGTGGGGACAAAGATGGAAAAACGGTATGGAAAAATCATATGTAAATGTTATATATTTTTGATAAAGTAACAGTAATTCAGCCAAAACTGAGAGGAGAAAAGGAAAAAGTCAAGTAAGCTCATTGATTGTCACATAGTGGGTCAAAACATAATTTCAAGCTGTCAAACCAAATAGTAGAAGATCAAGCCAGCAGAGGGGAATAAGGGCATTAAAAAAGGTAAGAGTGTAAAGGTAACCAATAGAAAACAAAAATGCAAACCTTCTTAAATACCAAAAGAAAAATTTAAAAACCGAGGAAAACAAACGACATGAAGAAATACAATAAAATTAAGATAATACTGTGAAACATAAATGATATGGTACAGTTGTGTCGTATCAATAAATGTAAATGGGTTTAACTCACCTATTATAAGGAAAAGATTTTCAAAATAGGTCACAAAGCAAAGCCTAATTCTCTGCTGTTCACAAGAGACGCACCTGAAATAAAAGGAGTCAGAAATGGCTAAAAATTAAAGAATTTACCAGGTAAATGGGAGCAGTTAAAAGCAAGTCTTACAATCTTCGTTTCAGGTGAAGTAGAACTCAAGCCAAAACCATAAAACACAACAGAGAACATACTCTATGAAATGCCATGATGATCTCCGCACAAGTAACCCAACAACTGATTTTATAAAGCAGAAACTACAAGAGACTCGAGGAGAAATAAACAAAAAGGACTAGTAATAGGAGATTTTATCCTACCACCCTGAGACAGGCCAGATGGACAGAAACTTAGTGAGTATATAGAAGACCTAAAAAAACAAAATCTTATGGCTATGTATTGAACTTAATTAACATCCTGATAGAGAACATGCCTTCTTCCCAAGTGCGCACAGAACAGTCACAGAATTTGATCTTATATTAGGTCTCAATAGGAACCTCAGTGAGTTTCATGCAGTAGAAATAATGCAGATATTCCCAGATCACAGTGAAATGAAACTAGAAATTAATAAGAAAATTTTAAAAACAGAAAAGCTTATTCATCTGGAAATTTTTTTTTTTAAGATTTTATTTATTTATTTGACAGAGAGAGACAGCCAGCGAGAGAGGGAACACAAGCAGGGGGAGTGGGAGAGGAAGAAGCAGGCTCATAGCGGAGGAGCCTGATGTGGGGCTCGATCCCAGAACGCCGGGATCACGCCCTGAGCCAAAGGCAGACGCTGAACCGCCGCGCCACCCAGGCGCCCCCATCTGGAAATTTTTTTAATTAAACAAACTCTGTTGAAGGGGAAATAAAACTGAAAATTACAAAATTTCTAAGAAATAATAATAAACATGCCATGTGTCAACATGTATAGGATACAATTAAACCATTTATGAGGAAAATTTGTATCCGTAAAAATGAAAATAAAGCTTAAAAAGCAGTAAAATAAACTAAAGAAAGCACAAGGAAGGAAGTAATAAAGATAAAGCACAAATTAATGGGGTAGAAAACAGCAAAATAATAGAAAAATAAAGAGTTGTTAAAAATCAATAGGCAGACCACAAGCCACCTTAAATCAAGATAGAGAATATAGTCCGTGATATTGTAAGAGCATTGTATGGTGACAGATGGGAGCTAGACTTGCGGTAAGCATGGCCTAACAACGTAGAGAGAGGTCAAGTCACTATGTTGAACACCTAAAACTAATGTAACCTTGTGTCTGCTGTACTCAAAAAAAAAATTTTTTTTAAGAAGTGGGGGAAAACATACAAAATAGGAAATGAGAGGAATTAATCATTGAAGCAGAGGAATGTTTTTTTTTTAAATGGTAAGCAGGTTAAAAAAAATAAAATAAGGGGTGCCTGGCTGGCTCAGTCAGTAGAGCGTGCTTCTCTTGACCTCAGAGTTGTGAGTTCAAGCCCTATGTTAAGCGTGGAACCTACTTAAAAATAAAATAAAATGTTAAAAAAAAAAGAGGTAAGTGGCTCCTCTGCCTGGATCTCCTTCACAGGGGTTGTGTAGTATTCGGTAGACCCACCAACAATGTGCCAAGGTGCCCATGTCCCTGTGCACCTACCACCCCAGTGTGTTGCAAGCTTGTGAACCTTTGCCAGTGAGACAGGTTAGAAAGGGTAATCTCAGTGGAGATTTAAAAAAAAGAGCTTTCACTCTTCAGGTCTTTTTTGGTCCTCTTTGTCTCAAATTTTAAGAGTTCTTTATGTATTAGGAAGATTCATCCTTTTGAATACAGAATTGTATACCCTCAGAAGGACGTACTTATCTAAGGACACAAAACAAACTTTTAATTTTACTTAGTAGGTTTCATTCTGGTAGTAGTCTTAGTGTAGGAATTCTAATACTATTTTGTGTGTCTTGTATGATAAGCGAATGAGTAAACATTGATGTTATTGAGAACAGGGTTCACCATGTGAGAAAGGAAATAAAAATGTGGAATGGAGGAAGGGACGAACTCTGTGATATTGGATTAATATTAGAGATGTAAATATGAACTCATTCTTTTAAAAATATACAGATATATAGATATGTGTGTGTTTATATATACATATATGTGTGTATATACATATATACATGTGTATATATACATGTGTATGTATACACACATACACACGTTAGCAAAGCAGGTAATAGAATCTAAAAGTTTTGTTCTATGTGTACATGTCCCTGCTTTGTCCCCTTAAAGGACTTAAAAACAATGACACCTCAGTAGTAATGAGCATATCTTTTGCCCAAACTTAGGTTTCTAAATACATTTTCTATTAAAAGCTTTTCGCAGAAATGGCTAGTTCTAGGTGTGTGGCAGAGAAAGTGCAAGGTAAGCCTGAAACATATCGTGCTCAAAAGCAAGACATGTCAAAATGACACAGAAACCAATTTGAAGGGGCTCCCACTGGCCAAATTTGAGCTTCAAAAAGAATGATGATGGTAATGGATTTAACACTGAACAACAACAACGAAAGAATCTGTGAGTCTCTAGTAATACTAAAAAATGAGTGGGAACGTGATTTCTAGAAATGGACATGATTTGTACTCACACAGGTCCCTTTACTCATAGTCATGATATCTTTCAAATTAGGTATTGTTATTTTTAATTTACATATGAGAGAACTGATGCTCAGAGAAGTCAAGCAGTTTGCCCCACACCGCACAGTGAGTTCGTGGGAGAGCTTTCACTCTTCGGGTCTAACTTTTCAAAAAGAGCTTGTGCCCTTACACTAAATGGCATCTAAAAATGAGCTCATATAATAAATACAGTTGTATAACCTCCTTCGTGAATATATTTATTAATATTTTTCTACATTATTTTAATGGCAACATTGTCTATTGTATAGATTACAGTTATTGATTTAATCAATCCCTATTTGCTGGACATTTAAATACTTTTCAGTATCTTAATAATATATGCAACATCATGTTGAACATGGTTGTTTTCAAATCTATTCAGATCCTTTTCTTAGTATAAATTTTTAAACATGGAATTGCTGGATCAAAATGTTTAAAAACATTTCTAGCACCATAGGTATATATTACCACTTTGTCCAAACATTTTGCAACAATTTAGACTCCTAGCAGCAGTATGCAAGAGTGCTCATTTCCCTGAACCCTTGAAAACTTCTGATATCATCACTTATTAATAAAAAAAGTAGAGGAAAAAAAGTCATTTTGATTGGCAAGGTTATATTTCAGTGTTTTAGCTTACATTTTTAAATTACCACTAGGGTTGAACATTTTAAAATGTCACTGCTAACTTGCATTTCGTCTTTTGTGAGTTGCCTATTGATGTCTTTAGCCCATGTTTCTCCTAGAGGGGTCAGCTGATGTTTATTGATTTATCAAAATATTCGTATATTAAAGATATTTAAATATAAACTGCATATCTTAACAATGAGTAAAGAAAGAATCAAAATTACAATTTTAAACCATGAGGAAAAAATAAGAACTGAGAGACTGCTATATTCTCTTCCCACGTCTCCTGATATCCTGGCAAGACATTTCAGGAAATATTAAGAAAAATTTTAGACCTATTTTCAGGGGTTATATGAGGTTCAGTAAGTTTCCCACAGTGTACATTTCCTTAAAACAAAACTTGAGTCTATTTCAAAGATAGAAAATAAGGCTTTGGGCAACAAAGTGGTCAGGTTTAACACAAATGCTAAGAAGGTTGGGATAAAAAAGGAAAGAAATTGTAAAATCAATAGAAAATACATCGCATATATATGACTTCAGTTACATGTGACCCACTAATCCAATAAAATAGTGTCCATATAAAAAGATGTTTCTACTGATGTTCACATATTTTGAATTGATGGAGGGTGGTTATAGAGCTTCCAGTTCTTTTCTACTCACTTACCTAAGATGGACAAACTTAGTTTCAATAATCACTATGTGGGCAAAGAACACAGTTTTCCTCTATGCAAAACCAACTGGTTGGCATAAAAAATTAACCTCTAACTTTGTCCTCATTAACCCAATCTTGCACCTAAATTACTTCAGTGCTAATGTCGTTGGATGGGAGAAATGGATCACATCTTCTCTTGGTCCTGAATAAGAGGGAAGCTAGTCTCTGTGTGACCTGGAGCAAGCATTTCCTTTCTTTAAACTTTTGTGTTTCCTCTTCTGTAAAATGAGGAGACTGAACCAAACAGTTGATCTGTGGTCTCTCCTTTTCCAAAATAAGATTTTAATTTTAGAACATTTTTCGATCACAGAAAAGATGCAAAGATAGTACAGAGAATTCCCATACACCCCTCCCCTGGTTTCTCCTATTATTAACTTCCTGTAGCACCATGGCGTATTTGTCACAACTAAGAAACCAACATTGATAATTACTCTTCATTGAACTTGACACTTGATCTGGATTTTACCAGTTCTACCCCAATATCCTTTTTCTGTCCCAGGATCCCATCCAGGACAGGATATTACAGTCAGTGTCATGTTTCCCTAGCCTCCCCTGGTATGTCCTAGATGACCTTAACAGTTTTGAGTAGCACTGGTCAGCTTTTTTGCAGATTGGCCCTCAATTTCAGTTGTGCCGATATTCTCGTGTTGCGATGGGCATTATGGAGGAAGACCGCAGAAGGGCCATTGTCATCACATGATATCAGGGATACATGCTATCATGTATATGCTGTCACTGATGAGGTTAACCTTGGTCATGTGGCTGAGGTAGCATTTGCAAGTTTTCTCCACTGTAGAGTTACTTCCTCCCTCTTTTCCAAGCTCTACTAGTCTGTGGTCTTTTTGAGCTCTAACATACCATTATTTTATTATGTTACAGACATATCCCTTCCCTGCACAGATCAATTTACTGGAGTTGATCCATCACCCAGGAATGCATACTTCACTGGGTAACTCGGCTGAAAATTTCCTTGGGACCCATTTCATACAAAATACAGCTCTGTGAGAACACTCAGTTATGTTTCATAAAATGAGACTCCAACCACTTTCAGCTAATCTTTGTAGAAAGTACACTCCACTTAGAGTGATGGCAATTTTACGAATCTTAAGGATGCTCTCATTTCTGGAAACCTTTTACAAAGGGAACCCAAAATCTACATCTTCCAAACCTCAGTGATCATCATGATGGAGGAAAGGAAATGAGCAGCTTTGGGGGATGTTGGTGGGGAAAGGAGAGAAATGAATGCCTGTACTAAATTAAGTCCAGAGTTTAGAATTAGAAAATTCCATGAGTTTTTTTGTTTGTTTTCATTTTATTCTGCTATGAAGCTGTGTGAGGATGGCTGCTGAAATTCTCTTACAGACCCCTCAGTCCCTCTACATTGCACTCACCAGAAAAAGGCAAACCACTTCTAGGACAGGAAAGCAGAGGGTACAGTGGGCAATGACATCCTTCCTCTGCTTCCAAGATGGTTTTGGAAAGGCTAGCTTGAGGGGAGAATTAACCAGGCGTAATACTAATGACTAACCTTTATTGAGCATTTATTACGTGCCAGGCATTTTTCTGGGTATCTTACATGTACTGACCTGTGAGGTCTTCACAAGAACCCTATGGAGAAGGGACTGTTATCATGCTAATTTAATGGTGAGAATACTGAGACACAGGGATTAAGTAACTTGCCCAAGGTCACTCTGATAACTGTGGCAGAGCTGAGATTTGAAACAAGAGTCCTTGCCCTTAACTACCACATGACAACTGCCTCCCTTTAGATAGACTATAAGCTCTAGGAGCAGTTACTGTTGTATTCTCAGAACCTACGGACAGTGTGTAATACATGGTAGTCAGCCGACAAATAATTATTGAATGAAAGGAAGAGAAGCCTTGAAGATCCTGGTAATGAATCAAGCCCAAACATGGGTGACTTTTTCCAGAAGTCCACTGTTCTGGTGCCACCTCAGGAAACCCAGAACAAACGGGGTCATTATAATCTCCTCCACTTTATTCTCTGTTTTCTCCCCCATCTGATCAAATCGTGTAAGGCAGCTATAGTTTTCTACCACTCATCTGTCTTCCATCTTCTCGTTTGTATCTCCTGAATCTCCAACCTCATACAAGCCCTGCTCCTTAATGCTAACTATGAATCATCAGGTAATGGAAAGTCGAGTCTTAAAATCTCAACATCCAGAAGTTTGCAGAAGAACACATACCATGTATCTGAGGCTATCATGACATGATGCAAAACCAGAAAAGTGAGTTTTAAAGCATCAGCTACCGTGGGTTGATGACATAAATAATGAACATATTTCCATTTTTATAATTTAAATACATACAGAGCAAATGTAAGAGGAGGAGAGAGCTTCTGTATAGGTCTGTTTCTCATTTCTCCATATTCACCAGGTTTGTTTCTCATTTCTGCATATTCACCAGTTTTATCTGGATCTTTTAAAAGAATATGGCTATATTACAAATAAGCACTCAAGCCAGCCATCAATAAGGATGAAATAATAGGCAGTAATTTGGACCATAGCGAAAGGGAGAATTTGCTGAGCAGAAAATGAAGTAAAATGGAAAGAAAAAGAAAATTTTAAAGAAGAATGAAAAAGTGCTGATTTGTGGCTAAATGGATAATTTTGCTGTATTATTCATTAAATGATTCTTTTTGAAAAAAATTTATCCTGTCATTATGCCGCTGATTCCTCCTGACTCCACAAAGCAAATAATAATACAAAAGTAAGTAAGACTTGAGTTATGGAGAGCACTTATTGGTGCTGTGACTTGAGATGAAAACACTAAATAATTGTGTCTGTCTGATAAGGAATACACAGATGGGCCCGTTATGCAACTGCAAATGGAGATCATATATTACACCTGTGATAAGGTACCCAAATAGACATGTTATTTATAAATATTGCTGCAGCCTGGGAATGCAAAATATAAAATACATAGTAAATGAAAGTTTTAAGATAATATAATATAGAACTGGGATATTAAAATGATTTATTACCTTGATAGAATCTTCTCTGGCCGTGATCCTGGATATAAAACTAAGACCGTACTAAGGCCAAAAAGGAAAAAAAAATGTCTGCCACAATACAGAATAATTCATTTCATTTAGGAAAGGAAAGGTAGGGGTTCAAACATGTGGCTCAACAAGAAAGGTGTCCTTGGTGCCTCTGGTTTACCACCTCAATCTTTTCATTTGGCATTGAATTTTACTGTTTCACCATGGCAGACTTGCAAAATGTGGTACGTAAACCAGATCAAGGAAAACGGACTTTTTTTTTTTTTTGCTTCTTTTGTTTAAATTAGTGAAGTCCTTTCTTTCAAAGGCAGTCTTAGCCCCAACACGACAGCTTTTCAGGCTTTCAAAAATGTTTGAGAGGGATCTCAAAGCCATATTGACTGCAACGAACCGTTAAGTATGTTTTATTTATGTCCATGGGGTAGAGCAATCACAAATAATATTTTTAGTAGAAAATGTATACATATAACCCCAGGAAAAAAAGAGAAAATGTGAATGAAACCTGCCGAAGCAAAAGTAAGGTGCCGTAAACAAACATGCATTGCTTACTTTATTTAGTTCTTGAAAAATGCTTCTCTGAAAACTAATGGTTTTCAATCTTGCATGTAATCTGGTTATTACCTGGATAAAACTAAGATCTGAAGGTAATTTATCAAAGGGCTATAGTTCACTCATATACCAATTTGATGTTCAATATAATGAAAATGGGATTTATTTTAAGATAGAAAGGTAACCTGGTTTCTGTAATGTTAGCAGTCACCGCATTTGATTCAAGTAGCACTTATTTCTGCAGTGATGTTCCTTATTGCAGAAGCATCTAGCTGCACATGACGTCCACTGAACTATCGGTCTGGTGAGATGGCTTCCCGTAGTAGTTAACTTGAAAGCCTGAAGTCATCAGGGGTCACCATCTGGGTAAGATAGTTGGCATATTTTTCAGGAAGGGAACTGTTCAACATACAAGTAGATCTGTAGCCCTGAAAAGCTTTGGAAGTAAAATGCAAAAGCAGTAGCATTCCCTATCCTGAAGGAACATGAATCAAGATATGTGAGGAAACAGTGGGGGGAAAATGGCTGACAGAAAGGAAAAACAAACTATCTTGAAAAATATCACATGCTTTTAGCTTGGCACGATTTGAAACTTATGACATCATCTATTATGGGCAGGATTTTGTTTGTGAGACAGATTTCAAACTTTCTAAACAGGTTTATTTAGTAGAATTAGAAAGTAACACCAAAAAATTCTTGCAACAGATAGATACACCATCCTTTAGCTGAATATATGTATATTTCGAGATGCGAGATGAATGCCTTGAAAGCAAACTTATAGTGCAATTTCAAGGTTTACTTGTGTATTTAGTATCAAAGCCTAATTTATCTTGTTATTAAGTGGGTTTTAATATTGTCCAGAAGATAGTGGACACAAAATACCAAAAGACACAGAATAATATGAAAGGTTTCATATGTCCTGACAATACCATTATAAAGGTATTAATGATAGATTTAACTGCCAAAAGAGGTTCTTCCAAGCACCCAAATTTTTTTTTCAGATATTTTGAGGATAATTTTTGAGACCAATAGATTTCCAACTATGTCTCTGGAGTTTTGGGGCAACTCTTTTGGACCCCCAATCCCTTTCAATCAAGAGTTCTGTTTTATCTGTCTTATGTGTTTGGGGGCTATTCCTATTTAATTGCTGAATTGCTCTGCTGCTTTAAATTGTTCTGAAAAGCTTTATTTTAGACAGAAAGTAGTAATACAAGAGAATGTACAAAGCAACTCATCTATTCATTCAGCTTTAAAAAAAGGTTTGTTCATGGGGCACCTCGGTGGTGCAGTTGGTAAAGCATCCAACTCTTGGTTTCAGCTCAGCTCGTGATCTCACCATCCTGAGATCAAGCCCCGAGTCGGGCTGCTCAGGGTCTGCTTGAGATTCTCTCTCTCCCTCTGCCCCTCCTCACCGCACACACTCTCTCTCCTCTCTAAAATAAATAAGTAAATTTTTAGAGAAAACAATAAAAAATGGAAAAGTTTGTTGAGCACTTAGTATTTTTTATAACAACACATGAATACATTATCATTGTAAAAGATTCTAACATTACTATGAAAATGTTGAAGTTCCAGCTCCCCACTCTAAAGATCAATGGTTTGGAGTATAATCCTTCAGTTCTCTTTGTATGCATTTACATATGAAGAGATACATATTGTTTTACTTAAATGGGATCATCAGATGCATTGTTCTACAGTGTTTTTTTTTTAAATATTTTATTTATTTATTCGACAGAGATAGAGACAGCCAGTGAGAGAGGGAACACAAGCAGGGGGAGTGGGAGAGGAAGAAGAGGCTCATAGCGGAAGAGCCCGATGTGGGGCTCGATCCCATAACACCGGGATCACGCCCTGAGCTGAAGGCAGACGCTTAACCACTGTGCCACCCAGGCGCCCCTACAGTGTTTTTTATACAAACCTTAGAGCTCTTTTCATGTCAGTACGTGTAGGTCAACCAGGTGTGCTGATGTTTAACAACCAGCTCTCTCTGCAAAAAAAAAAAAATGATTTGCACTGTTTGCTGGTTCCTGGAGTGTTCATTAACCCACCATGGGTGATTTCAACTACCATCGTGAAGTCAGTGAAGGTGGAATTGGGAAGACATGTGCACAGTTGGCTCTCGTAAACCAGTGTAAGCTGGTTACAGCACACCACTGAATCAGTTCTTTTTTTCTTTTTAGGCTTTTTATTTTGAAATAAATTTAGACTTACAGAAAAGTGGGCAGATGTAGCTCTGAATTTCTGTGTACCAGTCCCTCAGCTGCCAATATTAACATCTTGTATAACCATAGTACAATTATTAAAAGTAAGAGATTAACATTGGTATGATGCTATTAACTCGAGTTTAATACTGATTTCTCCAGTTTTTCCTTTTTTTTTCCTGTTCCAGGATCCTATCTAGGATCCCACATTGCATTTAATTGTCATATCTCCTTAGCTTCCTCCAATCTGACAGTCTCTTGAGATCAGTCCTTTTAATTCTTACATAAGATTTCATAGTATGGGTATACCACTCTCTCAGAGATGGATATATTAGTGGTTCTATTTTTTTTACTATATTATCAAAGCCATTGTGTTAACAATGCTATGTTGAATTTCCTTGTACATACTCCTTCAGGCACACATGTGATTATTTCTTTAGTAGATTCCTGGAAGTTGAATTCCTTGGTCAAGGAACATTCCCAATTTAAATCTTGATCCATATCACAAACTTGCTTTCTAAAGCTCCTTTACCACTTTATAGTCCCATCAGCAGTGTATAAGTAGAGTACCTCCTGACTACCAGGCACCAAGTTCGGTACCAGAGATAAAAAAAATTAAGAAGACATGGACCTTTCCCTTTGAATACTTTCATAATGATGAGGTAGACATATTAATAGATACCTTCAATATAACGTGATAGGTCCTTTGATAGGGTGCTAAAAGAGAAATATCCTATCTCTTTGTGAAATGTTCCAGATAGGCAAGATCAGCACTGGCCAATACAAATACAAAGCAAACAACATATGTCATTTAAAATTTCATAGTAGCCACATTCAAAATGTGAAAAGAAACAGTTGGGATTAATTAAAATTTCTATTTAATTGAATACATATCTAAAATATTGTTTCAGTATGTAGTTAATATAAAAATTATTCATTGGATGTATCCTATTTTTTCTTTCATAGTGTCTTCAACTCTGACTAGCTGCATTTGAGATGCTTGGTAGACACATGTGGCTAGTGGCCACCATGTTGGACAGTACAGACTTAGGTCATTCAGCACGGATTTCCTACTTCTACTTCTGAAACATTCCTATGGTCTCTCTCCCATATTCCTATGGAAATATTTTTGTCTTTTGAAGGGGAGTGGAATGAGGAAGCAGTATCAATTATAGATATTAATAGAGACCATCAGTCTTACTTAAGAGAAAAAGACCAACATCCCAACAGAGAGTGCAGAGAAGTAACTGCAAAAAGACTCGGAGCTTTCAGCCTAGAGAAATGTGCAGGTTAAGAAGAGCTTATTCTCCTAAAGTTAGCCTGCCTTGAGATCCAAGGTGCTTGGTTGAGTTTGGTGATTGGGCATGGTGAGATCCTCCATTTGTTACCTTTGTAATACATTTATAAC
This sequence comes from Ursus americanus, assembly GCF_024610735.1. Classification (NCBI taxonomy): domain Eukaryota; kingdom Metazoa; phylum Chordata; class Mammalia; order Carnivora; family Ursidae; genus Ursus; species Ursus americanus. The sequence goes on from NC_142164.1 coordinate 24,984,175, forward strand.
TTCAGAGTGTAGTTTTGTGGAGTTGGATAAACCAAGAAGGATAATAATTACAAAATGTACAGGACTCAGCTCTAAGGAATATTTGTTAGGAGAGCAGTAGGGACTGCCATTCTTAATAAGTTGAAAGACATTATTCCTGGCATATCTGAATAGGCATACACATTCTTTCCGGCCATTGAATTTCAGTGAAGTGCGGCGATATGGGACTGGTACTCCTGGAGAGATCTGGGTCATGTCAATCTTTACTCATTGAGGATGTATATTTTTATATATGTCTTTAGGAAAAATAACTTTGACTTTGGGGCCAGGAGTACTTATATTAGACCTACTATAACCAGTATTGCTCATTTAGAGGTGTATGTGTGATTTTAGTTTTATTACTTTCTATTCACTTGTAAGGTTTATGAGTGACCAGTTTGTGAAGTTGGTTAGAGCACATAGATAACAGAATCATGGGTGCAATCCTTCAGTTTAAAAGTTTTCCTACCACTCTTCTTCCTGACTGAGTTCCATTCACACTGGGCTCCACAGTGTTCCTCACACATTCCACATAAAACTTCAGGGTTTTGTGTAATTGCTATTCCTTCCTCCTGGAAGGGTCTTCAATTAAATATTCATATGGTTTCACTTCATTCAAAACTTGGTTCAAATATTATCTCCTCCGAGAAGGATTCCCTGACTGGTCTTACTTATTTTTCTTCTTCATAGCACTTATAACTACCTGACATTATTTCATTTATTTGCTTCTTTGTTTCCACACAGCTATATCAGATTAATTATAGCATATGTATATTCATTGTCTGCATGACAACCCACCACCCTCTCATTGGAGTTCTGGGAAGGTAGAGATTTTTTTTTTTAATTTTATACACTGCTATAAACTTAGAAAAACAGTGCCTGGTACATGTAGGCACTTAAAAAATATTTGTCGAATCAATCTGTGAATATAATTTAATACTATCTGTTCATTACCAGCTATACCCTTAATTTTAGCAGTTGGCTTATAATGTTTATACTTGGGTTTGGGGGACTTGCCTCAAAATGTGGCTATAAATTCGTAGCGTAGATCTGGATGGGGATCCACTGAGGCTAAGGACTCTATCTTCATCCCGCATCCAAGGCTGATAGGCAATCAGTGTGTCCTGGTGAGGCTATATTGGTTGTTTATTTCCGATTCCCTATGGGTCAGCCAGTACCTATGATGCCCTGGCTGTTAATTTTTTTCTTTTTTGCCTTTGCCTCTATTCCCAATGTTCCCAGTGTGCCCAGCGTGTGCTTTGAAGATATTTGTTGAATGAATTAATAAGTGCATCCCCATAGAAAGTACTGCTGTGTCTTTCTAGTGATGTATTGTTATGTCCCAAAGGTCAACATAATTTAATGTTATTGGTCTTAATATGAACAAAATATTACTTATTTCTAATAGAACTCAAACACTGCAGTTATTTAGTTACCTTAGTCTACCCTGCACATACTTTTTGACTTCCTTTCTCAAATCAGCAGGGGGAGGTTCAGTTTGGAGGAGAAGAAAGACCATATAGCCTTGCTTTGGTACCCATAGTCTGTAGCAAGTAAGTTTACTTGCATTATGTATTCATACAAATATACATTACAAATAGCTTATTGCCTAGAAAAGACAAAGTAAACTCAAAAAATTATAAAACTTCCCCACCCTCAAGGGTGTTCTACTAAATGTGCCCACACCTCTTTATCTGTCTTGATTGGCTGGAAGCAGTCCAATTCATTCGATGGTGAAAAGTTAATCCTTGCCTTATTATTTTGAAGTCATTCGTAGCACATGCATTTTTTCTGTCATTTTTGAGTGCCCTCAGGAAACTGGCTTAACTTAAAGTATATAAAATATCCCCCTTGATCTTCAAAATGAAAACTATGCCTTTTGTTCTTTATGGCCAATCTAATTTCACAAAAGTAACTGAACCAAGGGAATCCAACACATTTTCAATATGGCTTCTAACATCCATTATATTCACATTATTTGGGGAACAGAGTAGACCAAATTTTCTAAGTAATAATAATAATAATAAGCCTCTTTAATTGGAGTATGTTAAACCAACCATACCTTGAGTCTTTTGCCGTACTATACCTAACTCAGAAGCACTATCATTTGAGTTTCAATGGTTTCCAATAATTGCAAGAGAAATTCATCAGGCAGCACTGGCCTTAATCCAAAGAAAAGGGTAGAAACCAATTAAATGCTTAAAAGTTTTAAGGATAAATTAGGAGGTAGGTGTTAGAAATCTCTAGCTCCAACTAAAAGTGGATGAATGATTTTTAAATAGGCTATCTGGCTAGCTTTCCTGTTCTTGGTTGCAAATCCATATACTGTATATGAGTATTAGACATACAAATTAGCCCCTTTCACTCTGCCTAGGAACGTAAAGGAAAATGTTAGATGGATTATGAACAGATTCGTTTTTTTTTTCCTTTTGGTAAGATTTGGTTGATGTTTAAAATTGCAATGAGAAAGCAGATAAAAGGATTTCCACAGCTTCTGTCCTAGTTATTGTTTTCTTGCAACATTATCTGCCCTCGGTGACCTCATTCACTCTCATAATGTCAGCTGTTGCCTCTGTGCATATATGATTCCACAGTTGTTCTAGCCTTAATACTTCACCAGAACTTCAAACCTCCAAAGCTCCTGGGTTGAACAGGACTCTCTGGACAGCCCATTGGTGGGTGCAACCCGGCACCTCCAAAGATGAATTCATTATATTTCTCCCATCACCCCACCCTGCCCCAAACCAACTAGTCATCAGCCAACAACTAGTTCAACTAGTCATCATCTCCAGCCCCAGTTATCTGTAGGTAGTGCTGGGCTAAGTGCAGAAGCCCTTAACTCTATTAATCATTGCCCTGTGCTTTCAGTTACTCAGGCTCAAAACCTAAACCTTGGATTCCTCCTTTTTCCCTCATTTTTTTCTATTCTTGCCCCCAGCACATTCACATGTGTGCATGAGCACGCAGGTGCACACACATACACACACACACAGTGGTTGCCAAACCCTGAGACAACATTTATGCCATTTCTCCTTAAGGAATCACCTTCTTGGCATTCCCACTGCCACTGCCCTAATTGAGACACTCATTATTTCTCACCTAGATTGTTGCAGTGCCATCCCAATTTGTGTTCTTGCCAAATCTTAGGCCTCCAATTCATTGTTCTCCACACTAGTATTGGATTTATCTTTCCGGAAAGGGTGCTCTGATGATATCATTTCTTTACCTAGAAACCATCAGTGCTCCCCATTGCTATCAAATTAATCTTCCTAAAGAAAACTGATCATAACACTCATTTGCTCAGAATATAGCAATGCCTCCCTGCTGCCTAATAAATTGAATCCAGATATCTAAGTGTGGCATTCAACGTCCTCCACAATATGGCCCTAATCCTCCCTTTGAGCCTCAACTTCCAATGCCATCGATATATAACTACACTCCAGCCAACCCCAGCAACTTCCTTTGCCTCAAATGCGTGCTGTGCTTTACAATGTCATATTTTCTTCCACCTGCCCCCCTCACCCTACCCATTGCTGTCACCTGTCAAAGCCCTACACATTTTTCGAGGTCCATCTCTAATCCTACCTCATTAAAGCATCCCTGATCTGCCAAGCCAATTTTAATCTGTTGTTCCTTTAAACCACTTCTTTTTTTTTTAAGTTTTTATATTTTAATGCCAGTTAGTTAACATACAGTGTAATATTAGTTTCAGGTGTACAATATAGTGATTCAGCACTTCCACACAATACCCCGTGATCATCCCAAGTGCCCTCTTTAATCCTCATCACTTGTTTGACCCACCCCCCCACCTCCTCTTTGGTAATCATCAGTTCTCTAGAGTTAAGAGTGTGTTTCTTGGTTTGCCTCCCTCTCCTTCTTCCCTTTGCTTATTTGTTTTATTACTTAAATTCCACATATGAGTGAAATCATATGGTATTTGGCTTTCTCTGACTTATTTGCTCAGCATTATACTCCCTAGCTCCATCCATGTCTTCATGAATGGCAAGATTTCGTTCTTTTTATGGCAGAGTAATATTCCATCATATATATGTATCACATCTCCTTTATCCATTCATCAGTCAGTGGACACTTGGGCTATTTCCATAATTTGGCTATTGTCAATAATGCTGTTTTAAACACGGGGTTGCATGTATCCCTTTGAATTAGCGTTTTTGTATTCTTTGGGTAAATAATTGAGTAATGCAATTGCTGGATTGTAGGGTTCTGTTTTTAACTTGTTGAGGAAATTGCATACTGTTTTTCAGAGTGGCTTCCTCAGTTTGCATTCGCACCAACAGTGTGAGAGGTTCCCCTTTCTCCACATCCTCGCCAACACCTGTTGTTTCTTGTGTTGTTGATTTTAGCCATGCTGACAGGTGTGAGGTGATACTTTATTCCTAGGTTGCAAGGGTGGTTCAATATTCACAAACCAATCAATGTGATACAGCACATTGATAAAAGGATAGAACCATATGACCATTTCAATAGATGCAGAAAAAGCATCTGGTAAAGTACAATATCCATTCATGATAAAAATTCTCAACAAAGTAGGTTTAGAGGGAACATACCTCAACATAATAAAGGCCATGTGTAGAAACCCACAGCTAATATCATTCTCAGTGAGGAGAAACAGAGCTTTTCCTCTACAGTCAGGAACAAAACAGGGATGTCCACTCTCACCACGATTATTTAACATTGTAATGAAAGTTCTAGCCACAGCAATCAGAAAGTAAACCACTTCTTTTCTTTTTAAAAATGTTTTGTAAGGATTATTTTGTTTGAAACTAGAAAATAAACCATTTCTTTTAAAACAAAAATTCCTCTTCCCCCAGATGGCAGACCTTGCCCATGTTCATTGTAAGAAGTATCAATAATACATAAATCCTAAAAAAGAAAATTAAAATCCTCCATAAGCCCCCATGTTGTGATCTTGTTGTTATATATCCTCCATAGCCCTTTCTCTGTCCAGATATCAACTTGTCTACACACACACACACACACACACACACACACACACATTATAGATCATGCTATTCATACTGTTTAGTAGCCTGATGTTTTTCATTTGATGCATCATAATTATTCCCATGCCAGTTCATAGTCTTCTGTAACATGATTTAATAACAATGTAATCTTCTATTATTTATACTATCAGTTATCTCATTAATCTCCTTTTGATGAATATTTAGATTGATCATAACTTTCTACTAGTTTTTAAATATTACAGTGGATAGCCTTGTAGTTTGTACACATTCATAATTAACTCAGAAATGGAATTGTGGGCTAAAAGGGTAAGCCAAATTTTAAGGTTTTTTGATAAATGGTGCCACATTACCCTCCACAAGGGTGGGGTTTTTCTTAATACTCTCATGAAGAGTATATGAGAGTACCCATTTTCCTGCACTCTGATCAACACAGGTATTTTTTAATCCTCTGATAGCAGTTGAACCTGTATTGTGTCAATTACTGGGCATTATATAATAGTTATTTTAAACTTGTATTACTTCCAACTCCTACCCTAATAGGCATCTATATTTTAACATTTGTAGCAGCTATCATAGGAACTTATGCATATTAGGCACTCAGGAAACTGGCTTAGCGAAGGCCTCCCATGTTCTCACGATAGCCTGTCCACCATTGCTCTGCAGTTTCCATATGCAAAGTAAGGTTCCACGACCAACGGAAATGGGAAAGGAAGGGATAACAGTGTTGAGGAGCAGCGACTAATCCCGTTGTGGTTGCTTCACTAGTACCCCAGTATCTATCACTGGGATAGCTGCAGCCTCAACATTTTAACAATAGCTACTTAATAAAAGTAGCTACATGTATGACATAGGTATAAACTCCAAGCTGCTTGGCCTAAGTAAAAGAAAACCGGTCACGGCATATTTAGGTGGACAGGGACAGCTGGTTTAGAGACCTTCTCAGCAAGTCTGGAATAAGTTCATGTATGGCTTGTTTTCTTGCAGCAGTGCATTTGTTCGGCCTGACTTGGCAGTTGCAACCAGTTGAAGGACAGCTCTATGAAAATGGAGTTAGCAAAGGGAACAGAGGGACCGAATCCATGGATACTACTTACTCTCCAATTGGAGGAAAAGTTTCCGATAAATCAGAGAAAAAAGGTACAGTGATCAAAATGATTGATTTATTGATTATTGATTACTTTTCTTCTAATCTGGTCATTAGAACCAAAGCTGGGATGGTTTCACTTCACATTAAATTTCATGATCACTCGAAAGAAGTACTCTGCGTGGACAGAATAAATACATGTAAATGTCTTATGAAAGCAAATTTTCCTTTCTCTAGTGCCTTGAGTATAAACCAATTAAACTTTTCAAATATGTAGGCAATTTTGAAAATAGATAAATATTTACAGGATGGAGGTTTCAATACAATGGAAATTGCATTTCGCATATAACTACCCTGAAGCAACATGGGATTTTGATTAAGTTCTCTGTGTCCGAGCCCAACGTTTATATATAACATTTTACAAAGGGTATATGGAAATTTCTTCTGTTTATAATAAGAACAAGCCTTTTATGCTTAATATAAGGGTGAATGTTTATGTCAAAGTGGGGGAACATGAATTTTTTTCTAGTTGGGGAACATGAATTCTTCACAGTTGGAGAAAAGAAAAAAGTACTCTGAGTACTGAATTGTTAAATTTAACCAACATAAGCTTGAGCTACCTGACTTATTTACAATAAATGTCACATACCAGCATTCCCAACATCTTATTCAATTGAATGATCTTAGTCTCAATAAATAAATATTGAAAATAGCTGAAAGTTTCTATTATGATTTCTCTTGAAATAGGATTCAGCACACAGGGACTCAAACAATGTAAAATTTCAGGATGTGAATTCCAAAAGCAGAAATTGAAAACAGAACATAGAACCAGCCCAATCCTAAATATTTTTAGGAGATCACATACAAACAGGTGAATGAATGAATGAATGAATGACCCAAACCCTACCCTGAAGAAACTTAAAATTTTATAGGGGTGATAAGACAGTCTTATTTTGGCCGATGAGTTACAAACAAGGTATTTTGTTTTGTAGTTGCTTGAGTTACTAATCTTTACTTGTGTTTTAGTTTCTTTGGGGGGTTATTTGTAGGGTTTGCTGTTTTGTTTTTGTTTGCTTTTGAAAATGTAATTCTGCTTTGGTCTATGCTTCAGTAAAAATTCATGCTTAGGTTTCAGGAGAACATTATGATTTGTCCTAGTTTTTGATTCACAATACAGCTTCCTTTATGTCCTCGTTTAGAAATAGTGTCTCTAGCCTGGGCTGACCTTTCCCAGCAATTCCACTGTTGCTGCTGAGAGGGGCTGAGGGTCAGAGATGACAGAGGAAAGGGTCTGAGTACACTTGGACTCAGGCTTTTTCTCTCTTATCGTCTTTCCTACTCTTTGATTCCCTTATATGTGCAAGTGCAAGAGCCACCATTTGGTGCCTAGGGATTCTTGCCATTCACACTTGAAAATCATGAGTTATCTGTTTGAAGAAAATGAAACACGTAAGACAGAAGGTCATCACATAGTCGTTACCAGAGCATGTTCATTTGTTTACTCTAATTCAGATATCTGTAATTCCCTTCCACAAAGCACAGTTGACACTTGAACAACATGGGTTTGAATTGCCCAGGTCCTCTTCTCTACAGATTGTTTTCAATAAATACAGCACAGCACTGGAAATGTATTTTCTCCTCCTTATGATTTTAATAACATTTCTTTCTTCTAGCTTACTTTATTGTGGGAAAACAGTGTATATAACATGTAACATGGGAAATCTGTGTTGATCAACTGTTTATGTTATTGGTAAGGCTTCTGGCTAACAGTAGCCTATTAGTAGTTAAGTTTTGGGGAGTCACAAGTTATACAAGGATTATTTGACTGCATGGGGTTGAGAGGGAGGGGATGGGCTTCCCTAACCCCAGTGTTGTCCGGGGGTTAGCTGGAGTTTGCTGATGATGACTGAAATATATTGCATAATTAACCATGTGCCAAGAATTGATCTGGGCGCTTCACATGTATTATATCATGAAGGTAACATTATGGACCTCATTTTCCAAATTAAAAAACAGAAGCACAGAGAGGTTAAGTAACTTGCCCAAGGTCACAGAGCTAGAAACTGGTGCTCTGATTTCGGAGCCTTATCTCTACACTGTACTGAAATTAACACACAAAACGTATATGAAAACCACAAAAGACACTTTATCCAATGAAAGCAAAGCCCCAGAGTCTATTCATGATGGCTTTTAGAGAAATGCTATACAGCCATATTTTAATGTGTTGTAATGAGTTTCATAAATGAAAAACTGTTTTTAAGTTTCTGCTTGGTTATAACAACAAACAGTCCAAACCAATTCCAGTTTAATACTTTATTAAGAAAAATCGTTAAGGGTTGATGCCATATATACCAAGTTGTTATCTTAAATGACTTTCTGTGGCAGTGTGAATAAAACCTGAACTGTAACTGTAACTGTAACTGCTGTGTTAGGTCTTCACTGCATATCACTCAGCAAGTAAAAACATAGCTCCTGCTTTGTAATGCCATGTGTATACTAAACCAAACCTTGTGGAAGATGTGATATACCTAAAAGGATATTTTCAACTGGTCAGCTGTATCCTGTTATGATTTTCTAGACATCACACACCCCATAAATACAATTGTAGAAGCTTGTCTTAATGATGCTGTGTGCGTTAAAATATAAAACTAAAAACCAGATAATCCTTTTTACATTGTTCTCCTCACACCCCTAGAGGACTGGGCATTGTAGTGCTGTGGTTAAGATCCTGGACTCTGGAGTCAGACAGATCTGGCTTTGAACACTGACTGTGTCAGTTCCTGGCTCTCTAACCTCAGGCAATGAATTGGTACAACCTTGCTGAACTACTATCCTCATCTGCAACACAAAGATGATAATAATAGTACCTGTCTCATAAGTTGGTCTTGAGGAACAAGTGAGATGATGGTTGTAAAGCACAGTGCCAGGCACATGGTTAAATTTAGCAGTACTTATTATTGGACCAACTGGTAATTACCTTGAGTTTATTGACATCCGGTTAGGTACTGTAGATCCTGCTTCGAACTTCTATCAGCTTCCCCACAAAAGATGGCCTTCTTGGGATTTAAATGTTTTCTCCTTTTGAAGTTTGATCTCTCTTTACTTCACAGTTTAACATCTATTATTTTATAATCATCATCACCTTCATCGTCAAAGTGATGGATAAATAGAATGGCACTGTAAAAAAAAATCACATTCTGCTGGAATTGGTTCCCCATTAGCAGTAGTTATATATATCTACTTCTCCTTAGGAGATTAAAGAACTTTCTCACCACTTAGTTTTCCAAATGAAAGAAAATAATATTTGATTATAGACATTTAGCCTGCTAAGGTTTTATTTTTGAAATGTACTTGAATAATTTGAATTTAATTTCAAAAGGAAGAAAAAAGTCACAATCACATATTGGAATGTACCAGGAAAGCCAGCTGTCGGTTGTTCAGTAAACATTTATAGAATTGAAAGCATTATACTAAAACAGCCCCAACTACCTTAAAAGCCTACAAGCTAGTCATAACTCTTTCTCTTTAATAAACATCATGTAACAACTGCTTTAAACAGCGCAGGGGATAGAAAAAAGTAAAAGACTTAGTCCCAGACCTGTCACATAACATCCATAAATTGAACTAAAAATAATTACAATGTAATTTATCAACTAATATGGAATGTTAAAATCCTAAACATTATCAAATCCAATGTCTTTTTTTTAAGATGAAGAAACTGAGATCCAGAAGGGTCAAGAACACACAGAGAGATCTGAACTAGAACGAGGACATTTGATTCCACCTTTTCTGTTTTCTCATCTGTTATTGAAATAATATAACACAAACTAAACATATAAATTGCTAAAGAGTTTTCTAAGGAAGTATCAAAGACAAAAACTGCATAGGTAGGGAAATTGATTTTATTCAGGCTATTGCAATAGGGAAAGCAGTCCAGATCGAAAGATCAGAGTGTCTGAGCAGAATGGATTTTGCCTTAGACTTTTCTAGGAGGAGTAGATAAGGAACATGTGGGATGATTTACATTTGGGATTGTCTTGTACTCAGGGGAAGTCTCAGTCAGTCAGCTGAGCCGGAAATGTTTATGTCCACATCTAGCTAGTTGAATGGGAACAAATAATTGTAATCTTAGCTGATTATTTATGAGACAAAGAACAGGCAACTGGACGGTCTGTCTCTGGTCTTTCAGCAGGCTCCAGCAAAAGGGGAAAGGTCCGTCTTTGGCCTTGTTACAGGTCAACAAAGGAGTCTTCTGCAGTTCTTATGGGAGCTGTGAGAAAGGTGGACAGAGACCATATCTAATAAGTCATAGGGGAAGGGGTTTTTAATGGAGTTGTTTTTGGGTTTTGTTTGTTTGCTTTGCTGTAAGCCATTTCCTAAAACATAAAAGAGTGAGAGGGTTTTGGAAAACAAATGTTGGGAGGATTTCTTCACTAGCAGTTTTCCAGGAGCGTAGGGCTCAGATAAAGTCCAACATTGTCAGCTGTCATCAGAATAAAGACGTTTATCGGGTAGTTGATGGTACTGAATTCCTGCAGGTTGGATGCCAAAATAGAGCACAGGAACCAAAAGGGTGGATGGGGAGACAGAGCTAAAGGATACTCAAGTCAGCCTTTATGTCCTTTATAATGTTTGCAAAAGTCTGGCCTTGGGGGAAAGTGGCATTTCTCTTAAATTCATTCTATAAGATCTGTCACCACAAAGTTGAAGGGGGGGAAAAAGGTATTTTCTAGTTCAATGTCTGCTGAATATATGGCCATAGAAACAACATGTAGCTGATTGATGTGACACAGCCTACAGCCTGTCCTGAAGATGCTTTAGCCCAGACCAAGCAATGACTAGAGCTTCACCTTTCTGGGCTCCAGTTTCTTATCTGAAAAAGGAGGGAGTTGGCTTTGTTCGGGTTGAAAAATAATTTTTCCTCTCACCTACTAGGTTCTTGGCTGAGGCACCCACCCACCCCTGCTGTACTGAAAAAGAAAGCAGATTAACAGGAAGGAGAAAAACAAGTTTAATAACTTGTACGCCCCCCCTGCATACACAGGAGAGACCCAGGAAAACAGAGTAGCTCCTGGAAGGGCCCAGGCCGCCACCTTAAATACCATCTCCAGCTAAAGACAAAAGATGTTGGGGGTGCGGGGAGCCAGTTATAGGAGCCGGTCAGGCCAAGCACAGTGAGCTAGAGTATGCTTGGTAGGCAGCTTTAAGTCCTCTCCTCCACTGATAAGAGTTTCTAGAGATTTATGCACATCTTCCTGGTACAGAGAGGGAGACACCCTTACAGATGGCGATTTCCCTTATAAATGTCAATGTCCCGACAAAAGGGGAACTTTTACACGGTTTTCTTATGTCTGCTGTTTCTTCAAGATGATCCTTACATCAAAGAATCATATTGTGGGATGGCAAATTCTGCTCTCCTTCAGCTTTAAAACTTTCAGGGAGTGGAAGAGGAATACAATGGGCAGGGAAACACATTTTGCAAATTATATCTTACCCGAAGCACAAATGAAAGATGAAAGCCACATCTCTCCAGATAAAATGGAAGGGGGGGTCAGATTCCTGTCACACTTCCCCTGCCTTCACCTTTTCTTTCTTTGCCCTCCATTCTCCTCCCAGCTGCTAAAGCTTTGACAAACAAGGGGTGATGCTCTGTGGGACTGGCTTATCTCTAAGGTCCCCTCCAGCTGTGTACATTATGAGTCAGTGAATTCGAATTCTGCAGTTAAGGAAGAATAATTAGCCGTTCTGAATAAAAGTGGACCTATTTTTGCAAAAGGCGTGTACACTCCTGGAAAATGGTTGAAACGTATGTCTGTAAAATGTGAAAGCCACTTTGCCATTAAATTACTTGCAGAGAATTTTGTTGTAATTCAAAGAATTAATTCCCAGTTTTCTGCCTTGTAAGTTTGGATTTTTGACATCTATGTAACAATAACAGTCTGCACTTAGAGAGCATTTACAATTTCAAAATACTTTAATGTCTTTTATCCACAGAACAGTTTTATGCCGCAGCAGCTATTGTTACCCTTGTTTTACACTTGAAAAGGAAAACACAAGAAGGTTAAGAGACTTGGCTTGCATAACAGACATAACTACAGGCACAGCTGAAAGGAGGATCTAGTCTTTCCTAAATGTTAGCCCAAGACCCTTCCTGGAGCCTCTTCTTTCTTCTTTTAAAACTTCTTTTCTCAAGGCCAGTTGTTTAAGTAGCAGCTGTCTTGATTAAAAATCTGCATGCATATGGTCAAATGTATATCTTTTCCGTAAGAGTACTTTGCAAATCTTACATTTCCCTCCAAAGACCTGGGTTCAAGAAGACTCTCCCTACTCCTCAAAGCAGAACACCCACACACCTTGGGAACTGAAAGTTAACAGCCCAAAAGTACTTTTGATGACCTCCTTTCATTGTAGACCCAGCTGGAGAAGGGTGTGTGTGTGTGTGTGTGTGTGTGTGTGTGTGTGTGTGTGTTCTACTTGTTTTTTGGCTTTGTTGTTGTTGAGGTGTTTTGTTTTGTTTTACCTGCAGCATATTTATATTGGGAGCAATTTATTTGATGATGATTGCGGACCTTGTAAAAGCTTGAATTTCAGATTTACTTATAGTTTCATTGACATTTATTTCACAGGCCCAGCCAGTAGGTAAAGGGTCATTTTGTGGTACAAAGTAAAGAACTGCACCAACCCCACCCAGGTAATCACTGTACGTTCAGATGGAACACAGTCCTGCAGTATAACTCTGTGGTTCTTCAATATTGGTTCATAGGACATGTGGATATTAAAATGCACTCAGCTGCCCTTTGAGTCAACCCATAGTTTCAGTATCTTTTACTTAAAGGATATTAGAGCCCAGGACATTGTGGTAGAATTGGGAATAATTCATATAAGCACAACAAACCACATGAATAAAATAGTAGTAATGCACTAACAAAGACAACAATGTTGGGAGCGTAACATTATTATTTTTAAAGATTGATGGCAAATTACAGTAAATGTTTCCTATAATGCTATATAGATGTTTCTCTAATACAAGGTTTCAGGGGGCCCAGCTAGAGTGCTGCAGCTTGTTTTCAACTATATTAAATCACTTTATCAATATACTTCAGTTTTAACAAAAGCTTTTCTAAAGCATACTGGAGACCTGACTTCTAAAACAGATTTATGGGAAGGGTTTACTATGCTAAAAGGCAAACTTATTTACGGTATAAAAAATTCATGTTAAATATTCTTGGTCATATATGTTTAATGTTTCCTTCTTGTTTCATTTTAATCCTCATTTTACTTTTGTTTGTTTGTTTAACTAATAGACACCTTTCCTGTGGTCCCTCTAGCCTAGCAGTATACACCTGACAGGGGCGCTAAGTGGTGGTGTACTATGGAATGGCATATTGATCCTCCTGGAGTAGTCCTTCAGAAGCTAAGGGATCTTCCCACAGCATCTTTATACCATCATAGTTCTTTGAGAGAAACAGTGCATTGTAGAAAATTCACAAACCATGTGTGTTCCTAATTCTGTTGAGTATCTGTTTATATCTTTCCGCCTATATTATTTTTGGAGGAAGTTCAAACATTTACTCACTTTTGCATGAAGTCAAAGGTAATTCTCATATATAAAATGTGCTTTTGAAAACAAAATCTTAGAGTTCCAGGATTTAATGCACAAGTCTACATTTCCCTTTGCGTAACTTCGGCGCTCCCGTAGATTATAATCACATATCCTTTCTTGGCTTTCACCTTTCTAATACCATGAGCCTCTGGTTTTACTTCTGAACTCTTCTTGTAACTACATTTTCCCTTAGTTGTTTTCCTTGCCTTTTGCTGTGTCCACTATATATCCCACAGAAGGTATCTTTATCACCCAACCTCTCCATGAAAATAATATCAAGGGAAGAAAACTGAAACCTTAGTATTTACAGGCATAGAAGTTCATGATTTTTAGTGCTATGTGAGTCAAGATGCCATTTTAACTGTACTAAATACTCTAGAATGCTCACAAATGAAGCAGAAGAGAGCTTTTGCCCTTGAGAAACATCCTGTTCGATAGGAGAGCTAGAGGAAACACGCATACATGCCCACAATGCAAACTCGCATGCAACCAACTGGCATACAGAAGTAGAGATAGGATGCTTAGGTGATTAAGAGGCTTAAAAGACAAAAGATGAAAAGATGATTGTTTATTATAGAAGTAGTTTGAGCTGGGCCTTGAGAAACCAGAAAAATCAATCCAAGTTGACCTTAAAGAGCGCATATTTAGGAGAATGGACTAATAGAGTAGTGGGGGAAAATGCAGATGGTAATAGCCTAAGTGGTAAATGGATAATGAAGCAATAGAGGCAGCAGATGGAGACAGCTTGGCAAGGAAAGGAAGGAGATAAATAGTATGATAACTAGGTTGAGGGGCAGTTGGGTCATTTTAGTTGTTTTTTTGTTTTTCGTTTTTTTAAAGAGAGACTTGTGCTTGTTTGAAGATGAAGAATAAGAAACCAGTAGAGAGGGAGACATTGAGAATGCCAGTAAGAAAAGAGAGAGTGAAGAGACCAAAGTCTGGACAAGAGAAAAGAGGAGGGAGGAGCCTCAGAGAGAAACTGGGACACGGAATTTTATGGCACACTGAGTATGAGATTTTGATATTGTGGAAATGAGAGGTAGGAGTTCCAAAAGAGGACCCAGTAAGTGTTCCATGGATGCTACTATCTAGCCCGATTTTGTATTACTATTGTTGTTACTGGGTTTTTTTAAAGATTTTATTTATTTATTTGAAACAGCGTGAGAGAGAGAGAGCATGAGTGGGGGGGGTGGGCAGCAGAGAGAGAGGGAGAAGCAGACTCCCCACTGAGAAGGGAGCCAATGGACATGGGGCTCGATCCCAAGACCCTGAGATCATGACCTGAGCCGAAGGCAGATGCTTCACTGACTGAGCCACCCAGGCGCCCCAGTATTATTGTTACTACACGTAGTGAGTTTTGCTTGTGAGAAGAAGTTTTAATTTGATATTATTGAAGATTTTCCGGGTTCCTTAAAGATAGAAATTAAAGGCAATAGCAAATAGGACAACCCATGAGAACCGGTGCCCCTGCGGGCTGCTGCTTTTCCCCAAGGCCTGGAACATGAAGCTGTACAACCCCCTCAGTACTCTCAACTGTGGGATAGGTGCGCCGTAATATAATTGCCTGTATCAAATGCCCGGTAGGTTGATGTCAAGATTTTAGACAGCCATGACTTCCCTGTCTCTGGGGACTTACATTCTAAGACACAAAAGTGGGTGCTGGATAAATTGAGCCATGTCAAGCCCTCCTGCCACCATCCCAGTATAGAAGATGTGATCCTAATAATCTACATAGAACTAACATCTAGCATTGTCTAAAAATATAGAAAAGAGGCATCCCTGCCATGTGCTGCCAATTACATGTTCTAAAATACTGGCCAGGCGATAGTTCAGCTTTTAGGTAGTAGGTGACCATCTAAAACCACTTGGAAACACATCAAAACTCTTATGACAGTTCATGATTGTGTGTGTGTGTGTGTGCGCGCGCGCGCGTGCAAGCTCTGCATGCCAATTTAGAGCTTAGAACCATATCTTTTGGAACAGCTTTATTGAGCTATAATTTACGTACTGTATAATTCACTGATTTAAAGTGTGCAATTTAGCAGTTCTTAGCATATTCAGAGTTGTGTAGCCGTTATCACTATTTAGTTCTAGAACATTTTCATCACACCGAAAAGAAACCTCATAGGCGTTGGCAGTTACCCCATATCCCCACTTCTCCCCAGCCCCTGGCAACCACTAATCTATTTCCTGTCTTTATAGATTTGCCTATGTGTACATTTTATATAAATGGAATCATATAATATGTATTCTTTTGTGGCTGGCTTCTTTCAGTTAACATAATGTTTTCAAAGTTGGCCCATGTTGTGGCATGTACTGATATGTCATTCCTTTTTATGGTTGAATAATATTCCACTGTGGGAGTATATCATATTTTGTTTATCCACTCATCAATTGATGGACCTTTTGTGGATTTTCACTTTTTTTGGTTATTATGAATAATACTGCTATAAGCATTCATGTACAAGTTTTCATTAGAACACCTGTTTTCAGTTTTTTTGAGAGGCCAAGGGTAAAAGGGTGCCAATTTCTCCATATCTGTCAACACCTGTTATTGTTTATCATTCTTATTTTAGCTATTCTAGTGGGTATGAAGTGGTATCTCATTGTGGTTTTAACTTGCATGTCCTTGGTGACTAATGATATTGAGCCTCTTTTCCTGTGCTTATTGGCCATTTGTATTTCTTCTTTGAAGAAACATCTATTCAGATCCTTTGACCATTTTTCAATTGGTTTATTTGTATTTTTATTGGTGAGTTTGTTAAGTCTTCATAATGTATTCTAAATACAAGTCTCTTTTCCAATATATGATTTGCAAATGTTTTCTCCCATTCTGTAGACAGTCTCTTCACTTTCTTGATGGTGTCCTCTGAGGCACAAAAGTTTTTAATTTTGAAGAAGTCAAATGTATCTATTGTTGCTTTTGTTGTATGTGCTTTTGATCTCATGTCTAAGAAACTATTGCCAAATCCCAGGTCACAAAGATTTATGCCTGTGCTTTCATCTGAGAATTTTATAGGTTTAGTTCTTAAATGTAGATATTTGGTCCATTTTGAGTTAATTTTTGTATATATGGCATGAGGGAGTGGTTCAACTTCACTCTTTTGCTTGTGGATATCCACTTGTCCATCACCAGTTCACTGGTTGAAAAGGCTATTCTTTCCCCCATTGAATTATCTTGGTGCCCTTGTTGAAATTCAGTTGACCATAAATATGATGTTTTATTTCTTCATTTTCACTTCTATTCCATTTGATCTATATATCTACCGTATAATACCAGTACCATTACTGTAGCTTTGTAATAAGTTTTGAAATCAGGAAGTGGGAGGCCTCCAGTGTTTTCCTATTTATTTTTTTAAGATTGCTTTAGTTATTCTGGGTTCCTTGAATTTCCATATGAATTTTACCTCAGCTTGTGTATTTCTGGAAAATGGGAGTTAGAATTTTGGTAGGGATTGAATTGAATCCATAAATCAGCTTAGGAAGTATTGCCATTTTAATAATAGTATATCTTAAAATCCATGAATATGGGTGTTTCCATTTATTTAGGCCTTCTTTAATTTCTTTCAATGATGTTTTGTATTTCTCAGTGTACAAGTCTTGCAACTTTTTAAAAAAAGATTTATTTATTTATTTATTTA
This sequence comes from Ursus americanus, assembly GCF_024610735.1. Taxonomy (NCBI): domain Eukaryota; kingdom Metazoa; phylum Chordata; class Mammalia; order Carnivora; family Ursidae; genus Ursus; species Ursus americanus. The sequence goes on from NC_142164.1 coordinate 25,001,506, forward strand.
TTTATTTATTTATTTATTTATTTATTTTAGAGAGGGAGCCAGCGTGAGCTGGGTTGGGGAGGGGCAGAGGGAGAAGGAAAGAATCTTCAAGCAGGGACGCCTGGGTGGCTCAGTGGTAAAGTATCTCCCTTCAGCTCAGATCATGATCCTGGGGTCCTGGAATCAAGTCCTACATCAGTCTCCTTGCTCAGCGGGGAGCTTGCTTCTCCCTCTGCCTGCTATTCCTCCTGCTTGTGCTCTCTCCCCCCACCGACAAATAAATAAATAAAATCTTTTTAAAAAAATTAAAAAGAATCTTCAAAGCAGACTCCCCACTGAACATGGAGCCCAATGTGGGGCTCCATCCCAGGGCCCTGAGATCATGACCTGAGCTGAAACCAAGAATTGGACACTCACCCAACTGAGCCACTCAGGCACCCCAACTTGCAGCTTTTTTTAAGCGTATCCCTAAGTTTTTTTTTTAATTCTTTTTGATGATATTATAAGTGGAAATCATTTCTTTAATTTCCTTTTTTGACTTTTCATTGCATGGTCCATATTTATTCATTAACCTTTGAATATGGTGTTGTTGGGGTTTTTTTGCTAGTGGCAATACTATTTTCTTTTAAGAAGGTGTTTTATACCATGTTGACCCATGATTCTGAGTCCGTTCAAGTTTTTACCAATGAAATTCAAAGAGATTGACTACTTCATGTACCATTGGTAATAATCCACAGACTGACATTCTGCAAACACAATTTGTGTTTCACAGTATGAGATTGTATATCAAGTCAGGAGAGCCTGAAATTTGGAAACTAATGTTTGTGAATACTACTTAGTGGTCATTGTAACACACCGGAAGAACTGTGAAATCTAAAAAAAATTTTTAGGAAAGTGGAAATCCTTATGACAGAACTTGAAGAAATACTTCTAAGATGAGAATTATGTCTTTTAAACAATAATATGTTCAACAAACAGATACACAGGGTCAAAATGCAATTCAAAATTCGCCTTTTAATTAATGGTGAGATTTTAACAATACCATTTCACTTCTGTCTGGGAAGATGCATGTAATACTAGAGGGGCTACTGTACTGGAGTCTGAAGTCTTTCAGTGTCTGGACGTAATTGTTTACACTTACACACTAATGTATTTCTCAAGTGTAATATTCACTAATGGACTTTCCCACACAATCAGCTGTCTATTATCAGTGTCAGGAAGGCAGAGGTATTTTATTTCTAAACACATTTTATTCTCAGTTAATCCCCAAAGGTCTCCGTGTGGAGATGTTTCAGTTCTTCCTCCCACTAAACCTTGTACCAAAATGTCAAAATAAATGATCAACATTACTAAATAAGTTATCAAGATTACTAGTTTGTTAATTCATCGAAACAATATTTACCAAGTTCCTACTAGGTACAAGGTTCATTCTTCCTTTTCTTTCTCCTGCATACTCCTGGGTTATAGAACCGATATAAAAAACATGTGCAATACACCATCTGGAAAATCCCTCCCTGAAGAACTGAGTTGAATACATATTTTTCTTCAACAGTTCATATAAAGAAAATTATACATGGCTACTTCTTAGATGGGAAGGGTAGGATAGGTTTTCACTGACCCCTTTATATCTCTTCACAGCTTTTGATCACAGGAATTCGGGGTTCATTTCCCCTCCTCATTTTGTTCCAAGCACTGATACTCTAAATTTCATAATGATTTGTTAACTATGAAACAATTACTATGTTTGAAGGAACAGAAGGGAGATGGTACTTAACACATGAGACACACACTAAGACTAATTCAGGTGAAAGACCATACCAAAGGTATTTGTTGATATCTTTTGAGGGTTTTGGACATGCCATAGGATGACATGACGGGCAAATATAATCTTAAGGCATGTTTCTTTTTCATCCCTTTGGACAACATTCCCTTCAGTTAATAAAGCCGGTATCTTCTTTGCTTAGATACATTTTATGGAACTTGCAAACCCCTTAAAAGACTGCTAAGATTGCTATTACGGACAATACCACAGCCTTTAACCTGGTCATTTTTACATGAGGACCTGATATGAGAATCTTTTTAATGACCACATGTCAGTGTCTTCTACTCATGTTGCGCCGAGTTTTGTGCAGGATGATTAAATCCAGTCTAGCTACCTTAAATAGAAAAAATAAATACATGTATATGTCCAGAATAGAGTTCCTTACCCCTATCTTATAAGGACAATTTTGTTAATAATTATGTTCTTAGTATTCAGGTATGTGTCTGAGTCTAGAGATAATGAAGCCTTGGTTTAGTCAATACAGCCACTGCACACAGTGTCTGTCACCAATTCCGGGCCTCTGTATTTACCTTCCAGGTAGCTTGACCTTTTCCTTTTGAACTAAGCAACTGTCCGTTAGCATGCCATCCTTCCACACGGCCCATCTGCCATTGGTTTTTCCCACTCAGCAGTTGATGCCTGTGTTGCAAGCTATAAAGAGAGTGTTTAGCTCAAACTAAATTGGTGGATATTGGTGGGACTGTGCTAATGACAGTACTGCACAGTTTGATATGATCCGTGGCTGTTTGCTCTTCCTCTTACATTTCTGCAAGGGAGTGTTCTGCCCCTGAAGAATACGGTCTTCCAGGACCTTCTGATATGCTGTAGCAATCTAAGTGATTAAATGACAATTAAAACATTCATGCTACAAAATCCCTACCTTAGTGCCGTATTTTAGGACCGCTGCTGACACTTTGCAAATGAGGGATCAAAGTCCAGGTTAAGTTTGGCCAAAATTATTCCACTTCCTTATCCTGGCGCAGAATGTCTTCCTGAAATCACATTCCGTATTGTTTGTCTGCATGTCATTTTCTTCTCTTTAGTTTTCCCCTTTGAGCTACATTAAGGAAAAAAAATGAAATAGTAAATTAACTAAGAACCACTATGTTGTAACCTGTAACAAATTTCGAGAGAAGATAAAATGGAGCGGGCTATTTAGTGATGTAGATTGCTAACAGGGAGACGTCCCCCTTTCTGATGCACTCAACTCTAAAGGTTAGAGGCTGAAAAATTTTCCATCTGCAAGCTGTGAGAATTTCTCTTTAATACCAAATTGCAGCAGCTAGCTTGCTATGCTATTTTTATTTAAATTATAGTCCACATGTTCATTCATGTTGTCATGTCTCTTCACCTATCTTGTTTTAACTATGATGCAGGCTCTCAAAGGGTAAGACCACCTTTTAAAATCATTTTTGTAAATGACTTAGTATATATGCTTCAGATATTTACTAATGCTAGTAACCAGGAAGCTCCAACAACACAACTTCACAAGTTTCTTTTGATTTAGTGAATAACATTTAAGTAGCCTCATTATGCAGTATATGATGCTATAAAGTGCAGAAGGAAGACATGGTGTAGCATTTGGTAAGGCTCATATATAAAGGTTAATGTCCATCAGCCAGTTTTGCCCTGATTTTTTAAAATGACAGTGTCTGCATTCATTAAATGCTGTTTGCAGCACCTTTAAAATAGTGCTTGTAGAACCTAATTTTAAATTATTTTATATTTATAATAGTGTTTGAACAACCACATGATGCATTTTAAGAAGTGATAAGAGCCCCTGATGAGGATAGCGATTGAACAAACTGAACATTAAGTTGAGAACAGAAGTATCTGCATAAACACGGTCTATTAATTGTCTGCTCTTTGAAGACATCTGTCAGCTCCAGGACCTTAAGAGTTAAATGCATAAACAATCCTTTGGGCACAAGACCGTTCTGTCTCACATGGGAAAAAGTAACTTTCAGTGAAAAATAAGGTCCTCGGTTGGTCATCTATCATCTCAAAGGGCATATTTTATTATAAATGTCAATTCCACAAAATTATGTGTCCTGTAATACATAATTATGTTCAAAATTGCATTTGAAATCTATTATTAACAGTTAACAGTGAACATTCTTAAAATAGTTATTACTCTTGGCCTTAACACAAAAAGCAATAATGGAGGTCTTTTAGGGAGTTAAAAGCTAGAAGGCATTGGCCTCTGAATAAAGCCACTGCAGGTGTGTTTCTTAATGGGCTGTTAATTTTATAGCAAGCGAACACAAAGGACAGAGACCATGTGTGTTTTTAAACTGTGTTTGGTGTGGAGAAAGAGTTGATGGCTGAAAAATATAAAGGCAGTATGAAATGAGACCAAATTGAATTTTCCCTCTTAAAGTGTGATCCTTGTGGCTTAAAACCAAGGCGAACTAATTCTTGCCCCTCCTCTTCTATCCTTTCCCTCCCCACCACCACTTAACAGAGAATTCTACAGAAACAGAGAGTAAACTAGCACATCGGAAATAATTAGAAAATACGGCAATAAATAATAAAGATCTGCTTGTTGAAACTCCACATCTTCTCACACTAACCAGCTCCTTCTAGGTTTCTTGTTTTTGCTACTGGCATTGTCTGAGTCACCCAAACTCAACGACCATAGGGTCAGTTTTGACCCTTCCTTAGCTGCCATACCTAGCATCCCAGTGCCCTGAGAACCTTGCTTCTCAATGTGTAGGCTGTGGACCATGTAGCATGTGCATTACTTGGGAACTTGTGAGAAATATCTGACCTCAGACCTACTGAATCATAATCTGCGTGTTAGCAAGACACCCTGCCTTCAGCACATTCAGGTTTGAGAAGCACCGGGCTATAATCTTCCTGTACATTGTCTTCTTTCTTTTTTTCTCTTTGAGAAAATAACTTTTATTATTATAAATCAGTCTCTTTATATTTTAAATATATTTTTTGTAAAATATATGTCTTCAGATTTTACTTTTTAATTCAGAGTGATGACTCTTACCTTTTAACATAAGCATTTAGTTTATTGCTCTTTATTTTATTATGATTTATCTTCCATCTTCTTTATGTTTTCTAATTGATCCATCTAGTCTGTGCCTTCCCTTTCTTGCCTTAGTTTAGATAAATTATTTTTATCTCAGTATTACTTTCTCTATGCTAGTTTGAAAAATAAATTTTTGTTTTTTAGGATTTATGCTTGAAAGTACAATAAGATTTTTAAAATTCATAATAATCTGAAGTTCATTGAAATTTCTGTCACTCTTTAGGATAACCCAGTTTTATACTTCCTCAATAATATGTGATTTTTTTAAACTTTATTGAGGAAAAATTGACAAGTATAGTATATATTTAAAATATACAACATGCTGATTTCATATACCTATACAATGTAGAAATGATTAAAAAGGTCAAGATAATTAACACATCCATCACCTCATATACTCAACTTTTTTGCTGTGGTAAGAATGCTTAGGATCTACTCTCAACAACATTCCAGTATATAATACTGTGTTATTAACTATAGTGCCCATGCTCTATGTTCGATTGTCAGAACTCTTCTTAAAACTAAAAATTTGTACCCTTTGACCTACATCACCCCATTTCCCCCTCCCTCCAGCACTGGCAGCCATTCTAGTTTCTGTTTCTATGAAATTGGCTCTTATTCTTTATAGATCCCACACATAAGTGATACCGTGCAGTATTTGTCTTTCTCTGTCTGGCTTAGTTTACTTAGCATCATGCCCTCCAGATTCATCCATGTTGTTGCAGATGGCAGGATTTCCTTTTTTTTTTTTTTTTTTGGCTGAATAATATTTGCTGTGTGGGTATATATACATACATATATACACACAACGGAGTGTTTTTATATACGTATTATATGTTGTATATTACACACACATCACATTTTCTTTATCCATTCTTTCATCAAAGGATATTTAGGTTGTTTCCTTATCTTGGCTATTGTGAGTACTGCTGCAGTGAATGTGGGTGTACAGATACATCTTCAGGATCTTGATTTCAGTTCTTTTGGATATATACCCAGAAGTGGGGTTGCTGGATCATATGGTAGTTCTATTTTTTGAGCACCTACCATACTGTTTTCCAAAACAATTGTACCATTTTGCATACCCACCAATAGTATATAAGAGTATAAGGGTTCCCTTTTCTCTACATCCTTACCAACATTGTTATTTCTTATCTTTTTGATAATAGCCAACCTAACGGGGTATGAGGTGATATCTCATTATGGGTTTGATTTGAATTTCCCCAATGATTAGTGATGTTGAGCACCTTTTCATATACCTGTTGGCCATCTGTATGTCTTTTTTGGAAAAATGTTCAAGTCCTTTGCCCATTTTTAAATTGGATTATTTGCTTTTTTTGCTATTGAGTTGGAATATTTGCTTTTTTACTGTTGAGTCACATGAATTGTTTATATATTTTGAACATTCACAGCTTATCAGATATATGGTTTGCAAATAATTTTCTCCCATTCTGTAGGTTGCCTTTTCAATTTATTGATTGTTTCTTTTGCTGTGCAGAGCTCTCTAGTTTGATATAGCTCCACTTGTTTATTTTATAGTTGACTGGAATGGACTTATCCCATGTGAACTGTTGAGCCCACCCTAAATTGAGATCTTTATGTCATTTCACCTGAATTATTGCTCCATAATTCTCTATTATTCTTGTGTTTCCGTGCTCTAAATCATCCTACCTTCTGACTCAAGATCTGTCTTTCTAATGTATCCAGATATTTCCTCTCTTCTTCAAAACCTTTAATGGCTTTCCATCCTTTACTCAGTAAACCCTCAGGACTGGCATTCAAGGCCCTAGGATGCCATCATTTCCCTCCAGCCCTATCTGCAACTGTTCCTCTCTATAAACACATACCGTACACCGTAGCTTTACAAGTTTCTCTCCTCTTTGTTTTGGTACAAAGTGTTCCTTTCCTGTGGAACATTCTTCTGAACAGCTCTGTTGAAATCTTCTCCCTCCTTTAAGGCCCATCTTCAATACTACTTCCCATAAATACCCTTTTCTCATTCATTCATTCATGCATTAAATAAATATGTATGGAGAACATACTGTTTGCGTACATTCTTCTAGTAACTGAGGATAAAGGAAGGAACAAAACAGCCACAGCCTCATGGAACTAATATTCTACTGGGAGAAAATAGGCAATAAACAAGTGAGACATGGTATGTTAGGGGTGATAAGTACTAAGAAGAAAAATAAAGATAAAGGGCATAGAGACAGCTAAGAATGAGGAGTATCCTCCAACCAAATAACCTTTACTCCTTTGAATACCTAGAGCACTTATTTTCCTTTACAACATGATTATTTGTGCACTGGTCCTCTTTCCTCTCATATATTCAAAGCTCTTTGAGAGCAAGAACTACATCTTGTTCATCATTGTATGTCCTGTAGCTACCCAGACCACGCTCAGTAAATAGTGGTTAATCAAATGTTTCACGTGTATTGAGTTTGAGAAGTTCTTTGTGGACTCCGGGAAACAAACTGAGGGCTACAGAGGGGAGGGGGTGGGGGATTGGGCTAGGCCGGTGATGGGTAGTAAGGAGGGCACGTATTGCATGGTGCACTGGGTGTTATATGCAACTAATGAATCATGGAACATTGCATCAAAAACTGGGGATGTACTGTATGGTGACTAATATAACAAAATAAAAATTATTTTAAAAAATGAATCAAATGATGGAAATAAATGCAATAATAGTTCAAGAGAAGGAAGAGGCTTCTTGGAAGATTATTTGATTTGGGTAAGGCCTTGAAATATGGGTAGGGTAGGAAGGGAGAAAGAGCTTAGTAAGTCATTTTGATGTATTTGTGCTGAAAAACTAAAAACCATTGCTTTATAAGTTAAGATTAATATTATGTACAATTTTCTTTACCTTTAAAACCAGTGTTTCAGAAGGGACGGGCAATAGACACTGGAGAAGTTGACATTGGTGCACAGGTCATGCAGACCATTCCGCCCGGCTTATTCTGGCGTTTCCAGATTACTATCCACCATCCTATATATCTGAAATTCAATATTTCTTTAGCCAAGGACTCTCTGCTGGGAATTTATGGCAGAAGAAACATTCCACCTACACACACTCAGGTATTTGATGTTACAGGTATTTTCTTGACCCTTTTAGAGGGTGGTGGGATGAATAGTTCAGGGTTCGTGACTCGCAAAGTATGTGGGAGCCAAAGATAAAGGTAGACAATGTTTGTAATGGGCAAATACCCGAATTAATCACACTCAAACAAATGAAAAAGAAATGACGTTGAGAAAAAAGCAATAGCATTTAGCAGAGCAAATTCAGAAAAGAAAGTTTAAGAAGATATTCTTAAAACTTGAATTCTGTTTTCTGAAACAGGATGATCATGAGCTTTCCCCGCCCCCTCATCTTACTTAGTTTTTGGGTCCACACCCCCTTAGCTGGTTCCAGATGGCCTTGACCCCTTGTCCCAGTGAAAAATGCAAATCAATAAAGGAAATGAGTCTAAAAGGGAGGTTTTTATCTTACAGGTAGAAATTTTTCTTGTTTTTGTTAATAATAACTCAAATATGTAAAACCTCAATGGTTTACAAAGCCCTTCTATAAATGTTAGCCACCTGATTTCCCTCGTTTTTTTTTTTTCCTTATCTCTTACTTGCATGAACCCACTTGGGGCCCTGATCCATCTAAGAAGTAGCGTAAGGAATCATAACCATCAGGGGATTGCTTTTTCTCCAACAGATATGACTGTAGTCCAGACATTACCTTCTGGATGGGAATAGGCAGGGAATTAGAATGCCATTCAAATGTGACTCTTAAAAAAATGTCCAAGGAAATGTGTGCCATGCGCTTGTCCACTGATTAGGGGAAAAAAGGAGGGGGTCCTTTGAATATTTAAATATGCTACCACAAAGGTAGTAAAATATAATGAATGTTCTCAAATTTTTGACTGTTAACTTGTTTTAAAAACTGTAAAACTCTTGAATTTGTAGAGAAGATCATGGTCACATTTTTGAGGGTAATGTGTGGTTTCGAATATCTTTTATCTGATACTTTAGTAAAATATCAAAATTCTCTTGCCTAATACTAAATCAGATTTTTTTCTATTTCTTGGTTTACTTATTTTTCGACAATTATTTTGAATACTCCAAAACTGAGAGGTTTATGACATTTATAAATATAGTGGGTTTTTTTTTTCAGAATTAGTAATATACTTTTGTGTTTAAGTATGCTTAAGAACAAATAACTTCTTTTGCTTTGCCTACCTCAAAGAAGTATGAAGTATGAAATAGGGCAATTGAAGTTAAAGTTGTTCATTAGTCTAGAAGTACAAGTAGTGGCTCATATTTGTGTGTGTATTTGTTCCAGTTTGATTTTGTAAAACTGATGGATGGAAAACAACTGGTCAAGCAGGACTCCAAGGGCTCTGATGATACCCAACACTCCCCTCGGAACCTGATCTTAACCTCACTACAGGAGACCGGTTTCATAGAGTATATGGACCAAGGGCCTTGGTATCTGGCATTTTACAATGATGGAAAAAAAATGGAGCAAGTATTCGTGTTAACTACAGCAATTGGTAAACTGCCTTGACTATGATTTTAAATTAACAGTATAGTTCTAGAAACAGATAGTGATTAAAGTGATACAGATGTTGTTTAAACTCATTGCTCGTTCTGCTTTAAAGTCATTATTCAAGATAGGTCACTATGAGAAAGGCTTATATTATTGTTGTCATTAATGTTGTTTAAATGCTGGTTAAGATTTTTTAAATGCTCCATTATTTGCTGTTATTGTAGGACACTTGCCATGTACCTTTTTTATGTTTTCAACAGGAATAATTACCTGGATAATAATATTACCAGGGCTGCATAGATGAACAACTTCAACGAAGGAGGGAGTAAGCAAGAGAATCTCTGTTAATTCAAGAGCTATTAGAAAAGGAGAGGCGGATAAATGCCTCAAAATGGAAAAACTAGCATCAGTCCAGTTCTTCTTTAGAACAGCTGGTTCTAGAACCATTATGCCTTGAAAATACAACCTAATATTTAGAGAAGAGTCTTAGGGACAATAACTTGGGTCACTCAAAGCCCTTTCTTTTAGAATTTTTTAGCCCTGAGGGGAAACATCTCATAGACACAGTATTTTATTGTGTGAATTTTCCTAAAACACGTCTTTTAAAAGAAGAGAAAATATTTTACAGCTGTCCGTTTTCTATACAACTCTCACCACTTTATCCTTTAGTTAACCTGTTCAACCATATGTTTAAGAAGATGTGTTGACTGTTAATAGATATACCATCTGCTCTTTAGAGCAATTACGTTCTATTTTTACTTGATGCTGAAGACCTTGAGTCAGTAGAGAATGGTATTCCAGCCATAAGATTATCAAAACTTTCCTCTAAAGTAATCAGAAAGGCTATAAAAATGCACTGACGATTTTTTCCCCTAGAGAAAAACTCAGTGATTTTATATCTTCAAAAGACAATGTATTTGTTAAATTAGAAAAAAAATATTTTAAGTCATGACACTATTTTGCAACGCTCACAGGCTCAATGGAGCAGATTTAATAGATACACCTTTCATGATATTTTTCTGTCAAGGCCCAGTTTTGATAATGCAATTGCCAATGAGTTATGAGAAGTTAAGTTTCTCCCAAGAAATCAAGCAGTTAGAAGATCTAAAATATTTGTGAAGATTTTCTCCCTTCCTGTTATCCTTACCACTAAGCTCAAGTTAAAACACTAACCCAACTATTAACCTTTCAAAAATCAATAGACCCAGAAACATGCTTGAAGTTTTTTCCCCTCCCTTACTTCCTCCCCAAAAGAAGCTAACCTTTGAGGTAGAATTCCTATTATCCGGATATCAAGCTGTCCGTATCATATGCAACAAAGTGTTTGCTTTTTCCTTATGCTAGTCAGTTTTTTTTAATTCTCCTGAAGCAACAGAAACACTTCTCCTGCAATTCCACTTGAAGAGAATCCAAGTAAATTTCTGAAAAAAACGAAAGGTATTAGGTTATTACTCTAAATTCTCCCCATTCATTTTTTATGCTTTTATAATTTATCCTAATTATAGTAAAAAGAGGCTAATATATTTGCTTAAACAATTTAAGCTTTGTATAAATTTAACTATGCTAAATGCTGCTCATTCTCTCTTTCATGATAATGTTAGAATCAGTTGATTGATCTTAACTGTATTTGGTCTGCTACTAATAAGGATCAAGAGAGTATTAACAACCAACATTTATTGAATGACTAATACAGGCTAGCCACTGGCCTATATTAATATATATTATTTTCCAGTAGTATAGACAGAGTTGTCAATATCCCCTAATCTCAGCCAACCTGCTCTGTAACATGATAATATATACCATTTATGGAGTGCCATTCTGCCCCCAAGCACTGTACCAAATGCTTTACATTCAATTATCTTGTTTGATTCTTGTCACAACGCTGATAGCATAGGTGTAGTGATATTTATATAATAAATAAGGAAATGGAGGCTTGGAATGAGTAAATAATCTGATAGACTCTCACAGCCAGCAAGTGGCAAAATTGAGATTTGAGACACCCAGTATGTCTGATTCCAAAGCCCAGGCCCTTTTTACCAAAATTATTCCATCAGACTATTCATTACCTTTAGTTTCTCCCTTAAGAAAACCTGCCAGAAGCAAAACCCATCATCAGTGTGGATGCAGATACCAGGGGGCTTTAGACTGTAGAAGAACAGACTTTTATGCATAGAACTTTAAAATCCTTCTCAAGTCTAATGAACTGCCGTCAAGGAAGTGATTCTGAAGTAAGATTAAAAAGACAGGAGGCAAAATTTCACGGAGGCCAACGTAAAGAGAAAATCACATTCTTTTTCACCTGTGGTTACTTCCGTGCTCCTGCTGTAGCCATCCTCCTCCCAGTGTCTCTTTCATACCTGGTGGAGGTGGCAGCTTCCAGAACCCCCTATATTGCCTTCTCTTCTCGCTTGCATTGCTGGTGTTGAGCTCTGTGCAGCAGTGTGGGCCCAGGGACAGATCTTAGATAAGTCAATAAGATGGAGGGATTTTTATTTATTTTGATAGCAAACTTTATTAAACATTTTTTCTACAATAGCTACGTTCCCACAAGCCCGCTTCCATAAAGTTGTCAATAGGAGCCAGTGTGAAATTGAATTCAACTACATTTGCCTTTGAAAGCGTCCTCCGTGGCCTCCCATTAACCCTCCAGGGCAGGGGAAATCCAAATGTAGATCTAAGAAGTGCCACTACTGCTTGTACAAGAAAGATGTATAATATAGAAAGTAGAGAAATGATTGTTCCATCTCTGAATGAAAAAAAAACTCTGTGCCTTTTCATAATGACCTGCTAAATAAATGATTTATGAAAATAACTAATGTTTTAATAAGTTAAAAATCGGTGGCTCCATTCCTGCCAGACCCGTCATAGTTCAGTAAAGGCCACACATAAATTTCTTCTCCAGCTCTGCTTTCAAACACAGGGATCGGAGGACAGATTATCATAAACCTGCAAAGAGCCATCTGATGTATTCACACGGGGTTGAGAAGAAGAATGTCCTCCGAGTGATAATAAGGTGGCTCTCCACACAGCCACTGGATTCATTCTCAGCTTTCTAAGAATTCCCCGAATAAACTAGATGCCACTTTCTTCCTCTCACTTTTATTCTACCCACGGCGGATCTCCAAGTCTAGATCAGAAGTTGTCTAACCGTGGAAGTTTACTCTCTGAAGCATTGGTTCTCGGTGCTTTAAGGCGGTGACCGTCTACAGGGTCACCTGGGGTTTTTGTTAGAATGTGGATCACTGGGCTGCATCCTTCAGCTTCAGTAGATCTGGAATGAAGCCTAGGCATCTGCATTTTAAGTGCTCCAGGTGATCCTCCTGATACCCCTGGTCAGAAGGCCACAGTTGAAGAAATGCTATTTCTCGACCCTCATTATAAATTCTCATAGTTGAGTGGAAGATGCCAAGACCACTTCCTAGAATATCTCCTTCTAACTGGAAATAGCTTATGCAAGTGAAACTAGATGAAGTGGATAATTTGGATTGAAAAGGAAAAACTGGTACATACGAGAAGTATGAGTTTAATGGGCCAGAATATAAAACTTTGAATCCAAGAATGCTAAGTATGGAAAACTTCCAGAAGCAGTAATGAGAAGACAGTTAAAAAAAAAAAAAACTGAAAGAAGAAAGCACACATACCATAATAGTTCATGGACTTGGAATTTGATTTTATTATACTCAAATACAATTTTAAACTAGAAATAATTATTGTCATTGTCAGAGTCTGACTTTTGTATAACTTCATACCTCTTCAGCCAAGTTACTTACCACAAGACTTATCAAAGTTCTGTCGCACCGCACATTGTCATGTCACCAGAACTACCTATGGACCCCTTCAAAGCCTTCTCAATTCCCCCGAAACCTATTCTTCTCTCAGAATGGATTGAAGGGAAATTAGTGGCAGAGAACTGATAAGCATTTACAGTCAAGAAAGCATTTCTCAACAAAATACTTAGGTTCTAATGCTTTTAGTGGTGGTGAATTTAATATGAACACTTACTTTAAAAGCCTTCCATTGTCACTTATTAATGAAAATGAAATACTGATTATCATATTTAAGCTGTCAAGATGGTAGATTAAACATTGTAAGATGCTAGAGAAGAAATTTTTTATTTGCTACAACCTAAATTTGAAAAATAAACAGTAGACTGAGTCTTTTGGGTTTCAATTTTAAGCCTGTTTTGCTTTTGAGAAATGTCCTCTAATCCAGGACATTTTTAGCTTTGTCGTGAACGTCTCATAAGAATACAATTCATCTAGACCCTTTATGCACTTTAGAGATGAGGTTGGTTTTTAGTTTCACTCTCGAATAGCCAATTCAGCAATTCCAGGGCCCTTTTAATAATTTGGTACTGCACGTGACATCTTACAAAAATCTTTGCCATCTGATTTTAAATAGTAAGCACTCCAAGACAGCAGAGGGCAAGATTGTTACAAACCCAGAGTTCTTGGAATTAAAAAAAAAAAATTAAGGATACTACAGCTTGGAAGTTTGCTCATTTTTTTTTCTTTTTCTATTACTAGAAATAATGGATGACTGTTCAACCAATTGCAATGGAAATGGAGAGTGTATCTCTGGCCATTGTCATTGTTTTCCAGGATTCCTTGGGCCTGACTGTGCGAGAGGTAATGTTGCTCTGTTACTCCAGTTGGTTTAGGGAAATATTTGTCATTTGAGAACTCAGGATCAGTAGCAATAGGAGGAAGAGGAGAAGTGGCAGTAGTAGCGACAGCGACAGCAACAGCAGCAGCATCCACCCCCCCACCACCACCACCACAACCAAAAGTTGAGCACTTACTCGGCCAGACACTGTTCTGAACACTCCGTTACCTCTTCGGATTCATACTTACAGTGATAGCCCGGTGAGGTAGATCTACTGTTATCCCAGTTTATTGGGCAAAGAAACAACCTCAAAGAGGTGAAATAGTCAGGGTTACCTGACAGGTGGAATTTGTACCTAGGTCGTCTGTAACTGCTCATACACACACCCATGTAAACTCGAAGGGATAGGCAGCCACCAAACCGGGAGGTAGCTTCAAAAAGTAAAGACTGGCAAGTCAGAAGTTAAACTTGGCAAACTTTACAGTTTCCTAGACTTGCCCATAGTTTAATTCTTGAAAAGCTTTAGGTAACTCACACCGTGTTTCCCCATAGGCTTACAGTTATTACCGCAGAGATGCTTTCTGCTCATTTTCAGTATATTCTTACAGTTCTCAGTCTGCTAATACTTTAATCTCAGGTTTCCCAGGCGCTCAGTTTCCTTAGATTAAATTCTGCTCAGCTGAGAATTCTATAGCACTTGCTAGCTTGCCAGGAGCACGATAGATCTTGCAAATATGGGGATTAGGAATAAAGATGATGGCTGGTATTAAAAATTGAGTGAGACAGAAGATGTAGGCCCTGCCCTCAAGGAGCCCATAGTTTTAATAGGGAGCCAACAGTGACAAAGCAGAGTAAATATTCTAATAAAGGTCTGCACGAGGTGTCATGGGAGTAGACATCTCTCCAGCATAAATCTATTTAAATGTACAACTTTTTAAAGATAACACTTTATAATATGAATAACTCCGCTATTTATCAGATTTTACATTTTTCAGGTTTTTCTTTCTAAAAGTAGCATGCATCTGTTTGAGGGAGAAAAGACATAAGAGAAAAAAAAACCTAGCCTGAAATAATAATAATAATAATAATAATAAATAGTTGTTTAAGAGTATGGTAAGATCAAAAGCAAAGACTTGACATAATTTTTATATTTTTATCACTTATCCTTACTCCACTCCCATAAGAGGAAAAATGCTATTTGTAATCACAATCACGTGTCTATTTAATAAAGGCTAAGACAGAAATAGTACAAATTTTTGCCTGCAATATTATACAAGAATCAATAGAGAATTGCCCCTTTGGAGATTTTAAAAGCATTCTGAGAACACTACAAGTTCATTTGCCAACCTTCAGATTCATGCCCTGTGCTGTGTGGCGGGAATGGAGAATACGAGAAAGGACACTGTGTCTGCCGAAATGGCTGGAAGGGGCCAGAGTGCGACGTTCCAGAAGAGCAATGCATTGACCCAACATGCTTCGGTCACGGCACCTGCATCATGGGAGTCTGCATCTGTGTGCCAGGATACAAAGGAGAAATATGTGAGGAAGGTCAGAGCCCCATTTTCGTCTCTTGCTTCAGGCTTTTCTCTCACTGAGCTGTCCAAGTGTCGTTGTGTGCTTCTAGTAGAAACGCAAGTCGTCTTTGCAAGCTGTAAATGTTCAATGTCTTTAGTACACGGAGCAGAGGGCTGGAGTCGGGGGAGTTCGTGTCTCTTCTGACAGTCTCTAATATTAACACGAGGCTGTGTCTGTGACACTTGCAGAGCGGTAAGGAAAAATGGTGCTTTCCCCCTCCTTTCTAACACTATTTTGTAACTTGAGAATTTCCATATTGGTGATATTAGGTGTTAATTCGTATACTTTCATTATTACATGGTACATTAGGCTACATCTTACTTTAAAGCACATGATAAAAATAATAATATACGCACATTTGGAACCATTTCGTTGAATGTTTTCTTTGGGAGCGATTTGTAATTACCGTTATTATCATTGCTTTATATTATTTATTTTTACATACCTCATGCTGAAACTTGACCTCCATGCCTAAGGAAGCCAGCTTACCACTAATGAGTTTCAAGGCAGTGCCTTTATATTACAATTCACCCCAAAGGAACCTTTACGCACACACGCACAAACATAGCTTGAAATGGCAATAGTTTTCTCATTTAAAGAGACACATTGGAAAATAAGTTTACTAGTAATCAGACCTTTTTCATGCCACATTCCTCAAATAAGACTGATTTCAGAAATAATATTAAACCATTACCATGGGAGATGGTCTCATCACAACTGTTGTTCAGGAAAGAGGCTGCTGAAAATGCACTATAATTGCTTTTTAAAGATGGCTCATTAAGACTATTACACAGCATTCTAAAGGGTTTAATCTCATTCTGCTCCAAGAGTTTAGCTTTCCACCTCCTGTTAGCAATAGTAGACTTTTGGTGTGAAGATTGTATCTGTTCCATTGAATGACACTGGGCCTAGACAGGGCACCAGAGTACCTCTGGAAACTGTTTTTACGGTGATCCAACCTCAATCATTGTATTTAAGTTGTAAATTCAGATGTTATGTGGACGTGTTCACCAAAACGTGGCATCTCTTACAACTTCTACAGTTTGCCATGAAAGTGTGTGACCTAATTAATTTAGACCCTTTTAATTAAAATTTGGGAGAAAAATAGCTTAGCTTACATTTCACTTCTAGGGATCACTAAGAAAATTTGTAGAATAACCAAGATAGCAAGGAAGAATGCTCACCATATTTAACAGGATGAACTTGTCAAATACAGTAGAAAAAAATGTTTTAAGTCAAACATCACAGACCGGAAACTCACAGGCTAAACTGGGCTTATGGACGGTTTTGTTTGGGTCACACAGTGGTGACGGTGGTAATGTTTTTTGTTTGTTTGTTTGTTTGTTTAATGTGATCTATTTGCTAAAATTTAAAAATAGAGAAGTGTCCTATAAAAACTTCTCTTTTGGGTCTCTTGAACAACTGGAAAATCTGATAACCCTGGGCCCTCGTTCCTACGTGGTGACGATCACCTGGAACCGAGCAGCAGCAGTTTCTGTTAAACTGGATACTTCTCCCAGTTCACTCCCAACACACGGGCTTTTTCCGTCCAGTTCACCTCAGTCGTGGAGGCTGCCTGCTGGCCGTATGACTTTGTGCCTCTGATTTAAGGGACTTACCTACTCATTGAAGGTGGCCTTTTAATAAAATAAACTATACTAAGTTAAATCTTACTTTGTTAAAGTTGTTGTGTTTTAATATAACAAAATGGCCTCCTTCTAAAACAATATTCTGTACTTTTAGACTTTCCCTCTCACTCCAAATAATGAACGAAACCAAATTAGATGTACCTTTTAGTATTTATTTGCTGATTAGCTCAGGTAGTAGAGCATTGTGCTAATGACCTTGAGGTTTGGGGTTAATTATAATAGCAATAGCACTAATTATGATAATGCTTAGTTAGGCTTACTCTGTTCCAAGACTGTAGGCCACACCCAAAACTGGACCAGTCTTGCGAATGAAAGCAGGTTTTTATTAGTCCGTTTCCATTCCTGGAGAAGTAATTCAAAGCATACATCCTCATTATGGGGAGTTATTTTAGTCTCATCCTATTTGTATCCGGAGAGCAGAAATTTGTAAATCAACCTTGTTTTTTCCCACGGAATGGTCACTCAATTAAAAACATAAAACAATTTTCCCCAAGGCAAACACAGGGATCTACTCCTACGAGTTTATAGCTTTGTTAGAATGTGTCCAAAAATTTCCGAACTCACAGAATCAGAGACAAATAGAAGTACGTCTGTGATATTCTAAAACGTTGAAAACTACGTCACAGCATCCTGATGGAAGGAGAAGGCATGAAAAAAAAAGCTTTAATAATTTTTAAAATTAGGTTTACAAATGTTGCATTTTCAGTGCTTCCAAGAAATTAATGAAAGATTATAATAAATTCATTATATTGTATGATTTCACCCAACAGCAGTCAGCTTACTTAATACCTAATAATCTAAGCTTTAAAAAAGATATGTATGTTTTAATATTTTATATATTTACATATAAATATTTTTCTATTTGTAGACATATTTTTATATATGGTATATTTGTATATTTTATATACTTATTTTATATTCTCTGTATAATTACTATGTATATCTTCTTCTCGAGTCACATCAAGTGAAAGCCATTTCTTAGAGCTATGATTCCAGTTTCAAAAAAGACAAGGAAGGACTCCCTCAAAATTCTTGGGCTTTTTTGCAAAGCTGAGGAATTCCTATTGACGGCCCACACTGTTGCACCCACCCATATGTGTGGGAGTACTACACACTATTCACAGTTTTATACAACAGATGTGTAGTTTCCTTCATCTTCTAATTTCAGGATGCAACCTTTATGATACCCTCCCATATTTTGAAGTGTTAATAATCTTCTGGTTTGAATCCAGCCTTTGCATGAGACATTTTATTACCTAATTAAAACAGTATTAATGACATAGTAGGAAATCAGTGTGCGTATCTCAGTTTCATTACCCTAAGCTATACAGGCCACACCTGGTCACTTTTAACCTTTTTTCCTCCTTTTTTGGCACCTTCAGAGGACTGCTTAGACCCGATGTGTTCCAGCCATGGCATCTGTGTAAAAGGAGAATGTCACTGTTCTACTGGTTGGGGAGGAGTCAACTGTGAAACCCCACTTCCTATATGTCAAGAGCAGTGCTCAGGACACGGGACTTTTCTTCTGGACACTGGAATGTGCAGCTGTGACCCCAAGTGGACAGGATCTGACTGCTCAACAGGTACATTGAAGTTACCTCTTTCTCCTCCTTCCTCCACTCCCAGATCCTCACTGGTCTTTGCCTTAAGGTGGTAGTTCTCAAAGTCTGATCTGTATGCCTTCATGGATCATGAGGGACTTCCAAGTATTTCCTAGGCTAGTATTTGACTGGGTTTTCATAAGCAACATACTCCTGGACTTGTAATTATATCTTTCGTTGCCGTCAGTGTGGACTTGAACCTCTATCCTCATTCTGCATTCTCCTGCAGTCATTTCATCCTTTCCCATGTCTCCTACTGTCAGTTCTCTACAGGTTATTTCAAATCAGTATCCCCCCCAAACTCAAATAATCCTTCATTTCCAGTCATCTGCTGAGTATTTCCGATGGGTGTTCCATCACTTAGAAACAGAACTTAGCTCAGGAACTCTGTTTGTACCTTTCCATATTGCTGCCCAATTACTATTCCCACAACTTGGCTTTCCTTTTCCTATTCCTTACCTTAAAATCAGTGATAGATCTCCACTGTCTAGAAATAAAGTTCAGATATCTTCGCCTGTTATCAAAAGCCCACCAGAAGCTGTTCCAAGTCTCTGTCTCCAGCCCATCTTCTACTTCTGCTTCCTGCATAAATCCCTCCTTCTGCGAAAGGACTCATATGCTCTGCTTAGTCCCAGTACCTCACACGTTCACGCTTTTCTCTGTGCCCTTTCCTCAGCAAGGAATGCTGGTCCCTTTCCACCTATGAAAATCCAACCCATCCACCAAGACCAACTGCAGTTTTAACTATTCTATAAAACCTCTCCTGATCACATCGAGAAGATCCTCTGAAATCCTGCCGTACTCATTGCTAGAGAGTAAAAATGGCATCGTGATGTAGCTATTTGTGTATATGATTTGTTTTTCCACCGTCTAAACTAAAAATAATGGATCATTCTTTATACTTTTTTCCCCTTATCCTCAGGCCATGTGCTCATTAAATGAGTAGAATTAATAAATAATAAGTCCTACAGAACCTCTGCCTATGAATTTTGTTGAGGATATAAAATGCCACGTGCAAAACAGGAAAGATTAGAAGCTCTGTGAGACTTCTCGTACCACTGAATTCATTTATGAACCAAAAAGTCTGTAGTCTTGTGCTGTACAGAAACAAGAAAATCCCTCTGTTAAGAGCATTAATTCTAACAGCATACTTCACAAAGTTTTGGTGCCTCACATAGAAATAATATGGTAAAGAGAATTGCATTTTACAGTTTCAGAAATGGATAAAATGATAAAGACAATGTAATAATAACTAAAATGCAGGCCTGAAAAATTATTCATTTAGTTACCGAGCAAATGTATGTGTGCCTGCTATGTGCTTGGCATGATGCTTGGTGCTGGGGATATGGTGGCAAACAAGATGGATATGGCTCTTGCACAAGAGAAGCTTATAGTCTAGTGGAAGAGACACATAGAACAGGCTAGAAGATGGGTAGAGAAAGAAGGTAGCTGGGTACCGCGGCTCTAACCTGATGACTGAGTTATTTGCTAAATGCTGGCGCACCCCTTCAGCCTTTCATGTGGCGGATAGAGGGTGCGTAGAGCTTCAAGTTTAAAACAAGAGTATTAACAATTGTATTATTACTAAAGCACACACTCACGTAATTATTATGTAATAGGCACTACGTGTTGTACATATATTTTTTTAATCTTCATAATAACCCTGTGAGGTAAGTCCTATAATTGTGCCCACTTTACAAATGAGGAAGCTGAGACACGGAGAGGTTAAATAACTTGTCCAAAGTCAACCATGTAATAGGTTTCAGAGTCTAAACTGAGACTAAGGTATTCGGGCTTCACATTCCATACATTTAACCACTGTACTGTATTGTACTGTACTGTCCTCTCCCCTGAGAGCCCATCACCTAATTCGCCATATAAAAAAAGTCGTATCATTGGACTTTGTGCAGGGTCAGGTGCTGCAGAGCACAAAGAGAGAGCCGTGGGGTACTTCTGTGAGAAGAGGCCCTATAGTCAGGCAAGACTTTGAAGAAATCGACACTTGAATCAACATTAGAAAGATGATTACATGTTTATTATGTGGACAAGAGGGGAAAGAACATTCCAGGCAGAAGGAGTAACTTAAAGAAATAAGAGATGTGAATTCAAATGACACAATTGAGGATTTGCAAGTCATTGGGTAGAGCTGCAGCCTACGAGTCCAGAAGAGGTACGGACAGGAGCTGGAACATGGGGAGTTTTATTTGCACACCATGCTAAGGGATTTGCATTTCCCTTCGACACAATAAGAAGCCACTGAGTGGTTTATAATAAGCTGCATGTTGGACAGACCACTCTGATAGCAACTGCGAGGACCAACTGGAGGTGCATGATGTGGGGACGTAAGGGACAAGCACAATGTGATTATTAGAGTAGCCCAGGAATGGAGCGTTGGGGAGGGCCTGGGCTAAAACTGCAGCTGTGAGAATAGTGAGGCGGAGACAGACCAGAAAGGAGTTACCATGGCAGATGAGGGACAGGAGGAGCCACGGATAACTATCCTAGGTGGCTAGGTAAAGAGAAGCAGTACCAGCTGAGACCAAAAAAGCCCAGGCAGAAAAACAGGTGTGGGCAGAGAGACAGGACATGGTGAGGTGAGCTGTGGATGTGCCGAGTTAAAGGTGTCTGCAGAAGATCCAGGTGGAGATGTCCAGTGAGGGATTGGTAGTCGAGAATGGAACTGATGGGAGAATCCTGAACTGGGCACAAATATCTGGGATAGAGTTCAGACCTTAGGAATGCACATTATTGTTAAAGAAGATGCAGAAAATGAGGATGAAGAAAGTCAAGACCCTAGAGAACACCAATATGTGGTATCTTTACCACAAGAAGGTTCTTAACATTTAGTCAAAAACTTGCCTCTTTATATATGATTTAATAAACATTTATTGATTGAATAGTGATTCTGTATCATACAGTTTCTCCCTAAGGCCACTCGCAACTGTATGTGTCCTTCCTGATGCCTCAGAATTTGGCAAAACCCCTGGCAGTATACCAGTCACCAGTTGTAGAAATTCAAATATTTGTATTTCCAACTAATCAACATGAAATTCATTGTGCTGGGAGTTTCTCTTTCCCCAGTCCACCCTTCCACCTAATACACAAAGACATGCACCAATCCTGTCAGCAGAAATCAGTCAGAAGGGGAAGAAAGGGGTAATTATGAACATGCCTCTACGCTTGCCCCTCCCCCCTTCCAGATGAAGTACCCTAAACCCTACCCCACTCCTTCCTCACCTCAAATCAGTCTTACCCACCCAAACAAATCAAATGATGAGGAAAAGTGATAGTCCCATAGAAGAGTAGGTGTGGAAGGAAGTGTAGAGTTATCTGCTTCAGTGTTTCATAGATTTGGTGGTCTCTAGTCCGCCTGCCTCTGCATCACTAGAGATTCTAATACTTGGAGGCACGGAGACATTAAATGGTTTGTCCATAGGTGAAAGCCACTGCAATGGTCTAACCTCCTCACTTAATTGTTCATTTGCAAACATTTATTGAGCCCCTGTTATGTCCCTGTCAGCATGTGAGGCGATGAGGCAGCCATAGCTGGGGAGACAATTGTGAACAAAGATTTAAAATGTCTCTCACTGGGGCGCCTGGGTGGCACAGCGGTTAAGCATCTGCCTTCGGCTCAGGGCGTGTCCCGGCGTTCTGGGATCAAGCCCCACATCGGGCTCCTCCGCTATGAGCCTGCTTCTTCCTCTCCCACTTCCCCTGCTTGTGTTCCCTCTCTCACTGGCTGTCTCTATCTCTGTCGAATGAATAAATAAAATCTTTAAAAAAAAAATAAAAATAAAAAATAAAAAAAATAAAATGTCTCTCACTAAGTGCTCTAAAAGAGAGAGAGATGCAATGTGCAAGGTGTATTTCACATTACCTGAAGGTCTAGGAAGTGGTCACAAAAGACTTCACAGATCCTGAAGGGGCCTGTATACCACAGCTAGGAGTTTGGACTTGAGCCTCAGGACAATGGGAAAGCCATTGAAGGGGTTTAAAGAGATTAATATCATGACAATGTTTGTATTTTTTTTTAAGATTTTATTTATTTATTTGAGAGGGAGAGTGAGAAAGAGAGCTTGAGTGGGGGAGCGGCAGAGGGAGAGGGAGAAGCAGACTTCCCGCTGAGCAGGAAGCCCTACGCAGGGCTCGGTCCCAGGACCCCAAGATCAAGACTTGAGCCAAAGGCAGATGCTTAACCAACTGAGCCACCCAGGCCCCCCGACCATGTTTGTATTTTAAAATGATCACTCTGAAAGAAGTTCGGAGAATATAGTAAAAAGTGATGAAAACTTGATATAAGAGACCTGAAGCGCAGATGGAGGGGAAAGGATGGATATGAGAGAAGCTCAGAAACAGGACTTGGTTACTGGAAACGTGTAAGGGGAGGCATGAATTCCCACCAACTCTGTGATGCCTACAGTGGCAGACTGGATGAATGGCGACACCGCTAACAGAGAATAGAATTATTTATCTATGAAACAAAATTTCATCGAGCACCTACTGTGTGCCATGTGCTAGGGTCTTGGGCTCCATCACTGAGGAGAACAAAGATTCCTGCACTACTAGGGTTTGCAGTCTAGCACGGTGAGACAAGCGGTAAACAATGAACAACAGAGGCGCCCAGCTGGCTCAGTCGGAAGAGCATGCAACTCTTGGTCTTGGGGTTGAGAGTTTGAACCCCATGTAGGATGGAGAGATTACTTAAATAAACAAGACTACGGGGAAAAAAAGCTAACAGTGAACATGGTTCAAGTTTTTGAAACACGAGGAACCTGAGGGTCAGAGAGGTTAAATAACTTGTCCAAGACCAACGGCCCGGCTAGTTGAAAACCTGCAGATAGCAACCAGCTCTGTTGATTTCATTCCACGTCTGGCATTCTTTTCAGCCCTCCATCCTCACCCCTGCCAAAGGAAGAAGGAAGAGTTAGATAGGAGCTGGGACTCCAGTGAATAGATGAGCTTACAGAAAAGGGAAGGTTCAAGGAGATGAAGGACGTCAAATATCAAGTGCACAAATGATGCATTTTGGTCCAGAGATCCTGGATGAAAGCCACATTCATCCATTCTGGACCCAATAGAAAAAGAACACTTAGAAGCATCTCTTGCTCAAAGAAGCAAAAGTGTGGATAGGTATGACCCAAAACTCAGCAGCCTCTCAGGCAAAAGCCTTCCTAATAAAACTACCAAATTGAAAAATAGGGGAAGGAAATGCCTTCCAAATCTCTAGTGTCACAGTAGGAATAGTCCTTCTGTGATTTTTAAGCTCCCTAAAGGTTGTTCCCACAAAGCATGTTTAACCATCAAGATGACCTCACTGTGCAGACTTTTAATTGAGTGTGCTCAGGGCAGGAAGCAATTTAACATCTGATTCTTATAATGGATCACGTCATTTCAAAGGTGGATATGCTCTTTGCCATTGATCATTTTCTTCCTCTGAGTGCATGAAGCTTAGCCGCGAGCATGTTCACTGGGCTGCTCTGATACCAAGAGGACTGCAGTGAATGGTTTACTGATGATTTTCAGTCTGTTTTGCACGTACATTGAGTATTGTTAGCAGCACTGAACTGATACTTGATCCAGGTTTCTCTCACCTGAGGGTCTCATGGTACTTCACAAAGGTTAACTCATTAGTCTTTTAAAAAAAACCTCAAGAGAAATACAATCGATGCTTGTTATAACATGGTTGCGATTTGGGTATACCACAGGTCAAATCACGCTCCCTTAAAATGGAACTCCTTGCCATGAAATCTCAGTAATACATTTAACCTATGCTAAGGATATTGGCCCTAACCTCTACTATTGTCATTTTAAAATGCATCTACTATATTTCTTTCATAAAATCTGGCTTCTCCTGGTCACATAGTCTTTGAGGGGGAACATAAAAGCAGAGTTCAGAGCTTTGTAGTCCTCTCTCCTTGATGAAACTTCCTCTGAGCCACCCCATCTATTGTTACTCATAGATAACCGGCAGTGAAATTCAGAGAAGGTAAGCATTCACGTAGAGAGGACAACTCTTGCTCTTCTCTACTGTGATCCTCTCTCATTATACTGTATCTTAGAAGTAGATTAATCAGTTAGAGAGAGAGAGAACATTCAGCCCAGAGGTATTTCTGAACATTCTCTTTGCTGTACAGCAGACACCGTATGAGGTACTATCACTGTGTACCCCATCCAAGCAGGGTCAGTTCCTGAAGATCCCATAAGGCCTATTGAAAGAATATTTATTTTCAGGCTAGCCTCTGACATGTGGCCATCTTGTCCATCAGAGAGATGACAGTGTGTGTGTGTGTGTTCACAGCGCAATGACCTTGAATGACTCACTTACCTTCTTGGAGTCTCAGCTGCCTTATTTGTGAAATGGTAGATTAGCCAAATGGCCCTGGAGGCCCCTTCAAACACTGAGATCTATGATTTTTGATCCTGTATATTGAGCTTTTGACACTGATTATGAATGGTTCATGGATACAGTCCGTAAACTCTCTTAACTCCATATTGTTTATGGTGGGAAAATATTAATTGTAAATAGTTTTGTTTTCATTATAAAGACATTCACACTTTGATATATAAACCATGTTGTTTGAGAATTTACCTCTATTTATAGAGGTACACATACACACACACATACGTGCGTGTGTGTATATCTTCATTATAACAATGCCTCATTATGTTTTTAAGTGTTCCCTAATGGATGGTGATATGCATCTACTAATAAAACAGATAATTAGAGGAGGAAGTTGTAAGAGGCTCATATAATTTTTTTTGCCAGGGAAACTTTCCTTGATTATATAAGTACCATACGCTTTAAAAAACATTATTAGTTTTCTCCTTTATTGAAAGTGCCAATAATCAAAAGATTTTCATCTGACCGTACACGTCTACCACATACAATGTATCACTTTCCTGCAATTTCCAGGTATTGATCAGACCATTTGAAATGATTAGTGTGTACACTGTATTTTTCCTACAGACATTACAAGAACAGCAGGGTCGTAAATGCTATTTGATAAAGAAGCTTTGTTCAAAATGTAATGCACACGCCATGGGCACAACTATGTAGCCATTCATCATGCCAGGGAAGAGAAAAAGCTACTCATATATAAAATAACTAGAATTTAGCATCTTCAATAGAAAAGAGATAATTGATGTAACCAGATAGGAGCTTAGCGTTGCAGGTGCTTTTCCCTATTCGGTTTTGGACACACACCTGAATTTCTTAGGAACAGTAGGTGAGCTCTCAGAAGGAATGTTTCTGTTAGCTAGCAAACAATGTTAGCATATCATAATGCTACAAATTCCCTGTACTTAAAGAAAAGCTCAAATATAGACAGCTAGTCACTGAAACATGATAGGAGGTTTTATAGTGCTTTTCAGCCTACAAGGACAAAAAACTTGTGACTAATCCCTATATAGACTTCATTAACTTGCTATTCAAAGTATGACAATCTCTGATCAAATTTATTTTAAAGTAAATCTTTTTCTATTCAGTAAAAGAATAAAGAATAAACCTTCAGGTAGCTCTGATTTGATTGATTTAATCAAAAAAAGAACCCTGCTTGATACAGTGGCTATGCCATTAACACTACAGTGAGGTCAAAACATTAATTCTAGATTATTGAATCAGTAAGTGAAGTTCATTGGTGGCACTAAAAATACAACCCAAAACCATCCTTAAGAGAATTACAAGTCAAATTAAGTGTGTAAGACTAAATCCGCAGATACATCTTTGGGAGGTAGGTATGAAGTGGAAAAAATCACACTGTTACCATCATTTCCTAGCAACACGTCCCACTCAGAGATGGTTTGTCACCCCCTTAAGCCTTTTTTTTTGTCTCAAGTGAAAATAGAAATTGAGCCCCAAAATACTCTCCTATTCAAAATCCCTTATCTTTATAAAAGAGAATTCATTTAATGACCATTAGATGGTATGTATATAGTCAGGTGATTCAAAGCACATCAAATATCAAAATGTTTTCAAAATACATCTTTTACATTTTGTTCTGAGACAATGAAAACCACACCTGTAATGCCAGCATTAGCAGGCAGCAGTGCAAAATCCAGTGGAACTTTTGACAATTTGACAAGTTTGAACGGAGAGGTAAATTTGCAACTGCTTCTCTGTAAATCCGAGCTAAATACCGACAGTTCTAGGACATTACAGCTTTAAAATTGTTTTTCAACCAGAGACATATATTTAAATAAGGTGGCAATTGCGAGGCAAGAAAACGTAAGTAAGCATGAGTGTGAGGAGGTGTGCTTATTTACACAGTTAAAGTACAGTCACTAATAAGGAGTGCATTTGTGCAGATCGATAGTAACATCGAAAGAAAACAGGCAAATTTTGTGCTTCACTCTAAGTGCGTTCCTCTCATTTACTCAAACTCTTATTCTGAGTCCTGGGTTCATTTGCTATTCGGCATTTTTCTCAGTTGTTGTTTACCTACATGAAGTGAACACAGACCCAGCAAAGGGTCTATCTAAAAGGTGTATTTGGCCCTGTAGGTGGGGTCCTATAGGGACCTAGGTGCTCCCCTGCACAGGGTGACCTGCTGCCCTGCGGTCCTCGGCCAGGACAGAAAGAGGTGGAAAGATTTTATAGTGGAGATGGCTGTGAGAGTTTAAAGGAAACCAGAACGCAGTTGTGCAGAACTGGTGGCCAGGACCTGGGGAACCGATCGAAATAAGTCCCAATTCTGCAGGTCAAAATCAGATGATTAGAGATTCTGAAGATCCCATGTATCTCCCCCCCACCAGTAAATGGAATGATACTTTAATTCCTAAAACACAAATATCCTACATTTATCTGATGGTCTTAATTTTTTCTCCAAATACTTAGATACTCATTTTCTTCATTTCATCATTATGGACATAATATGGGGTCGTTGTTTGATGTTGGATTGCACATTGATCTGTGATGATGCAAAATACCTGTGGGACTGTTCCAGATACTCTTGAGTCATTGGAGAGAAGGAGAAGAGGGATGGGAAGGACAGAGATTAGTCCTTCACGAAGGTGTAAGGAACAATACATTTCACATTAGGTGGAGCTCATAGAAATTCTGAATGGAGTCTTGTATCTGCTATAAAAAACTCGACTTGTACCTAAGCTTCCAAATTCCCAGTAATCAAAAGGGTTTCTGTTACTCTCATACTATGCATAAGGTGTAAGTAGAGTAGGTAATAGTTTCCTCATTTTATAGTTGAAGGAACTAAGTTGCTTTGAGACACAGGACAACTTACTTTATTTTGCATGCTCCTGAGTTGAGGCTGGCAGTAGAATTCAGAGCCCAGTGCCCTGTCCTAAAGATCACTGCGGATTAATTTTTTTTAATCTACTTGCAAGTTTCTTGAATGTAAAGACACTTGTCTTTCATTATTCATAGAAAATGTTTAGTCATTATTTCTTTAAATCTTTATTTTCCCACATTCTCTGTTAGTTCCTTTTGGAAGTTCCCTTACACCGCCCGGCTCTGGCCTCTATGTCATTTACTTCTTTTTCCTATTTTCCATGTCTTTGTTTCTTCGCTATAGATAATTTTTTCAAATTTGTCTTCTGGCTCGCTAGCTATCTCTTCAGCTCTGTTTATTATGATGTCTAACCCTTCCACTGAATTTTTGATTTCAGTGATTATTTTTATTTCTAAAATTTTAACTTAGTTTTTTTTTCAAATATTCCTCATTGATTTTTGATAATTTCTTACTCTTTACTCCTGTTTCTGGTTACTCCCTTGTCTTTAAACATATGAAACAATTATTTTATGTGCTGAGAAGTGCAGCATGTCAAGTCTTTGTGGGTCTGGGTCTATGGTTTGTTGTTTCTATCAACTCTTGCTTTCTTGTTGCTGTTTTGTTTTATTGTGAGTTCAAATACGTTGAAATTATCTCTAAGTCCCGTGTGAAGCAAGTATTCCTCTGGGGAGAATTTACATTTTTTCTGTCAGGATCCCATCTCCTATAGATCGGGGTAAACTTAAAATTAAAAATTTCAGGTTACAGTTTTTTCGACCATACAGGTAGTATAAATTCAGGCCCCATGCCCTCATGAAACTTGACTAGCAGCCATGAAATCTAGGAGGAAGCT
Organism: Ursus americanus; assembly: GCF_024610735.1. Lineage (NCBI taxonomy): Eukaryota > Metazoa > Chordata > Mammalia > Carnivora > Ursidae > Ursus > Ursus americanus. The sequence goes on from NC_142164.1 coordinate 25,030,394, forward strand.
TATTACTTAATATCTTCAGACCTAAGCCTGAGACAGATCATTTTCCTTGCAATTTGCATTTGCATTTTCTTTTCATTGTCTGTCTTTGCAAGGCACATTTTCTTCTAGATTGGTTTCAAATATGGATCTCCAATCCTGCATCAGCCCGAAGTTCAGCTAATAATCTGTTCCCCACTCTGGACCCTCACCAAAACTCGACATACAGCAGATGCCTCCAGTGACCTGGGAGAGCTCTGACTTTCAATGTAATCTTAGACAAATCAGCCACTCTTGGTCTCAATTTGCACATCTGCAAAATGTGTTTTTCAGCTAAGGGCACATTTAAATCTAATTTTTTAGTAATTTACATTTTTTTACTCTAAGTGGAGAAAAAATTTTAAGTTCCGGTAAATCAAGAATTCTTTGTCCTGAAGTATGAGTAAACACATTAGATTCCAACAAACTTAAAAGAGTTCATTCCGTGCTAGCGAAATGGTTCAGTTAATGTGCATTAGAAGAACATTCTGAAAAATATTGTTCAAAAGATATTTCTGAAACCATAGCAGTCAAATTAACAGTGGAGTCAAGAGTAAACAGTTTCAACAATCAAAGAGAGCTCCCCACACTTCTCTGCTAGGTCCATTTTAAAATTTTGTTCTGCATGTCAAGCATCGAGCGTTTAAAGCACTCCAAATACCACTCTGCCTACTTTCTTTTCCAGCACGCTCCCCTTTGTTCATTTCTTTGTTGGCAGACTTACTGGCATAATCATGGAATGTTTTTACTAGATTAGATCTTAGAGATCACCTAGTTCTGCCCCCTCCTTTTATAGAAGAGAAAACTGAGGCCCAAAAAGGTCAAATGACTTGTGCTGGGTCATGCTGCTAATTAGGCCCATAGTTAATATGAGAGACAAGTCTTGGGATTTCTGGGTTAGACCTTTTGTTCAGTATACCATTCAGAGAAGCTTGTTCAAATTCAGATATTACCTTTCTATTGTCAGCACTTGCACTGAATATCTAGAAAATTGGCAATGAGCATATACAGGGCAGCATTCCAGCACCTCTTCCTTGACTGTCAGAAAATTATGAAAATTGTCAGAGATTCAGGACAGAAAAAATTCAGACAGAAATGAACTCAAGGGGCGCCTGGGTGGCACAGCGGTTAAGCATCTGCCTTCGGCTCAGGGCGTGATCCCGGCGTTATGGGATCGAGCCCCACATCAGGCTCTTCCGCTATGAGCCTGCTTCTTCCTCTCCCACTCCCCCTGCTTGTGTTCCCTCTCTCGCTGGCTGTCTCTCTCTCTGTCAAATAAATAAATAAAATCTTTAAAAAAAAAAAAAAGAAATGAACTCAAATCCCAGCTCGGCTTCTAAGTTACTGTGAGACCGTAGGTAGTTACTTGGTTTTTCTGAGCTTCTCCTGTAAAATGGGGAAATAATTCTTATTCTGTAAGGTAGTTGTAAGGGTTAAATGAGATAATACATGTGAAACACCTAGCGTAGTGCTTCTCCCATCATAGACATTAAATTATAATAATAAATGGTAGCTATTATTGTCATTATATTTCAGTTCTCATTGTAAAGACACATTTCAAAGACAAATCTTTTGTAAGTAGAAGATAAATTAGTAGCTGTCTCAAAGAAATTCATTTTCAGATACTGTAAAGCTGAATTGGTTTAAAAGAGTATGAAAATTCCCTCTACTCCAAAGTCACTGCATGCTTTTGTCCCTACCTAAATGGTGTTGTTTCCTGTGTTTGTAGGATAGATGTTTTACTGAAAAGTTGGCTAAAAAGTAGTTGTTCTGTCTTTTCACTCCCTTTCCTTTAAGTTCTGCTGTTCATTATAAAATCACAGTCAAGGAAAATTTATATTCCTGGTATGTCAGATAAGATTAGAGTTCAGCGACAGGAAATACCTCCCTCAAGGAAAAAAAAAAAGAGTGGCTTAAACAAGATATAAGTGTGATTTTTCTCTCACACAAAAGAAATCTAGAGGTAAGCAGTCTAAAGCTTGTGTGATGACTCCAGAAAGAAAGCTTCTTTTCACTCGCACCTCTACCATCCCCGGGATGGACCCTAATTCTCATAGTATGCAATGGCAGCCAGTTTTCCAGCTACCACATCTTTGTTCACTAGAACACGGACTGGGGGGCTGGGGAGAGGCCTTGTCCCCCCTCTTTTTTTAAAAAAAGACTTTATTTATTTGAGAGAGAGAGAGAGCATAAGCAGGGGAAGGGGCAGAAGGAGAGGGACAAGCAGACTCCCCACTGAGCGTGGGGCTCATCCCAGGACCCCGAGATCATGGCCTGAGCTGAAGTCAGACGCTTAACCGACTGAGCCACTCAGGTGTCCCTGTCCCCTATCTTTAAAGGAGACTTCATTGAAGCTGCTGCTAGAAACATTCATATATATCTCATTGACCAATAACTAAGCCACGTGATTGCACCTAGATGCAAAGGAAGCTAAGAAATGTGATCTTTATTTAAGGAAGCTATGTGCATAAGTAAATAACGTCAGATTTCACTGTAGTTTTCTAGCTCCCAACCAACACAACAGGGCAACATGAGCAGTTCTATGATTCACTGAGTCCCCAACAGAAAGACAAACCCATGGCTCAACAGAAATAAAACTTTTCTTTATATTAAGAGCAGTGAAATACTTCACCTATGGATCTTCTTCAAAATTTGATATGGAAAATGAATTGGAATGTCTCCTTATTAGTTTTTATATTTACTTCATGTTGAAATGATAATACTTGGGATATATTGGGTTAAATAAATATAAAAACTATTATTATTTATTTAAAGGAATTTCACCTGTATTTTTAGAAATTTGAGTGTAGCCTCTAGAAAATTTAATATTTTTCGTGTGGCTTGCATTGGAGGCTCACATTCTATTTCTATTGGATGGCACTGCTCTAGCATGTGGCAGTACTAAGTTTAGCCTACAAAATCTAACCAAATGTATCTTCCAAATTAAACTGATGCTGTTCAGATACCAAGGTACCTGAACAAGTAAACTGTAATATAGGGTTGTCGGCAAAGTCAGTTGTAGGTAGAGGTCTACCAAAAGTGGTGATTTTGGTTTTAGTATCATTGACCAAAAATCCTTCTTGGCAATAATAAGACAGCAAAGGTAACCATTACTAAACCCATCTCTTCATGTATGACAAGAAAACCAGAATAAGGAAGCATAAAAGAATGCTTATATCTATATTTCCTATGATAGTAGAAGCATTGACTCATTAATAGAATTCTACAAAATACGGTAAAGAATACAAATGTGGGGCAACAGTAGAATAATTAAATCCCTAATGATAACCTGCTTGTTGTGTAGAACATGAGCCTGTGAAGCCCAGGCTTTCAATCTCTCAAGAAGGAAACCAGCATATCTTTCAGATAAAATACCTAATAAAGCAATAGGTTTGTGACTTGGATGGAGTAAAGAGGTTTTATGTAATCAAATGGATTAGAACACTCTGGGTCCAGTCAGAAAACCTATAGAGATAATAAACAAACTGGTAAAGATTAGAGCATGTCATTCAGAATGGTTCTTGGATGGTTCTTCTTAGGCTATGAAATCTTCCTCAGATGTTTTATTTAGCTTGATTGTTTACAAAATCATGTGTGCTATATAAAGGAGAAGTACTAGGATGGAGTCAGGTTCCTCAGGGTCACCAAGTTATCAGTTGGCATCTGAGCTGCCGTGACCTCGTTGTCCATGTTCGTACCTTGCGTAACTACCACAGAGCCTGGCCCCATTATGGGGTGGAACAACCGAACTCGGGTCTTTCCACAAGGTCCTATTGAATCTGAGTTTTTACTTAGTGATAAGCTTTTCATAAGCAAAACTTGACTTTGATAAAAATCCAAATCACTTCTTTTTATTTATGAAGGTCACCACATTAACTTGGCTAGAGTTATTTGTTTTTTTTTCTGTCCAACATTCTTGTCAAACCAGATTCCAGGACAGTAGAGAGAGGCAGAATATCCATTTTAATTATCATCAATCCATGCATAATAGGAGCTGTCCTTCACCTGAGGCACATGAGGGAAGGGCTGAAATGGTCCTTGGGAATCAGTGGACCAATCGATTGTGAAAGCCTCTCTCAGTCCACCTCAGCCCTCTCGGCCTCCTTACATTGTTAGTCCACAACCTAAATGCAGACAGCCTCCTGAACAGCCATACCAAGGGTTAAAATAGTGAGGAAATGATTAATTTCTTACTTTTTCACGGTATCCATCTTAAGCATCACAGTGAGAAGAGAAGCTACTCCTAGTCATGAATCCTATACAGCAAATAAAATCTATAACGTTGGCCTCCAGGCTAGACACAAAGTTCCTCGTAGATTTATCCCACATCTTACCCTTCAGTACTAGCAGGTTTGGTGCATAAATACATTTTTTATGTGTGAGGAAATTTCCTTTTGGGTTAATACATCTCTCTCTAAAAATATATCTCTCTCTAAAAGATTAGTTCATGGCAAAACAACCCACATAGTCCCTGAAGACTTCTGGTAGAAAGCAGTAGGATCCACCACCATCCTGGAATTTAGCTCCTGAGATACGATTTAACTCTACCATAAGGAGCAGAGAATGGATAAAAGTTTAAAGATGATTTTAAAAGGGCCATATATCTAGGCGAACTGTGCACCTTGACAGGAGATATACAAGGATAAAAGCAAATTATTTCCAGATCGCCAAAGAACTGAATCAAAGAGAAGATAGTCCAGTTACATAAGTCAGATATTCAATAACAGTTCACCCTACCTCTGCCAAGTTTCACAGTTAATTGTTTCTTAGCTAAGTGGAGAGGAAAAGAGGCAAAACTCTCAGATATGGGAAGATACCTGTGTTAAAAACAGGTCTCATGAAATGCTAAAACCAGCCCCAAAAGGCAGTGCAACACCAGGGTCTCTACGTGTGTAATTCCAGCCTGGGATATTCCAGGAAAATTTTAGTCCTCAAAGAACCCACTGGTGACTCTAAGGAATCTATTTTATACAAATAAATACACCCGATGTAATAAAGTAGTATATCATCTGGTGAAGTTTCTACCACCATTGGACTAGCTCACCCTAATCTGGCAGACAAAACCTCTGGCTGCAGTTTGCAAACCCCTATTTCTAAGAATGTATTAGGCATAACTTTTCTGGCCCAGATAACCTGTACCATGGTGCAGCTAATTGATGACTATAATGATGAGTATGGTAATAATGATGATGTTACATTTACTGAGCTCTTACTGTATATCTGCTTTACACATATTATCCATTTAATCTTCATGACAGGTTGGTACTTCCAAGATATTTTCTATACAGCTGTTTTCTGCAAGATGTTATATACCCCCCCCCCCAAAAAAAAGGTCTGTGGTGAAAAAATAAAAGGAGAAATACTGCATGTATTAACAGCTCCCACTTGGAAATTCACAAAGTACATTCTCATATTACATATTCTAAAAAATTCCTGAATAAGGAAAGCTGACTACCAGAGCTTCCCCCAAAACTTTGATCAGGAAACCCAGGTTTTACTTAACATTTCTTCATATCCTGTGGAGCTAACAGTGTTCTTTGGAACATACTTGGGGAAAGTTGCTATAAAATGCTATTGCCATTTTATAGATAAGGACATGAAAACTTAGAGAAGTTCAGCAGGTCCATCTCTTCCCAAAGCCCATACTCATCATGAACTATAATGACTCAGATAATTGCTCTCATGGTATTCTCTATTATGTTCAAGGTGCTTTATGTATATTGTCTCTCACCCTTGTAACAATCTTGCAATAAAAGCACTGTGATCCTCATTTTACAAATGAAGAAACTGAGGCTCAGTTAGACCCAATGACTTAACTAAACCTTGCCAAACAAAGAAGCTTATCCAGGATTGTCAGCAGGGATGTAGAGTTGGTTCTGGTCTTGTAGTCTTAAGCAAATTACCTAACTTCTTGAAGCTTCAAAGTCCACATCTGTAAAATGGGTATAATACCTCTGGCACACAACAGTTATCCAGCAAACTGTATTATACAGTCAGTAATAAGTTTAATCAAGCCAATATACTGTAAAATAAATACATAGTGAGGCTTAACATTAGAAGTATAGTTCATGAATTTATTCATTGCCTCTAAGGTAAATAGGAAATTGAAATCAGTCAAGTTTTTAGGCATCATTAGAGAGGGCAATTGAGGGCTAGAAAGTAGCAGGCAGCCAAGTAAACCCCATGCCCTGTGAGGAAAGATATAAATTCTGTAAAAGTCAGACTTTCAGATTCAATCAAAAAGGTTCAGCACAGTGTAGAGAAAAGAACACAGTTTGGAGTCAGACAGATCTGAATGAGATGCCACCTTCCCTCCTAATTAGCCACATGACCTTAAGCAACTCATTTAACCTCTCTGAGCCACAACAGCCGCCTGAAAAAATGGAATTAACACTGCCTCGCAAGGTTGCGGTGAAGATTAAATGAGATAATGTGTGTAGAGATTCTAGCGCTGAGCCTGGCACTCATTACATGGTAGCTTTGGCCCCTAGGGCTTTGACTTCTCCCTTCTAGAGCAGCACACTTTAACCAACAAAAGGGAAATGTAGCAATGAGTGGGCAATTGGCCTGGTCCCACAAATGTGCCTGGCGCCCTCTACAACTTTAAGGGTGGTCTGGGGTGGAAACTGATGTTAACTACAGTCTTTTAAATATTAATCCCAAAGTGTCCTTAATCGCTGGGAGAGTGACATGTGTCACCGTGAATGAGGAATCCTGAGAGAATAAAGTAATCAAAAAAATTTAAAAGCAATGGGGAAGGAAGATTTCCCAACTTTGGCAGCTGATTTACATCTATTAAATTGATATAACCAGGTGCAAAATCCTTGGGCAAAATTTGAATATCGCTATTTTTTCCCTGAAAATTTCAAGCAAGGTATAAATTGTGTGCATGTTTATGCAAATCTCTTATAGATGTGTTATAGATACAGTTGGGGAGGGCATTTCCCCCATTCTATGCAGAAGCTAGTGAAATAATTCTGGAGTATGCTCTAATGACTCCCTAAATAAAAGTGCATGTAGCATTTCATCTCCAAGCATGCACTTAAACCAGAAAGTCCCACACGTGCACACTCGCACAAACACAATATCACATGCAAGTCACACAAATGCACAAAAATGCATGCACTTTACACAGTCATGCACACGTGTACACTCATGCATATAAACAGTCCTCACACATGCACACACATATACTCAGATTCTCACACACTCACAATCTCACATACACAAAGACACTATTGCACACTCATGCTTGCACTCAGCCACATGCTTGCTGACTCATGCACACCCATGCACACTTGCACACGTTCACATACTCACATGTTGCTGTTCTTACACAAATACACACTACGAGTTTGTGTCCATTTATAAAGAATAGTGTCATTAGTTTGAATAAGAAGAAAATTATTCTATAATAATATCCTACCTGAAGCTTATTTTGTATGCCCATTGAACACTTAAGATTTTATTTACTTAGGTTGCATTCTGCATCAGAGACCGTAGAGAATTTTAAAGGCTATAAATTGTATTCAGGCCTTTTTAAAAGTTAACTCTCTCTCATTCTGTCTCCAAGTACAGAACATCTTTAAAACTGAAGTGCTTTGGGAAAAAAATGTAAAATTTTGTAATAGTTGTAAATTGGTATGTGCACTGTAGAGTAATTTAAAATCATTAGAATGATGCATTTTTTAAAGTAAGTGCCTCACAAGAAAATGAGTGAAGCAATATCACAGTATATTAATGGAGCTCGAGACATCTTAAATTGATTTTGAAATTAAACATCAAAAACTGCAACTTGAAAAAAATAATTAGGGTAAACCATTATATAGCAATCAAAAAGAAAAAAAAAAACCTCTTGAAATTTAGGAAATTGCAAATTAAGGGTGTCAGTCATCCTGATTTGGCAAGGGCAAGGATTGTCAATGAACAGAAAACATATGCCTACTTAAAATATTCTTGAAAGCTGAACTGTGCCCAAGGTTTGCTGCTCTCTTTTGGTTTCTGATGTTGGGCTTTCTTTTGCTTGTATTACATATCAGTGTGAGAGCTTCGTTCAGCAGAGGGCTTGCAAACCTTTTGTCAGTGGAAAACTTGACCCTGTGAGCCTTTTGCAAAGGAAGCTGGTGACACTAAACTGGAGGAAAGGGTCAAGCTATTCATCTCCTCTTTTCCCACCCCTAAAATTAGATTGAACTGTACAAAATTGCTGATACTCCATCTATAAATGTGACATTTTCATATGACTCAACCTAATATTTTCAATAGAACTATATCTGGCAGGAAAAGTTGTAATTATCTGGGAAATGGCCTCCTTGTTCTGATCACAGCAGGTATACTGAAAATAAAAGTGATCTAAAAATCATTTCTGAGACATGTAGCTAGTTCTTTAATTGCTATTAGCTCAGTCATTTAAAAAACGGGAATAAAACCAACCTGCCACACATAACTCAAAAGTTAGTAGGAGAAAATTAAATAGCAGGTATGTTTTTAAACAGTGCAAATTATGGCACAAATAAGCTTAAGTGCATCCTCACCTGTCTGGGAATTCCATTATTCAGACTATTCTCAGGCGTAAGCTAGCTTGCACGAAGGCTTTCTCCATTTTTCGTATCAGGGCTGAATACTTATCAATTTGAAATATCTTTATGCCGAAAGTATTCATCTTCAGCTGCCCCTACAGGAGAGGATGTAAGAAGTCCTTTTCAGCATTATGTGGATTTCTCTATTATATAGACTGAACTCGGTCTCTGCTAATATAGGCGCCTGTCGTTTTGTTCTATTCCCTTCTTCTTCTCCTGTCTCCTTGGGTTTCTGACAACTCCTTGTCAAGTGGAGTAACAAGATGCAATCTGCCCCCTCCTTCTAGATAACTCCTTCTATTATTTATTCTTCATGGACATACTGGTGATATTTCGTATTTTGTTTGGTTGTGACCTTAATCACTTCTAATAATTATTTCCATAAGACAAGTAGAATGATTTCAGGCCTGGAAAGAACTTTACTCGGGTTCTCTGTAAGGCCACAGACATAATTAAGCACCTACTATGTGCTGGAGCCTATGTGTTATGGGACCAGGCATACAAACAGAATGGTAATTCAGACAGATAGCATTTCTAGACAGGAATATGGCAAGTGCGCACTGCTACTCACAGTAATTATTCAAAGTAAGAAGACATCAGCCACAACTTAAATGTGCAGTAGGATCTGTATGGTTAAATAAATTAGGGTGCATTTTGGGATATTGTATTGCCATTGAAATGTTTACAAAGAATCTTTCATTTATATTTGAAAGTTCTGAAGATGTAGAAAGTCCATAAGCAAGCTAAAAAAATGTGTATCAAAGGGCACCTGTTTCGCTCAGTTAAGCATCCAACTCTTGATTTCGGCTCAGGTCATGATCTGAGGGTCGTGAGATTGAGTTAAGCCCTATGTCGGGTTTGCGCTGGGTATGGAGCCTGCTTAAGATTCTTTCTCTCCTGGGGCATCTGGGTGGCTCAGTTGGTTAAGGGGCTGCCTTCAGCTCAGGTCATGATCCCAGGTCCTGGGATGGAGCCCCACAGTGGGCTCTGCTCAGCAGGGAGCCTGCTTCTTCCTCTCCCTCTGCCTACCGCTCCCCTGCTTATGTGCGCGCACACCCGCGCACTCTCTCTCTCTCTCTCTCTCTCTCTGTCTCTCTGTCAAACAAATAAATAAAATCTTTTTTAAAAGAAGATTCTTTCTCTCCCTCTCCCTCTGCGCCAACCCTCTCTAAAAAAATGTGTATCTAATATCTAAACAAAGTACATAAAGTACATAATAGAAGGAAAGATGCCAAAATATTGACAGCACTTTTTGCTAGCTTGAGGGATGCTTTTCCCTTCTTTATTCCTCTCTGTATTAGGGAGTCAGGGATTTAGGATTATAGGAAGCAACGTAATTTAAAATCCTGGCAAAAAGATCCTTGAGGACAAGTGAAGGCCCTTATTCATTCAGAGAAGACTTCCTAAAAGACTTAAGTACTTGAAAAGCTTTTCAGACAGGGCATGGTGACCAAATCTTCTCCAACACCATTTTTTAAAAAAATAGAATGAAAAACACACATAAAATATAGCAAGAGAAGTCAGGTTTTAGCTATATGGGAGAGTTTCGGTGGGGGAGGGGATAGTTTAAAAATCAGAAATCCTTATGATGGCAAACCATGGCATTTTCTTTTTAGGAAATTCGAACAGCAATTTTTGTCATCTGCTTATTAAGATTCAGGAGCAATTCAGGCACTCTCCTGAAGATAGAAGGGTTAACTGATTGCATTCTTGAAGTTATGTCAAGCCCTTTGCCCTCAGAGCACATGGTACAACTCTGGCCTCTCAACATCATACCCTTTACTGTGTGCCATTCTGAAAATCTGTTCAGACCTGTGTTGATAGTCTTTAGGAAAGCAAATGGAAAAGATCCTCTATTCACTAGTAACCAGAGTAATACAGATGAAAAAGCATTTCTTTTTTTCACTCCTTGTATTGGCATCTTGGTCAAGAGTGTCGGGAAATAAGTATTCTCTTGCTCTGCTTGTTGCTGTGTTAATTGGTACAACCTTTTTGTCAGTATCTGTCAAAATTTAAAATACACAGAGCCTTCCTCCCAGTAATTCCATTTCGAAGAAATACCCTAGAGAAATGCTGGTACGTGTGCACAAAGAGACATTGCTGATAATAGAAAAAAGTTTAGAAACTATCCAAATGTCTGTTTGTAAGGGATTAAAGTATAGAATATCCAGACTACGGTATGCTATATAACAAAGGAACGAGTTCGTTCTAAATAGACTTCACAGTATGTCTTGGAACTATTTCCCAGTTCATGAAAAATATATACAGTATTATCCCATTTGGGTTAAAAATATACCTACAGAACAGTCATGTACTATATATATACCTATGTTAATTTCATGCATAGAAAGATGTCCAGAAAGAATTTTTAGCAAAGAGTTATTGGTGGCTACCCTCTTAAGAAGGCACTATGACTGGTTGCTCAAGATAGATGATTGTTTAATCTGCAGTCAGAAGTTTTACAATGAGAATGTATTCCTTAATTAAAGACAAAGGTAAGTAAAAATTAGGACATAGGTATATAATATAGAAATGAAGACAAGTACTTAAAATAGATGTTTGTAGCATCTGACAAGGACAAAAACTGGGAAAATTAGGTTAAACCTAGAAAGAATGGTGGCAACATGGGTTGCAGGAGGAGGCAGAAAACATAATGGAAAAAAATCATGCTTATAAAAGCAAAACAAAAAAATCTTAAGATTAAATAACACAAAATGTGCAGGACTGTAAAGAGAACTATAAACCTCTACTGAGTAATGAGTGAAGACTTGCCCCACTAGGTTTCAAAATATGTTATAAAATGTAAGTAAGTACAACAAGGTGGTTCCGATGCCCAAATAGACACATCATGGAACAGGACAGAGTCTAGAAAGCAACTGAGTACACATAAGAATTTGGAGTATGATACATCAGTAAGGATAAGATAGATAAACCAATAAATTCCAAAATGTTAGGTCCTAGTACAAACAGCCTGAAAAGTCTGACCACACCTCTCTGAATAAGTATGAAAATGTTGGGTGGAATGAGAAAGTCACAGAATTCCCCAGAGTAGGAGTGAGTTTGAATGCTACTGGTTTAAATTTACTCATTTTTCATGGTTTTTAGATTCTATCATTTTACTTAAAGATTTTACTTTCCTGGGGCACCTGGCTGGCTCAGTTGGTGGACCGTATGTGCCTCTTAATTTCGGGGTTGTGAGTTTGAGCCCCACGCTGGATGTAGAGATAACTTAAAAATAAAATCTTGAAAAAAGAGGAAAGATTTTGCTTTCCTGTGATGATACAGGAATGGGGAGGGGAAGTTCTTAAGGACTAGTATGTTTGTGAATGGAATCCAGGTTTTATTTCCCCTTAATATTTAACTCTCACTTTCATTTCATTAACAGCTTCTTACCTCTTCTGCAGAACTTATAAAGGTCTTCTTATCCAGGAATCTCTGTATTTCTTATAGACTCTGAAAGAACTCTGGGAGCTGGTGGGGGTGGGGAACTAACTGGTGAACTAGTTTCCTTTCTGGGAAAAAAAAAATCATCATCATCATAACAGGAAGAAAAGCTTAATTCAAGTCCCTGAGGAATTTAAAGTAAAAATCATAGGGCAGCAAGATGGAAACCCCTTGGTTTTTGGAACCAGTCCAAGCTGAACCAGAAGGGCCTAATGCAGTCATTCATTGATTTGAGAGCTAGGATATGTCAAAGGTATTAGAGTTACAACGAGGCAACCAACAAGGCAGAGGCTAGCCTGCCAACCTTTACTTGATCATTTGCTGCTTGGTATTACTGGCAGGAGGGTCAGAAATATTACCTCTTCCCTGCCCCCTTTCCTCTTTGTGTTATATCTAGTCAATTCTCAATTCCCCTCTGCTTCAGCTCCACTCACCTCAAAAATAAACCTTCTCCGGAAAGCCTACCTTTACTACACATATATCATCGTCCTTGTACTTGGCACTGCTCAATCTATTCAGGTGTGAAAATTAGGGAGGGACGATTAGAAATCCCTCAGTATCCTTTTGTCTCAAGCCATCCTTGTCATTCCTATTTAGTGACACCTCTCGGGGCATAGGGCGAGATACTAGGCACCTTAGCTTCTACTTAAAAGAAAGAAACCTGATTAACAACATCAGTAGTAGTGACACTCAAAACTTTGGCGGGATCACAAAGAAGTCTAAAAATTAAAAGAGTAGTCTAAGATGAATGACCAAACGTCATATACTGGGAGTCTCTGAGGACTCTTCTAAAAACCACTTTTCCTTGTTAGATTTTTTTTTCTTAGCACCAGAGCCACAAGGGGGGTAGGATTCTCAATATGGTAGAGCCTCCCTCCTTCAGATAGAAACATCTTGGGCAAGCAGTTTTCTCCTTTTTTGAATTCCTACGTAAGATCTTCCACCAATTCATTCTGTGGATGTTTACCAGATACTCTTTGCCAGGCACTGTGCTTACATGATGCAGATACAATGGTGAAAAAATCCAAACTCAATCCCTCCCTTCATAGAACTCACACATGAGGTGGTCCAGTACATAGAAATCATGTTTTCCACTTCTATTACAGCCCCTCGTGAAGAATAAGGACTCTTCCCTTGTTAACTATGTTTCTTAAAGCTCTACAAGGGGGTAGGCTCTGCAGCAGTATTTCTTGAACGTCAGTGTGCTTCAGAAATAACCCAGAGTACTTACTGAGCATACAGATTTCTGCCCCCTCCCCGAGATTCTTTTTTTTTTTAAGATTATTTATTTATTTATTTATTTATTTATTTATTTATTTATTTGACAGAGAGAGAGACAGAGAAAGAGGGAACACAAGCAGGGGGAGTGGGAGAGGAAGAAGCAGGCTCTCAGCAGAGGAGCCTGATGTGGGGCTCGATCCCATAACGGTGGGATCACGCCCTGAGCCAAAGGCAGACACTTAACGACTGAGCCACCCAGGCGCCCCCCTCCCCGAGATTCTAAGATGGAAAGTCTGGGATGGGAATCAGGTATCAGCATGTTTAACAAGTTTTGCAGATGATTGCGATGCAGGTAACCACAAGGACAACACACTGAGAATACCGCCTCCACCCTTGCTTGTAGCGAATTAGTAATGCACTTATTTCAATGTAAGGCAATTAACTTTTGTTCAGTCTTTTCTGGACACAGAAACAGATGCTCAGCATCTTCTTCATATAAGAAGTCTAGACACAGCCCAGATTTGATCATTTTGTGGTTGATTTGGGGCTTTTGGCCATATTAATAGCCAGTTGCTATGCAATCGATCAGAACAGAAATGTGGTCATTTCAGCCATTAAGGTGGCCAACAAAACAACTGAGCTGATGATGCCATGGTAACATTTAGACATGTCCAAAGTCTGGCAAGTCACAGCAAAAACAGTTTTGTAGATCTTTCCTTTTTTTTTATAACAATTTTTTATTATGTTATGTTAGTCACCATATAGTACATCCTTAGTTTTTGATGTAGTGTTCCATGATTCATTATTTGCGTATAACACCCAGTGCTCCGTGCAATATGTGCCCTCCTTAATACCCACCACCAGCCTATTCCAATCCCCCACCCCCCTCCCCTCTGAAGCCCTCACTTTGTTTCCCAGAGTCCATAGTCTCTCATGGTTCATTTCCCCTTCTGTTTACCCCCCCTTCATTCTTCCCTTCCTTCTCCTACTGATCTTCCTATTTCTTATGTTCCATAAATGAGTGAAACCATATGATAATTGTCTTTCTCTGCTTGGCTTATTTCACTTAGCATAGTCTCCTCCAGTCCCGTCCATGTTGCTGCAAATGTTGGGTAATCGTTCTTTCTGATGGCTGAGTAATATTCCATTGTATATATGGACCACATCTTCTAAATCCAGTCATCTGTTGAGGGGCATCTCGGGTCCTTCCACGATTTAGCTATTGCGGACAATGCTGCTATGAACATTGGGGTGCATATGGCCCTTCTCTTCACTACGTCTGTATCTTTGGGGTAAATACCCAGTAGTGCAATGGCTGGGTCATAGGGTAGCTCAATTTTTAACTTTTTAAGGGACCTCCACACTGTTTTCCAAAGTGGCTGTACCAACTTGCATTCCCACCAACAGTGTAAGAGTGGTACAGAACAGAATTTTACAATCTATAGAAACAAAGAATTCACAGGCAACATGACATCATTAAAATCATATCTCTCAATAATCATTCTCAATGGTAATGGCCTAAATGCTCCCATAAAACGCCACAGGGTTGCAGATTGGATAAAAGGACATGGCCCATCCATATGCTGCCTACAAGAGACTCATTTTGAACCTAAAGATACATCCAGACTGAAAGTGAAGAGATGTAGTTCTTTCCTAATCAGGGTGACAAAACTTAAAGAAAAATACCCTAAATAATGTCCATTGAAGTGGTTTGACGTCATGATACACCAGTGCTGGTTCACATCTGAGTGTTGGCAACTAATGACGGTAGGAAACATTTATGTCCTCATCCCCAAAGGAACATAACAATACCAAGTTATTTGAAGATTAAATGACATAACATATAAAAATGCTTATTACATGGCTCTCGCAGGTGCTCAGTAGATATCTTTTTCCTACCCAATGATCCAGACTTCGTAGAAGTTAATCTGTATTAAAAAGTCATTAAGTAGTTGTGATCGTAGTATATATGACACTACTAAAAACCAAAATACAAAGAGAGACTAAGAGAAAACACTTAGGCAATTCATGAATTATCATTCTTTTTTCAGTTCATTTCCTAAAAGTTGTTAGTTTTATGTAAGAGACTTTGGCTGAAAATAACGCTACCTTACCTCCATGTGGCATTGCAATTCTCAAAGCTCTTTCCCCATCATTATTTTACTTGATACTCGAACTAACCCTGTGAAGAAATGAAATTATTACCACTTAGCAGATGAGGAAACCAAAGCCCAGAGAAGATAACGTGGTTTGCCCACACCCACCCAGTTCATGGAGTGCCTGGAGTAAATACTGTTTCTTGAGTGAGTGTGGTTCTTCCTTTATAAGCTATTTAATAACTGAGATCATGCTTGAGTGTCAATAAAGTGTGCTTGAATTTCAGCAACCTTCCAACTCACAGTTTGAAGCCAAGACACTTTCATGCAGAAACACCTCTGATCTAGGCATAAAATGTTACCTTAACCAACATTTACTCAGCTGCTTTGCTTGTCCTTCTATGCCCAGAGCTACACATTTTTTTTAAAAGCATAAATCTTTGTATTATCATCAAAACACATTGCTTTCTTCCTTTTGTGGAAAAAACAGGACTTCAGAATGCTGTAGAGAAGATAGTTACTGGCCTGATATTAAATCTTGGGCCTATTCCTAGCAAAGAGACCCTATTTTGCTCTTGGAAATACCTTTATCATAACTTCCCAGATAGGGGCATTTTGCCCAATGCACTAAGAAACCAGGACAAACACAAAAGAAACGTACCTGCTCCATGCCCAGAATTTATAGATTTAGATCCTGAACCATTTGGCTTTGACTATCCCACACCTCAATTCTTGTTTTTTTTTTTTCTTTCAACTTCTTTAATTATAATGTTTAAACTCCTTCTCCATGTATACCTTCTGCCAAATCCTCTCCAGTTTGAGGCGTTCTCAATTTCCCCCAGTCTCTATCTCTGGTTCTGCCTTGTCGTTACTGTTAGTACCTGTAGACTGCTGTCTGGGTAACCTCCCTTCTAGCTTAAATAAACTCTGGCTCCTTTCCTCCCGTGTGCTAGCCCATGCATGGCCACCCCCATGTCTGTCCAGTCTTGTTTTATGTACATGACCTAGAAGTAGAAGAACTGGAGATTGTTTTCATGGGCCAGCAAGCATAGCATGGAGTTTCTTGGAAGGCAGATATATTAACTTCTTAGGTGCAATGATCTATACCGTGGCTAATTTTTTAGATTACCTTGAGGTTCCACACACTGGGCTCTGAATCTTGTATGAGGACTGCACTCTTTACAAGTATCATAGGGGCAAACAGGGCCACCCCTAGCATTTGTGCCAACATTTATGGAGCTTAGGGCAAGGATACAAATGGAGACCACCGGCCTGTGTCCAGACCCTTTTCTCTTCCCAGCCCCAACTCTGTTCCACACCCTGAGGGGCGTCATACAGATGTACCTGGCCGTACCAGCCAAGCTCTATCCACATACCATGCCCTCCCACCCACGGAAAACAACAGTCCTTTGGCAATCTCTCCAGCCTAGAAGCTGCATATACAGGCAACACATTCCATATGGGGTGGAGTCCCACATAGGTCACAGAGTCCCACATGGCTCAGACCAGAAACAGGGCATCTCGGGCTCCCAGGGAGTGCTGTAATGGGGGTTGGAGAGGCAAACTCCAGTTGGGCCTCTACCACTGGCCCAGTGAACTTCTTGCCCCAAGAGAGGAGTGTGGCTGCAGGTTGGCCACATAGAGCCATTTAAAATGGGCTCAATGGAGACCCTAGCTACACAGGTCTAAGGGTGAAATAACTGGGCATCTTGGAGTTTTTAGTACTAAGGCCCAACCATCTAGTGCTACAGAAAATACATTGGGGAAAAGATTCTTGTGTTATTATCAGGTGAGATATTATCGGGCAGTGAAAGAAATGACATTGAGGAGGAGATGGGCAGATTTAAAGGTTACAAGAAGAATTTGAAGAGTGAAATACTTTACAACCACCTGACCTATGGTATAGTTGGAGCTCCCATTTCCTGCTGTCTCTTCATTTGGTGCCTAGATTCTATCTGAATTTTTTAAGGATACTTTTTTTTTTAATTTTTTATTATGATATGTTAGTCACCATACAGTACATCCTTAGTTTTTAATGTAGTGTTCCATGATTCATTGTTTCCGTATAACACCCAGTGCTCCATGCAATACGTGCCCTCCTTAATACCCACCACTGGCCTATCCCAATCCCCCACCCCCCTCCCTTCTGAAGCCCTCGGTTTGTTTCCCAGAGTCCATAGTCTCTCGTGGTTCAAGGATACTTTTTTTTAATGGTTTGTTAAAACTAGGGTACCACTCTGTTCTTCCCTGTCTTATTTTCAGAATAAAGTTGGCATATACAGACATTAAAATCAAGTACAGTGGAATCATCAGGTGTCTCTTTCCCGGATTTTCTCAACTCATTTCTTGCCTTGGTAATTTCTATTTTTTTCTCATAAAGCCTCAGGCCTGGGAAGCAGGGAAAGTTTAAAGTGATATACATGACTTGAGACATTATGATAATGGATCAGAAAGTGCTTTGTAAAGGGTAAAGTTCTATACAAATGTCAGTTGTTGATCATCTCAGCAGGTAGCATCTTTCAGTCGCAGCCTTACAGCAAATAATACCTCTCGCACAACACCAAAAGGGAACTTGGAGCTAGGGTGTTCAGTCAGCTTTATAGAACGTAGAAGGTAAAGGAAGGTAACATCCAGTCAATAGGATGGAATGTGGATTTTCTTTTCTTTCCTGCTCTGGAAAGAAAATGGATTGTTGGACTAGTAAATTGATTTACTAACCTCCAGTATAATCAGCTGCATAGGTATTATATGTGAAAATTCTGTGCATTTATATGTGAACACAAAATTGATGTGGGAATGTGCTTTGGTAGGCAGGTAGGTAGGTAGATAATAGATGGAAAAATAGATGGATGAGTAGCGGAATAGATGGGCAGGAGGGAAAGAGAGGCAGGAAGGGAGAAAGGGAAGGAACCAAGAACACTCAGATGACAGGTCCTCCTCTTCTCTCCACCTTCCCAACTTGGGAAATATAGGCCTGGAACAAAAATATCTTTATTGTGTGTATCGTTACGTAATCAGTTGTCATGTCAAGTGCATAGCGCAATAGGAAATCTCTTCCCTCTTGGGCATTTGCTGTTGGGTGAAAAGCGCTTGCATGCTTTTTAATCCCCACAGTTGGGGAGAGATGACACTGCTGGAAGGAGGAGAATTCAGGGTTCAATTCCTAGAAAAACATTGTCACATGTGTTTGCAGTACAGAATATCGTTTCAGTCTTGTAGATTTCAATGTTTTTATTCTACCTAACCTACCTGAAGGCTACGGCAGCCTTCTCCTCTTGGTCAGGGCAACTTTTTGAAGTATAGATTCTTAATTGGGAATTATGGGAATGGGTGTGGTGAAGTGTGTCTAGCTTGAAAAAGTTCCCACCCAAGAGGTTGTGCCCCCCCAACACACATATGCGCACCTTGACATCCCTGTTCTACCCATTTTTATTCTATGCCTAAACAAGCATCCCTGAAATATATACATACACTTTGATTTTTCTGTCTTGATTAAAAACTGTTCTTCATAAAAACTAGTGATACCGAATGACCTTTCTCATATTCAAAACAATCATTTTCCTTCCAGCCATAATCCAATAAAAGAATTTTTGTTTTCTGAACAAATCATATTTTAAAATTCAACAAGGATGAAAACTTACAGGCATATTATATTAAAACATTTACTCTTGCATGCAAGGCAAGTTGCTTAGTGGTAAGAGGCAGCTGTGGAGTTGAAAATGAATCTACAATGTGTACCTTCTTTAGAAATTAGTTTCTAAACCATGCTGAGCTCTTGAGACTTAGCATTCATTATGGGTAACATTGTGTGCACCTAATACGTTGTGACATTAAAAGTCACAATATTCCTGAGGATTTTCTGTATCACAGTGGGAGAACTAAAGTCTAGTGAGTAGAACAAGAGACAAAGAATAGATCATTTGGTGATCTGTTCTCATTCTAGCTTCTATTTTATCTCATGACCCTGAAAGAGATTATTAGCCTTCTTAATATAAGGATATTATAAATATAAGAAATATAATATATAATAAGAAAAATATAAGAATATAAAGATATGTTGGCTGTATGTCAGCTTTCTGTGTATATTGGGGCAGTGATTTTGAATTGTGTTCACTAAATCCCAAACTTCCTTAAAGGTGCCTTAGTATTTTCCAAAGAAGCAAAGGGAAGTGAAGTTGGTTTTGATCTGTTCACCATTTTGTATCTGTTTTCTATAAACAGGGGTTCTAAGTAAGATTTCACGTAAACAGAGAGTGTTGTGGGAGACATATTTGTGTTCACCAAGAATTCTGATTGGTTTCTCCTATGGGGCACCGGGCCCCTTTGCAGTAACTTGGGACCATATGATTCTTCATGTTCTTTTATCCTGCCTTGGAGGAGCATAAAAGCCTTGTGGTGATGGTGGTGTTTTAAATAGTGATCAGAGCATTGCCTTCTGAATTACATTTCGTATGTAGCATGAATGAGCTGCTGTTGTTTCAAGCCACTGAGAACTGGGGGCTCATTTGTTACCTAATCTAACTTATACTGACTAGTGCAAATGTCCTTTCAAGGCCACTGCCATAACAGAAAGAACAAAATGCCAAGAGTCCTAAATCTAGTTTCAGCTCTGTTGCTGGCCAGCCGTGTGGCTTCAGTCAAGTTAGCTCATTTCTTAAGCCTCGGTTTTCTCTTGTTTAAAAAAGCAGAAATAAGCGAGCTGCATGCTTCACAAAATGTTGAGGACATATGAAAGAGTACTTATTTAATTATCATATTATTTTATAAACTATAATCTGTATAAATGCTTGCAAATCAATATAATGCTGAAAATTTCTAGAAAGGGGAGGACAAAAGGCCAAATTCCTAAATGTTTTCTCCGAAGTGCCTAAGTACCTCCCTGGCGAAAAAACCTCCTGTGAAGGTGGTAGCGTCCCTTCTACAAGCGACTCGTATACCTAAATCGGACTGATTTGTTTTACTAAGGATCCACCAAGATATAATATTTCCTGTTGAGTTTTGGCTGCACACACTTAGGAAGAAATGCAAGACACGTTATAATCAAAGAATTTAGGTGTCAGTAAACTTTACAAACTTGTTGAAGACCAAAAAACAAGGTAGAATTCATAGCTTTTCTGTGTTATAGCACTTGATTACTATAAAATAGATTTCCAAAGGCAGCAAAATTTGGACATTTGAACTGCATGTTCCTCTTACAGTGACTTCGTATGTTCAGAGGTAAAGAGTGAATACTTATTACCTAAACTGTATAAATTTATGTGCCATTAAAGATATTTCCCTTCATTTCTGAGCAATTAGCTCCTATTATTGCACTATGGGCAGAATCTTGGTATTTTTAGCTTATATATTGTCAGCTTTCTGAAGGCATTTAGATGGACATTAAGGAGGGAATGTGATGTAATGAGCACTGGGTGTTATATAAGACTGATGAATCACTGCACTCTACCTCTGAAACTAGTAATACATTATGTATTAATTAATCGAATTTAAATTAAAAATTTTTAATTAAAAAAAATTTTTTAATGAAGGGTTTTAGAGAAATATAATCAAACTGCTATAGGATTTTGAACAAATTATTCTGGGCCTCTGTTTCCCAATTATCAAAGCAAAAATAGCTAGCTATCTCTTCTCTAGAGGCATGATTATGTGCCTGTTAACTTGGGCTAGTGAATTAGAAAGCATTGTGAGCAATTATGAGAAAGGCCCCACTTAGAAATTAATTATAGGAAATATCAATTATTATCTTCTGATCACCCACAGCAAACACAACATGGCACTTAGCATCATTATCTTTATTCCCTAGAGTGCCCTGGGGGATTCCAGGGTAAAAATCTATATGTGAATTTTTAATATCCACCTCGTATGATGACTATATATTTTACAGCCATAGCCATACATTTTCTGTCCCCTCATGCTTCCTTGGCTTTAGGCATCAATCTTATATTCAAGGGTCATAATCCTTAGGGACAATGTTGCTCTTTCCTATACTCCAGCTGAATTATTTCTCCCAGTCCCTTTGTGTGCTCCTGCACTGTAGGTTTCCACGACACTTAACTCCAGCGAGGGCGACCCAGGGTTACATGAGAGGAGACAGAGGCAAGTCTGGGTTATATCTTTTGATGAATTTCATTTCCCCACTCCAGGTCCACTAGCAGTGATGAAACACAGTTCCTTTGGTATTGCCACAGTTTTGATTAAGCATGTTAAAAGTCTTGTTGGCTGCAGTTTGAACCCCCGGCAACACCTGTCTTGCAGTTGCACTCGTAGCATGCCTTGCTCAAAACCAAATGCTTTAGATACACGTGAGAGAAGAAATAACAGCCCTGGTTCAAGAATCTGCAAATCCATCTCCTCTAAAAGCTTAATTTTTATAAAGTTGATCTTGGGAGACTTTTATTTCTTCAACGACTATGTCAGTCTAATTTTCCACCCTATCAGATTAAGCTTTTATTCATTTATTGTAAACGATTTCCCACAATATCCTTATTTGATCTGCCAACTTGTACGATCTGTGGGCCTTAGGGGGAAATGGGGAAGGCAACTTCTACTATTCAGAAACCCCTTGTGTGTTGGCCACAGCATAATTGTATTTCTGCTTTACACCTATATCATGGTTGGGTAAACAAAGTTATACCCAATGGTGAATGAGTAATCCTTTTCAGTAGTATCAATTTCCAGAGCTTTGGCCCCATGAAATGAAATATCTGTTAGTATGTTTACCATTACCAGTCCAACTCATAAGATTGTATTGATTATATTTTTGCACTGCAAAAATACCATTTTAAACCAGAGTGAAATCAATATGGGTGTGTATTTTTTATATACAAATTGGATTTAGCTCAAAAAGAATATTCTTCGTTGGAGCAGAAATAAATCTGGAAAGAAAATCTGATAAAGCATCCTAAAATGAAAAAAAAAAAAAGTTTACCCTTCCTGGTGCTTTAGTCCTTTCCCCTGACTATTAATCTGAGCTCAGTCCTTGCTGTCTGAGCAGAGATTTCTTTTCTGCTCAAAGCAGATCAATGTTTGCACAAATTAGGACTTGAGATAACATCATCAGCGTGCAAATGCCTTCTTTAGATTTAAATGACACAATAGCGGTCCATTCAGCTCTTTGGGAAGCAGCACAGACTGAAGTACGAAACAGCCAGTGAGGCTCCTGATGGCAGTGCGCTTACAGTAAAGCACAGAAGCTCTTTTTCTTGGAGCACTTAACGCTTCAGAAACATCCCACCAGATGGGGTAGGATTATTTCCAGAAAGCAATTAAGGCAGTTACTGGAGCGATGGTAAGGCATCACTGTGAGTAAGCAAATAGCAAAGTTGCAACCCCTCAACTTGTACTAGTTTTCATTTGATTTGGTTAAAGCTGAAGTTCAGAGATAATGAATATGGCTTTGGAAAGCTGAAAAGTGAGGTGTATTAACTCTGAATATGGACTTCCCATGCATGAGGAAGACTGCAGCTTATTCCCAAAATAATTTTATAAGCACTCAACTAAAACTAAAGACAGTGTTCCCTGGTTCCTTTATAGTACTGACAAGAGCACTTTTCTCATAAAAACCCAGAGCACCTGTCCCTGGGCTCCTCACACAGGAAGTGCTCACGAATGTTAGTTGACTGACACTGTTCACTCTATCGGCTGATTGACACATATAATTCATCTTCCCCATACCTGCCACTCCCATAGTCTCCCCATCTCAGGAAATGCGGTTCCATTCTTTCAAAACCTTCAGCGTCATCATTATCCCTCACATCCACATCCAGTCCACCAGCAATTCTTTATTGGTTCCACTCTCAGAATGTATACAGAATCTGACCACTTCTCACCAGCTACACTGCTACTATCCTGGTGCCACAGCGCCATCTTCTCTTGCCTGGATTATTGCAATGATGTCCTAACTGGTCTCCCTTTGTCCACCGTATACCCCTAAAGAATGATCATTTGTAAATCGGATCATGTCAGTCTTCTGTTGAGAACCTTCCGTTGTCTTCCAATTTCGCTCCGAGTGAAAGCTGACTTCCTGCCCAGGGTCTACAAGGCCTTCCACAATCTGTTCCCGCCCACTCCCATGACCGCTTTCACGCCATCTACTACTACCCTCTTCCCCTTTCATCCACTCTGTTCCAGCTACATATTTTGGACTCTCGCCTCCTTGTTGTTCCTCAACACTCTGAGCATGGTCTCACTTCAGGACCTTTCTATTTGGTATTCCTTTTGTCTTTCCCCCAGCTAGGAATAAGGCCTCCTCACTCATTTCAGGTATCTGTTCAGCTGATACAATATTAATAATTGATACATTATTAGAGAAATTACCCTATGTAAAATAGCAACTCCTCACCCTCCTCTCTGGATCCCTCAAACCCTGTTTTAATTTTCATCATAGCAGTTATCACCACCTGAAATATCCCATACTCATTTCTTTATTATCTGCCACACCCACAGTCCCTCCCCAACACATACACATCAGAATATAAGCTCCACGAGGTAGAAATTATCTGTTTTGATCTCTGCTGTATCTCCAGTGCCTGCAACAGTATCTCCAATGCCCGGAACAGTACCTGGCACATCATAACTTTCCAACCAATTATTTGTTGTCAAGTGAAGCTAGCAGAGTACCAAACTGCCCACCCCTATTGTTTCCTTCTTCCTTCTCCACCTCTTCCCATTCCTTCTCTTCTCCATTACATCTATGACTCATTGAGAACTTGTTGCTGGGTACTGTTGCAGATATTGTTCTATCTCTTTTAATTATGACAAGAGCTCTATAAGGTGTATAGTATCCTCATGTTAAAAAACAAAGAAATTAAAGCCCAAAGAGTAATGTAATTTGCACAAGATGACTCAATAATATAACAGAGCTATGATCTAATCCCTAGTCTGCCTGATTCCAAAACTCATGCTCATTCCATTCCTGTATACCTAGTGACTTCTCCAGCTTATCTTCTGGTCCTCTTTTTCCCTCTGCTCTTCTCCCTGTAGCAACTGGAGCATTAATAAAATCCAAGAATGTTAGATTCAAACAGAATCTTAAATATTAACTTATCTAACAGTCTTGCTTCCTCTCATTCCTTCCCTACTTCCCACCATTTTGCAGTTGGTGAATTTAAAGCTCAGAAATATTAAGACTTGTCCAAGGCAAATAGATAGTAAAATGAGGACTAGAACCTTTTTATTCCCAATCTTGTATTCTCAGTGGAACACCTACACATCTTTTAACAGCCAACAGGATGACATGAGGTTGCTGAGAAGGGATTCAGATTAAAAGGATGATGAAAAGTTCTTAGAGAGGGAAAGAAAAAAGAGATGGAAGATTGCCTAGTATCCCCACACCAAACCAGTGGTTCTAAAATACTAGAATGCATGAAAATTACCTAGAATATTGTTAAAAGGCAAATTCCCAGGCCCCACCCCCACCCCCACATTTTGAGTCAGTAGATCTAGAGGGAGGCCCAAGAATCTACATATTTAACTGGATCCCCAGCTGGTGACCTGTGGGCCATACTTTGCTAAACCCATGTAATCCAAACACATGAGGTTTAGGGTAACAAATATATAGTCTTGCTGCAACAGTGCCATAAAAATTATTTTTCAGGAGAAAAACATCACATTGCTTCATTTAGAAGCTTGGAGGAAATCAAATTGTCATTTCAATACTGAAAATAACTTGGAGTGGTTTATAAGGTTCAGGTTTAATATACATTGCCACAATAAGAATTCAGCTTTTCAAGTCAGCAAAATTAACACAAGATGAGAAAAAAGTCTGCTTGGTTTGATATATGATGACAAAACTATGTATGCTAATTAAAAGCCTCTCACTTAATGGGAACTATGCATTTATTAATGATGCATGACATTGGCATTCCAGTGCAACAGTAGATCATGTTCCATATTATCCAATGCAGTGTATTACAGTAAATACCCTAAGGATTAATAATGTTTCATTATGGGAAAATCAAGTTTAAAATCATTGTTAGGTTACTGGACAAGTGACATCCATCCTCAGAGGCTGAAAATACAGTCAACACTGAGCAAAAGCAAACATTACCGAAGATGAAATTGGCAAAGCCAAAACCAAAAGGGTATTTGTAAATGTTATCTAGCTGTGCTTTCAATACTGGAAAAAGATACTGGAGATTCAAAAATGGAATTTGCTCCCAAAGTTCACCAACAATTCTCTTGCCCCTTGACTCCATATAGAACAGAAGGTCCCATAGGTCACACCTGGAGTTATTTGAGGAGTAGACCAATGGAGAAAAAAGTTGTTTTATGTGTGATTTTTAAGGTTAAAACTTTCTGTTGGACCTAAGAAAGGACAAAACCGTTCTTAGACACATAAAACCACCTGGTCAAAAGTAGTAAAATTCACCTCTTTTATTATATTTACTGAAAGAAAAGCCCATCCAATATGGTGAAAGTGGTATTGAACCTGAGAGAACACTTTGAAAACTCGTACTCTAGATATTAAAGGCCAATTTTCCAAAATGCAGCCTCCTTTTTTGGTTGAACTCAAATTGATTTTTTTCAAGAAAATTCGGAGCCTGACACTTTGACTTCATAAGATTTCCTGGGGCTCTGTCCTCGGGGCTTTTTCTTTTTTTTCCTGTGAGTGCCATGTAGGGGAAACCTACCATCTGTCCTGAATGGGTTATCCTATTTGCCCTGGGTCTAGAGGTGTCCAGAAATAGAGCATAAAGGGGAGAAATAGAAAAGGGAAATAATATGTGCCGGTTGGTGTGCTAAACACTTTCATAAATGTCATCCATTTCAAACAGCCCTTTTAAGTAGAATTGTTTTTTATCTCATTTGACAGATTCGGAAACTAAGGTTAAATTAAAGTATTTCCCAGGTCCACCTGCCTAGTAGATGGCAGATCTGGGATTCAAATCCAAGTCTGTCAATCATGAAAGCTCATGCTATTCCTATGTATCAAGATTACGTTGGCTTATTAAGTTGTCAAAGTGTTTTTTCATATGTACACCAGATTTTCAATGTTTCTGTAAGTGAGGGTGGGTGATTGCATACTCTTTTTTGCAAATGAAGACAAAGACTCAGTCCAACCCACATATCCAGGTTCACGTGGCTAATTAGCATATCTGGGGCTCCCAATTGGGTCTCTCAATTCTACCTCACACATCAATGACTTTGTATTTAAAGATGAGTTTCTGCCCCAACAGCCTCACACTGATAATCTGGGGAGTTTTTATTTTAAAAAAGTAAAGAACCATACCCCTTGAAGGAATGGAAATTTTGGAAAAAAGCAGTGTGACTCTGTTTGAGGAAGCCAATGCTTTTAAGGCATCTCCTACTTAGAGAAACATGAAAAATACGGGATCGAGCCCACTCTACATGAGTACTCTTTTATATCACTGTTAGCTTCTGCAATAAAAATATAATTAAGAGATAATGTCAAGGGAATAGAAGGTGTCTAAGTAGAATTTCATATGACAGCTCAGCGATCCAAATGTCAAGGCAGAGCAAAGTGCCTTCTTTTTTGAGGAGGAGCTGCTGATTTTGAGATGGCACCATATTACTATGTCTTTTTTCCATTATGCTGAATAATTTATGTAGATTAAATAAATTTACAACCGAAGTTAGCGCAAAGGTGTGAGAGTAACTGAGGAATGTAGTCAAATTAAAGGGTGAAATGTTATTGTGATAATGTAATGATTTTATTAAAGTGTCATTTGCATGTATTATAGAGCAAATAGCTTAAATGAAAAAAAGAAAAATTGGACATTTTTATTAGAATCACATCCCAGTTGAATGCTAGCTGGGGTAAGTAGGATATTGTAGAAGTTAGCATTTTTCTGCTTTACTCACCTCTGGTCTCTCAAAGTAAGTAATGGGATGTCTTGGTAAAGCTTCCGTTTCATTGTGATGTACACTCGTACTTATTATACAGCACTGAACTGTCTGAATTTAGGCTGTACTTAAAAACAAAATTCCCTTTATTGTCCAGCCAGACTTGCTTAGCATATAAACTCCTACCAACTGATGTAGGTCATCCGAACTACTGTTGAATGCAGTCCAGTGCAGGGATTAAAAGTATGGGCTCTAGAGTCAGACTGTGGGTTCAAATTCCTTCTGTACTGCCTTGTAGCTACATATGACCTTGGGCAAATTGCTAAGGCTCAAATCCCTGCCTCTGTAGAGTAGGGTTAATAACGGCACTTCGATCATAGAACTGTCGTGAGGACTAAGGAAAGGATTCATTTAAATCACTTAGTACAATGCCTAAAATTCCCAGTAAATGTTAGCAATGGCTGTACTATCATTATCATTAGTATTGCTTAGTGCCAGAGATCTGTGGGTTGAGAATACATTATGTGTTCTTGGTAACTACAGTGGAATCACTATTTGTTTAAATAACAAGAGAAATATTTTCTGTCACAGTTCTGGAGGTTAGAAGTCTAAAATAAAAGTATCAATAGAGAAGCACTCCTTGCCTCCTCCAGCATCTGGTGGCTTTCAGCCTCCATCTCTATGTGGCCATTTCCTCTTCTCTTCTCCTTTTCTGTCTCTTGTAGGGACATTTATCATTGGATTTAGAGCCACCAGGTTAATCCAGGATGATCTCATCTCCAGATCCTTAATTACATCTGCAAAGGCCCTTTTTCAAAATAAGGTCACATTCACAGGTTCCAGGGTAACACAAGGGCATATCATTCAACTCACCACACTCAGTAAAACATCTTTAGTTTCATTTCCTCTGTCTTCATCACCTCTTAGATTGATACATCCAGGAAGAGGGTTTGTCTTACTCTGTTTGGGCTGCAGTAGCAAAATCCCACAGACTGGGTAGCTTACAAACAGCAGAAATTTCTTTCTCACGTTTCTGGAGTCTGAGAAGTCCACAAAAAGACACTGGCAGATTCAGTGTCTGGTGAGGGGCCTGCTTTCTGGTTCATAGTGTCTTCTCACTACGTCCTCAAGTAGCAAAAGGCTCAAGCTAGCCCTCTGAGCCTCTTGAATAAGGACCCTAATCCCATGCATGCAGGCTCCACCCTCGTAACCTGATCACCTCCCAAAGGTCCTACCTCCATATACTATCACATTGGAGATTAGGGTTTTAACATATGAATTTGACGGGTACACAACTATTCAATCTATATAGCTGAGTTGTGTCATTTTATCTCAGATTTTACCATGTCAAAGACATGATCTCTCCTCTATATGTAGCACCCTCATTCTGCCTAGGATCCCCACCTGCCACCCCACCCAAGTCTTCTTTACCCTGAGCAGTACCTCAGACTCTGGACTTATTTCTTCCCTTTAACTTCCCAATAATTTTATTATCATTTGTTTTTGTGGGTTTTTTTTTAAGATTTATTTATTTATTTATTTATTTGAGAGGGAACAAGGGGCAGAGGGAGAGAGAGAATCCTGAAGCAGTCTCCCCGCTGAGCAGGGAGCCTGATGCAGGGCTCAATCCCAGGACCTTGAGACCACAACCTGAGCTGAAACCAAGAGTGGGACCCTTAACCGACTGAGCCACCCAGGTGCCTCTATTATCGTTTATTTTAACAATGTTTTGTTAGTGCATTCTCCCAAAAATCTGGTAAGAAAAATAATATAGGCATTATAACTAAAATCTGTGAGAAAACCAACACACTGGCTGAGTTCCTTGCACTAGACCAGTCAGTGGTTTTTGAACTCCCATTTTTTGGCGACAGAAACTTCCAGTTAAATCTTCTCCAGTTAAAACCCCAATAAATAAAACATAAAATTGGAGTTGCTCATGTGGACATGGAGGTATGTGAATTATAATGGGATAATACCTTAGTTGTTGAGATTTCAGGCACCTGTGAGCCATCTATCCTTTGACTCCAGAATCAATATATTTAACCCATTTCTAGTGATGCTGAACAGATAGGACCTTCTCAACCTAAAATCTGTAATTATGTGCTCGCTCTTTAAAGTTCTGATTAATGATTCCAAGTGATAAGCAAACTAGAGAACATTATTGTGATTTACTGAGAAAAGTAAGATTTTCAGCTTGGAGAGTATTCAACTTTGGATTTATTCTGACACCTCAGAAGTTTACCAAGTTATAGTCTCAGTGTTTTTTTCCATCACTAAAAGGTTACAGAATTTATATATATATAGAAGTTCATTTAAGGGAGAATAGAAGAAAACTTATATTTCCCTAGTTCCAGTACAAATGGTCTATCATTCCATTCTTTGTGGTAAATACCCCTAAAATCCCCTGCTCCACTGGGCCTCCCTGGCAAAACTCAAAAAATGAATGATGACAGTTGTTATCCTTTTTCCTGTCTGTGCCCAGCAACCAAAGTCTCTTGAAGAAAAATTGTAGTTTGAGTAGATTGGTACCAAGAAAAATTCCTGGTCACCAGTCTCACCTGGGCCCTCAACACTGCCCAGCAATATTACCATGTTCTTTAGGTTACCTCATTCTGTTGTCCCCCACAATTATTTTTTCAGAATTTCTCTACTTTTCTCAAACTTCCAACTTCCCCACTGTCCATCCATTCTCAGTGGATGGCCTTGCCTCTTGCTTCATGGAAAAAATAACCATCACATGAGGACTCCCTCAGTTTTCTAGCATCAGATCTGAAAAAATCAGATTGTATCTGCGCCCATGCCCTCTTTCCTCCTACTACTATAATGCAGGAAGTGTCCTGTCAAAGGTCAGTCCTTCCACTTGACCTCTAGATCCCACCCCTTTCCCACTTTCTCTCACATGTAAGTTTAACTCAAAACTATCGATCTTTCTCAAGAGCTCTTAAACACAATCTTGTCTCTCTCACTTGAAAAAAATTTTTTTAATCTCACATTCTCATTTAGCTAATCATCTCTTGCCCCCTTTAATGATTCAGCTTCATTTCTCCACTTCCTTAACTTCCATTCATCTTTTCTTTTCATTTTGAAACAATCACAAACTTACAGAAAAGTTTAAGTCCAATAGAAAGAATTTTCCCCTGAAACATTGAAGAATAAGTTGTTGACCCATTTCCCATAAATCCTTTATTGCATATTTGCTAAAACCAAGGGTATTTTTCTTTTCTTTTCTTTTTTTAAGATTTTATTTATTTGAGAGCGTGAGAGAGAGGGAGCACGAGCGGGGGGCAGGAGGGGCAGAGGGAGAGGGAGAAGCAGACTCCCCACTGAGCGAGGAGCCCAATGCAGGACTCGATCCCAGGACCCTGAGATCATGACCTGAGCCAAAGGCAGGTGCTTCACTGACTGAGCCACCCAGGCACCCCTGTATTTTTCTAAAATCAGGAAATTAACATTTATACATTACTATAATCTAATGCTCAGAAGCCATTCGTGTTTTAGAGTTGTCCTAGTAATGTCCCTTATAGCAAAAGAATCTGGCTCAAAATCAAGCATTGCATTTTAGATGTCATGGTCCTTCATTCTCCCTCAGCTTGGAACAGTGCCTCAGTCTTTCCTTGACTTTCATGACTGACATTCGTGAGGATTGTACACCACTTATTTTGTAGAATGATTCTCAATTTTAGGTTTTCTGATATTTCCTCATAAGTAGATTTAGGTTATGCATCTTTGTCAAGAAAACCACAGAATTAATGCTGTGTTCTTCTCATTGTATCTCATCAGATGGTGTTCATTATTGATTTTTCTCACTACTGGTGAAGTTAACTTTGAACGCTTAATTAAGATGGTATCTGCAAGGCTTCTCCACTGTACTCTCTCTCCACTTGTAATTAACAAATGTTTGGCGGGGGGAAGGTACTTTGAAGCTATGTAAATATTCCATTACTCCTCAGACTTTCAATTTATTCATTCATTTATTTATATCTGTGTGAACTCCTGCTTTCCCAATAACTCGATGGGTTGTATTTGTTACTATTTCTGTTTGTTTTGATACTCATCTTCTTTTGCTTTGGCCAGTGATAGCCCCTTCCAGCTGGCTTTTGTGTCCTTTTGCCATGTCATCATCATTCTTTGAGCACTTCCTTACTTTCTGGCACAGTAAGGTGTTCCAGTCTCATTTTGTACTTTTCCTGTTCTATCCATGGAATCAGCCTTTCTCCAAGGGGCCTGATTCCTTTTGGCGTTATGGTATTTAGAAGTCAAGTTCTGGGCACTAAGTGTGTGTTTGTTGCTATTAGGGTGTTGCCATTCACAGGCCCTCGCAGTGAACAGGCCTAGGGAATATATACATACATTTACATGCATAATGTACTCATTTATATCTATATGAACTGATCTATCTATAGAAAACTATGGATTTCTATTAATACCTCCAGTTCCATTTCAACACCACAGCGTTCTTTCTAGTTTTCTCCCTTTACAGACTTGTAACTCTCTTCTCTGACAGAGCTTCTAATTCCCTTATCCTTAATACATGTACCCCAGTCACTCATCAGTCAATTCCGTTCTAGCTTCTCCCCCTCATCACTCCACCAAAACAGCTGTCAACAAGTTATCAATGATCGTTGCTTTATTAAATACATTGAACACTTTTAAATCTTCATCTTACTAGACTTTCAGTAGCACTTGGCATAGCTAACTGCTCCATATATATATATAGAGAGAGAAAACTCTTCCGTCAATTTCTTTGATACTACATGTTTCTGATTTTCTTCTTATATCTATGGCATATCCCTTTCACTCTCTTTTGCTGGATCTTTCACTTCTCTTGACCTTTAAATGTTAAAGTGTGTCAGTCTTTGGCCCCACTGATTTCTCATCTTAGTCTACATGCACTCCCTTGGCTTTAATTACCAATTTTATTAGTGACTCACAAATTTAGTCTCTAGCCCTGACTTCTCTTAATTCCAGACCCAGAGATCCATCCATCTGCCACTCGACATCCTTACTTGGATTCCTCAGTGACACCTCAGGCTAACATGTCTAGAGCTGAACTCAGGATGTTCCCTCTAAAACCTGCTCTTCCTTCATTATTCCATATATGGATTAAAATAGCATAACTACCCACACAATTGTCCATGCCAAACCTCGACACCACTTGTGGCACCTCCATATCCTTTACCCCTTTCTTATCTAATCAGTCACCAAGTCTTGTTGCTTCCATCTCCTAAAAATAATTTGAACACATCCATTTTTCTCTATCTCCATTGCATTCACTCTACCCTTAGCAACAATTGTTTCTCACCTGGAATCTCATAATAGTCACCTAAATGATCTTGAATCTCCTCTTCCTTCCATGCCATCCTCTATATTGCATCCAAAGAGACCTTTTAAACACACATCTGATTTTTTCACTCCCTTACTACCTTTCAATATGTTTCCATTTCTACTACAATAAAGTCCAAAATTTTTAGTAAAGTTTAAAAGACCTGAATTCTCTGACCTCTGTCTATTTCTCCAGGCTCATCTCATACCATTCTATTCCTCTCTTTTTCTGTGCTTCAGACACATATAATCCATTTCATCTCCCTTATCACCACACACATATACCCACACATCCTGTCGGTTTCAACGTAAATGCCAATGCCTGAATGAGATCAGAATCCTGACACCCTTGAATTAAATTAGGTCACCCTGTTGTATTCTCTCATTGTACTTTATATTGTCCCTCCATAGTAGTTATCACAGTTTGTAGCTACATATTTCTTTGAGTATTTATGCGGTAGATTTTATGCTCATGAAGGCCGAAGCCATATCTGTCTTTGTTGTATTTCCACCAGTTAGCACAATGCTTAACTTATGGTGCACACTCAACAAATATGAGATGGATGAATGGCTGAAAAGTTGAAAGGAAGTAAAATAGGAAGGAATGCTAATCCTCACAATGACAAATATTTGGGTAAAAGATAAACATCCCAGTCAAACATTTAGATGTATCCAAATGGTCACATGCCTTAGGTTTACATACATATAAACAAATATTTTTCTCTTTTCAGTCAGGCACAAGAACCAGTCTGATTGGGTGGCTTCTAATCATTTCACTCTGTGTCATTCAGAAATCACTTTGATTTGAAAACCTTTTTTTTTTTAACTCAGTTGCTCAAAAATGAAATTGGATTGTATCCTGGACACAGCAGGAAGGTAATTTAAAGAACCCATGAACATTGTTGAAATTATCATGCAAGCTTATTAAATGCAATGTATATTTAAATTGAAAAAACTTTCTTTATTAAACCTAGATAGATGAATTTTTACAGCTTCCAGCACTAAAATATATTAGATTTGAGAGTCAGGTTAGATTAATTTCTAATCTTTATGGAAATCATTTTTATTAAAAAGTGGAAAGTTAAGAATTTGACAGTTACAGGGCTTGGATAACTCTAAAAGGGTCATCATTTAAATATGCAGGGAAAGTAAAATCAGAGTGCTTTCATGATGAAGATGATTTGTTTATTTTATATGCTCATTTTTAAAAGCTGTTTTAATATTTAGGCTTGTTAAGGAAAATCTGAAATGTGGTTGAATATATTAAAACCTATATAAAAGTTTTGACTTCCATTTCTGTTTGTAAGAGCCAACCAAATAAATCTCGGCCTGGACTTAGATGCTAAAATAAAAAAGATTAAGGAGATATTTTCACTTATAATGTAAGTGATCAAAATATTTAATTTTTGAGGATACATTCTATAATTTTCAAGTTTGCCAGTATTTTCTACTTTTATCAAGAATATTCACATAATTGTAATTTATTAGCTGATCATTTCCATTTCATACTGTTTCAATTTAAAGGACATTTTGAGTGTTGGGGGTGATTCACTCAGAGGTACATAAAAACATTATTTTCCCCAGGAAATGGCTGACAAGAGAGTGGGAGGAAGCTGCTTCTCTCCTTTGAATTTGGATTGCTCTTCGTCCTCTTAAAAGCTGGAAACCAAATGTCAAAAGAATACAACACTTTTCCTCCTCCAAAAGAGCAAGGGCATTTGTCTAGTGTGTTTATTAGCAGTTTGCAAGTGACGGGGTGGTGGTAACTGATGAGAACTGACTTTTGAAGTTGTCACAAGAGTTAACTATCCTCACAATCTAGACCTTTCAAACCAATGATTATATCGAATGACATTTTCACTAAATGAAGATAAGAATGAAAAATAGAGAGGGAGTTAAGATGGAGAAGGAGTAGGGGACCCCTTTTTCAGCCGGTCCCCTGAGTCGAGTTGGATAGGTACCAGACCGGCCTGAACATCCACGGAATCAGCCTGAGATGCAGGAAGATACATCTGGATCTCTACAAATGAACATCTCCAGCGCTGAGTATTGAGGTACGAAGCGGGGAGCCGTGAAACCGCACCCAGATATCGGAAGATAAATGGAAGGGGAGGGAGCCGCCGCGTTCGGGTGCCGGGAAGCGGTAGCCACCTGCACGGGGGAGCGGGCGGACTCGCGGACGGCACCCGCGAGAGAGCAGACTGAGACCGTGAGCCGGGAATGCACGTGCAGACTGAAACGGAGCTCCGGTGTGCTCACTGGAACCAGACTGAGACTGGGGGCGGCTGGCGGCTGGTGGCGTTAGAAACACAAAGGACAGAGGCGCACCGGCCCTGGAAGTGAGGGCTGGGACACCGAGTGTGGGGCGCACATCCCGGGATGCTGCAGGGCTGAGCAGCACCAACAGACACAGAGTTAAAGTGGCCAGAACATCAGTGGAGAACAGTCCGCGATCCCTCTGTTCTGAGACAGAGGCTGGGATTCGGCCACTGCTGCTCTGACCCTCAGAAGAGGCACAGCAAACCGCCAGGGAAAGCCGCCAGAGAACAAAAGCCTGGAAATACCGCCTCACAGCGTGCCCATCCCCATCCCCCCTCGCAGGGGACACGGAGACTCTACCCAAACAGGGTTGCCTAAGTATTGGTGCGGCAGGCCCCTCCCCCAGAAGGCAGGCTGAAAAATCAAGAAGCCCACATCCCTAAGATCCCTATAAAACAAGGGTGCACGGCTTGGGTCCTGGTCAATGATTTGGGCTCTGGACACCCCCACAACCTCTCCTCATCAGAATGACGAGAAGGAGAAATCCCCCCCAGCAAAGAAAAGACAATGAGTCTGTGGCCTCTGCCACAGAACTAATGGATATGGATATAACCAAATTATCAGAAATGGAATTCAGAGTAACAATGGTCAAGATGATGTGTAGAATTGAAAAAAGTATTAACAAAAATGTTAATGAGAATGTAGAATCTCTAAGGGCAGAAATGAGAGCGAATCTGGCAGAAATTAAAAATTCTATGAGCCAAATGCAGTCAAAACTAGAGGCTCTGACGGCCAGGGTGAATGAGGCAGAAGAACGTATCAGCGAACTGGAGGATGGGTTAGTAGAAGAGAAAGCTAAAATAGAATCTGGACTCAAAAAAATCCACACTCAAGAATGTAGGTTACGGGAGATTACTGACTCAATGAAACGTTCCAATGTCAGAATCATTGGCATCCCCGAAGGGGTGGAGAAAAACAGAGGTCTAGAAGAGATATTTGAACAAATTGTAGCTGAAAACTTCCCTAATCTAGCAAGGGAAACAAAGATTCGTGTCGAAGAGGCAGAGAGGACCCCTCCCAAGCTCAACCACGACAAACCTATGCCACGTCATGTCATAGTGCAATTCACAAATATTAGATGCAAGGATACAGTATTGAAAGCAGCCAGGGCAAAGAAATTTCTCAAGTACCAAGGCAAAGTTATCAGAATTACGTCAGATCTGTCTACACAGACCTGGAATGAGAGAAAGGGTTGGGGGGGGCATTTTTAAAGCTCTTTCAGAGAAAAACATGCAGCCAAGGATCCTCTATCCAGCAAGGCTGTCATTCAGAATGGATGGAGAAATAAAGACCTTCCAGAATCGCCAGTCATTGACCAATTTCATAACCACGAAACCAGCCCTACAGGAGATATTACGGGGGGTTCTATAAAAGTAAAAAGGCCCCAAGAGTGATACAGAACAGAAAGTCACACTCGATAGAAACAAAGACTGTACTGGCAACATAGAATCATTAAAATCATATCTCTCAATATTCAGTCTCAATGTAAATGGCCTAAATGCTCCCATAATGACACAGGGTTGCAGATTGGATAAAAAGACATGACCCATCCATTTGCTGTCTACAAGAGACACATTTTGAACCTAAAGATACATTCAGACTGAAAGTAAAGGGATGAAATACCATCTTTCACACCAATGGACCTCAAAAGAAACCTGGGGTAGCAATTCTCATATCAGGCAGATTGGATTTTAAACTAAAGACTATAGTTAGAGACACAGAAGGGCACTATAGTATTCTTAAAGGATGTATCCAACAAGTGGATATGACAATTATAAATATATATGCCCCCAACAGGGGAGCAGTAAGATACACAAGCCAACTCTTAACCAGAATAAAGGGACATATAGATAAAAATATGTGAATAGTAGGGGACCTCAACACTCCACTATCAGAAATAGAACACCCATGCAAAAAATCGACAAAGAAATAAGGGCTTTGACTGCCATACTCGACAAGTTGGACCTCATAGATATATATGGAACACTACACCCCAGAACCAAAGAATACTCATTCTATTCTAATGCCCATGGAACATTCTCAAGAATAGACCATGTTCTGGGTCACAAAACAGGTCTCAACCGATACCAAAAGATGTTATTATTCCGTGCATATTCTCAGACCACAACGCTTTGAAATTGGAACTCAACCACAAGGAAAAAATTGGAAGAAACTCAAACACTTGGAGACTAAGAACCATCCTGCTCAGGAATGATTCCATAAACCAGGAAATAAAAATCAATTTAAACAATTTATGGAGACCAACGAGAATGAAAACACAATGGTCCAAAACCTATGGGATACTGCGAAGGCAGTCCTAAGGGGAAAATACATAGCCATCCAAGCCTCACTCAAAAGAATAGAAACATCTAAAATGCAGTTTTTATATTCTCACCTCAAGAAGCTGGAACAGCAATAGAGGGACAGGCCTAATCCACGCACGAGGAAGCAGTTGACCAAGATTAGAGCAGAAATCAATGAATTAGAAACCAGGAGTACAGTAGAGCAGATCAACAGAACTAGAAGCTGGTTCTTTGAGAGAATCAATAAAATTGACAGACCACTGGCAAGACTTATTCAAAAGAATAGAGAAAGGACCCAAATTAATAAAATTATGAATGAAAAAGGAGAGGTCACAACCAACACCAATGAAATTGGAAGGATTATTAGAAGCTTTTATCAACAGCTTTATGCCAATAAATTAAGCAATCTGGAAGAGATGGAGGCCTTCCTGGAAACCTATAAACTACCAAGACTGAAACAGGAAGAAATTGATTTTTTAAACAGTCCAATTAATTATGAAGAGATTGAGTCAGTGATAAACAACCTTCCAAAAAACAAAACTCCAGGCCCAGACGGTTTTCCTGGGGAATTCTACCAAACATTCAAAGAAGAAATAATACCTATTCTCCTAAAGCTATTTCAAAAAATAGAAACAGAAGGAAAGCTACCAAACTCATTCTATGAGGCCAATATTACCTTGATCCCCAAACCAGGCAAAGACCCCATCAAAAAGGAGAATTACAGACCGATATTCCTGATGAATATGGACGCCAAAATCCTCAATAAGATCCTAGCTAATACAATCCAACAGTACATTAAAAGGATTATCCATCATGACCAAGTGGGATTCATCCTTGGGATGCAAGGGTGGTTCAACATTCGCAAATTGATCGGTGTCTTAGATTTTATCCAGAAGGAAAAATTAAAAAATCATATGATTCTCTCAATAGATGCAGAAAAAGCATGTGACAAGATATAGCATCCTTTCCTGATTAAAACCCTTCAGAGTGTAGGGATAGAGGGCACATTTCTCAATTTCATATAAACCATCTATGAAAAGCCTACAGCAAATATCATTCTCAATGGGGACAAGCTGGAAGCCTTTCCCTTAAGATCAGGAACACGACAAGGATGCCCACTCTTGCCACTATTATTCAACGTAGTACTAGAAGTCCTTGCAACAGCAATCAGACAACAAAAGGGGATAAAAGGTATCCAAATCGGCAAAGAAGTCAAACTGTCTCTCTTCGCAGATGACATGATACCGTATATGGAAAACCCAAAAGAATCCACTCCCAAACTATTAGAAGTTATAGAGCAATTCAGTAATGTGGCAGGATACAAAATCAATGCTCAGAAATCAGTTGCATTTCTATACACGAATAATGAGACTGAAGAAAGAGAAATTAGGGAATCCATCCCATTTACAATAGCACCAAAAACCATACGTTACCTCAGAATTAACTTAACCAGAGACGTAAAGGACCTATATTCTAGAAACTATAAATCAGTCTTGAAAGGCATTGAGGAAGACACAAAAAGATGGAAAAATATTCCATGCTCATGGATCGGAAGAATTAACAGTTAAAATGTTTGTGCTACCCAGAGCAATCTACACTTTCAGTGCTATCCCGATCAAAATACTGATTATCCATCATGATACCGATGACATTTTTCAAAGAACTGGAACAAATAGTCCTTAAATTTGTATGGAACCAGAAAAGGCCCCGAATGGCCAAGGAAGTTTGAAAAGGAAAAACAAAGCTGGGGCATCACAATGCCGGATTTCGAGCTGTACTACAAAGCTGTGATCACAAAGATAGCATGGTACTGGCACAAAAGCAGACACATAGACCAATGGAACAGAATAGAGAACCCAGAAATGGACCCTCAGCTCTTTGGGCAACTAATCTTTGATAAAGCAGGAAAAAACATCTGGTGGAAAAAAGACCGTCTCTTCAATAAATGGTGCTGGGAAAATTGGACAGCTACATGCAAAAGAATGAAACTTGACCACTCTCTCACACCATACACAAAGATCAACTCCAAATGGATGAAAGACCTCGATGTGAGACAGGAATCCATCAAAATCCTAGAGGAGAACATAGGCAGCACCCTCTACGACATCGGCCAAAGCAAACTTTTTCATGACACATCTCCAAAGAGAAGAGAACCAAAAGATAAAATGAACTTGTGGGACTTCATCAAGATAAAAAGCTTCTGCACAGCCAAGGAAACAGTCAAAAAAACTAAGAGGCAGCCCACGGAATGGGAGAATATATTTGCAAATGATGCTACAGATAAAAGACTGGTATCCAAGATCTACAAAGAACTTCTCAAACTCAATACGTGAGAAACAAACAAATCATAAAATGGGCAGAAGATATGAACAGACACTTTTCCAAGGAAGACATACAAATGGCTAACAGACACATGAAAAAATGTTCAAAGTCATTAGCCATCAGGGAAATTCAAATCAAAACCACACTGAGATACCACCTTACGCCAGTTAGAATGGCCAAAATTGACAGAAGGGGGAATGAAGCATGAGAGACTATGGACTCTGAGAAGCAAACTGAGAGCTTCAGAGGGGAAGGGGGTGGGGGAATGGGATAGGCTGGTGATGGGTAGTAAGGAGGGCACGTATTGCATGGAGCACTGGGTGTTAAAAGCAACTAATGAATCATCGAACTTTACATCAGAAACCAGGGATGTACTGTATGGTGACTAACATAATATAATAAAAAAACATTAAAAAAAGAATGAAAAATAGAGATCCGTGTATTTACTTTTGAGTATCCATCAGAGAAATTTAGAAAAGGTGTTTACCAGGCACACATGAGAAAAGGCAATCCTGTTCATAGCCACTAATTTCATCTTATTGCATTGATTTAGTGTTACTCTCAGCCAAGTGCCTGAGAATTAACATTGTCCCCTTTCCTTCCTTCTTTTTGTATTCACAACAACACCTAGCATGGAACTTTCAATGTGTAGCTTAGTAAATATCTATCATTCTGCATCTTTTGCCAGCACTTTAAATTCAACACATTCAAAACCAAACACAGCTCTTATCCCGATCAATCACTACCTTTTCCAGACCTCCTGATTTCCTTCAATGGTGCCAATGTTTTTCTAGTTACCCAGCCTGAAAATTTCAGTCAGACACTTTTATGTTTATCAGTAATTTATTTATTCAACATATATTAAGGTCTTATTATGCCCTGAGCTCTATGGGGTACTTAATAAATGTTTACTAAATGAATTAATGAAATAATTCCACATGAGTTTATTGAGTGCTTCTCATGTGTTGGGGGATAGAAGAGTGAAAAAAGATCGAGACCCAGCTGCTGCCTTCATCACCTTATAATAGGGTAGGGAGAATAATGCATATGTATAAAAAGCTACAGTAACAGATTAGATGCAGTAACAGCTGTGAGAGATGTGTAAACAGAGCTCTGTAGGAGCACAAAAGAAGGTAATAGCATCCCTGCCTGGGAGCATCATGGACCATGGCCTGTTACCTGAAGAAGTTGTCGTTCAGGCTCCAAGTTGAAGGATCATTTGGGAAGATAGAGATGGGCTGTGGAAGAGGGAATGAAGAAGGTCGGGAACACATGATGTAGCTCCAAATGCATGAAAAAGGAGGGGATCCAGAACAGGGCCGGTAGTCAAATTTGTCGGTAGCAAAAGATGCAAGGAGTGAAATAATGAAAGTTAAAGTGAGAAATGTAACAACTGTGGTTTGGTTGGAAAGAGTTTAGATTTCTAGGCTAAGGATTTTGGACATTAGTGTGCTTTGAGAAACTGAAATATTTTTACATACAGTGTGTGACCAGAGCTGTGCTTTGTCCAGAGAAGAGAAACCAAGATGTTAAGAGTAAACAGACCATGGAATGTCTTGTAATATGTAATATGATGAATACTTGAAGGACTCAGGGATGGTTAGAAGAGGAACAACATTGAGATCAAATAGCTGTTTCTGATTATCCAAGTGACTGGCCAGTGGAAGACAGAGTATGTCAATTTTTGGTAGATCAAAAGGACAGAAATAAAACAAATTGGTGAAAGAAGAAGACAGCAGATTTCAGTTCAAATCAACAAATTACTTTCTAATATGGCTGAATAAAAATGGAATTGACTGGTTTTGTCAAGCAATAGCTAAACTTTGGGGAAAATATCAGAAAAGTAGGAGGCTTGTATTTCAAAGTGAGGGGTTGAACCAAATGAATTTTACACTTCTCCCAATTCCTAAGATTCTAGTATTCTAGCTTATAGTTGGTTGTGGGGTGTTTAAAGAGAGAACAGAAGTTTTGAGAAACCAATGGCAAGACTTCTGTGAGACTCAAGACACAAGATGATAAAGGCCCTGATATGTGTATTGGAAACAGACATAATCATATTAGCTAACACTTCCCTAGCATTTATTATATACTCAGCACTGTTGTAAGCACTTTACACACGTTGACTCACTTGAACTTTACAACCCCATTTTATAGATGGGAAACCAAAGCACAGAAAGATGTAGTGACTTGCCCAAGTCTCATAGTTAACCCATGGCTGAGCTAGCATTCCAGCCCAAGAAATCAGGCTTCAGAGTACAGACTCCTAACTACCATGCTATACTGGCTTTCCAGAGAGAGAGAAATAGAACTGGAATTGAAAACAGAAGGAAGACCTGGCTAGCACGTAAGGGAGAAAGAAGATGAAAACATAATGCCAAGGTTCCTAGTTTGGAAAACCAGGAACATTATCATGGTATTAACAAAAATAGTGAAATTGGG
Organism: Ursus americanus; assembly: GCF_024610735.1. Taxonomy (NCBI): domain Eukaryota; kingdom Metazoa; phylum Chordata; class Mammalia; order Carnivora; family Ursidae; genus Ursus; species Ursus americanus. The sequence goes on from NC_142164.1 coordinate 25,072,259, forward strand.
GTAAGAAACTTGATTATGAGTAGAACTTAAAAGGTAGGTTGTACACATATCGAGTTTAAGGTGCTGGTAGACTAGCCAGGTAGAACTATGTAGCATGGTATTTGTGAAAATAAATCAAGGACTATAACTTCATCTAGATACAGCTAAATGGATATACTACCTACACATCGCTTTCCTGCAGTTTAGTGCGACCTCACTGGAATGTTGGTATTGTGGGACAAGGTTACACATGAAGTCAACGTCTTTTTTCCATTATTAATCCTAAAAGAGTGAATATGGCAGCTTTAAGACACATATAAAACATTTCTCTTAGAGTTCAAATGACATTAATCACCTTAGAACCTTTTAAACATTTTAGTAATTGCCATAGAGTAAAATTAGAAATTTAAAAAACTAAATGTATGAAGTGGCACTAACCTGTGTATTCAAATGACGGATAAGGGCATTTATATGCCTTTGTTTTCCTCATGCAGAGGATTTTGTTGACTCTGAATTCTTTACATTTCCCTTCTCCTTGTCATATTTATTTATAGGGGTAAAAATAAACTGGAGGTACATGGTCTGCTGGGCAGTGATGGCAGCTTTGTAAATATGTATGCAGCCCTTCCCCAGGTCTTTGACAGAAAGCTGCTTTCCGTGCCTCCGTAATGCCTTGAACACTCCTTCTGCATTAAGGATGCGGGAGTCTACCACACTTGCATGGCGGCCTTATGACTGCTAGCATTGCCCGTCTGGCGGACTGCAATTGGACCTCATTTTGTAAAGCCACAGATCCCTTCGACTGAGAGCTGAATGGGGGAAAAAACCCAACTCTCTAAGCCCTTTCAAATTCCGAATAAATTGGCCCATGTGCATGAAGTGTCCTTCCACCAGACAGCTTTGGATTCACCATTGAAGTATGCTTTCCAGTGTGATGGGGGCTTGAATCTCTGAAGGTCTCTCCATCCATTGTGGGTAGAGCTTCAGGGACCATGGACCTTTCTGTGCTAACTTGGGAAACTTACTGCCTTAGCAAAACACCATGCAGGAATTTTAGATGTGCAGCAAGGGGATTAATGAAATTCATTTGGAGGACAAAAGAGGTAATGCCAAAATTCTTTCAAGAAGGGAAAACAGGTCTAATATCAGTCAGAGAAAGGAGAGAAAATTCTCCCTAGTGCAATTTTAACATTATGTCAAATTGTGCCAAAAAGAGTGCAAAACTTTATGAAGAACAGCTTTCCAACTTTCCAATAAATACTTCTTAAGTAGCCACTCTGAGCCAGAATGTAGTAATAATTGTCCCAATAGTCATTGTATGTAGTTTTATAAGTGAGAACACTGTTTTATTGAGGCCAGTGATGTGAGTTTGGTACCCTGATGAGCCAGTTAGGCCTGCCCTTTTAGGTGGTCACAGACTGCAAATAGGTAGCAAGGATGATAAGAAAGTCTTAGTATACAATGGAATATTACTCAGCTATTTAAAAGAACGATTACCCAACATTTGCAGCAACATGGACGGCACTGGAGGAGATAATGCTAAGTGAAATAAGTCAAGCAGAGAAAAACAACTATCATATGGTTTCTCTTATCTATGGAACATAAGAACTAGGAAGATAAGTAGGAGAAGAAAGGGATAAAAAAAGGGGGGGTAATCAGAAGGGGGAATGAAGCATGAGAGACTATGGAGTCTGAGAAACAAACTGAGGGCTTCAGAGGGGAGGGGTGTGGGGGAATGGGATAGGCTGGTGATGGGTAGTAAGGAGGGCACGTATTGCAGGGTGCACTGGGTGTTATACGCAACTAATGAATCATCGAACTTTACATCAAAAAATTAAAAAAAAAAAGTTTTCGTAAAAAGCTGTGGATAGACCATACAAACTTTCCCACAGCTAAACACTCAGTCCAGAGCATACGGACTACTACTAATGATAGGTTGGGAGTCCCGAAGTTCTTATTTTCTCCTTAAGGGTAACGGTTTACCCTGACAACCTGGTACCTACTGGGTCAAGTGAAAAGCATTTGTGAAACGTATCTAGATTTCGACATTCTTTGGCAATTGGGGGCACTGTAGGATAAGCGCGCGTGTTGGGTTCATAATCAGAAGGCTGAGACACAGTCTTGCATTCCATATCCATGAATGAGTAGAGGTTCACCCCAGCCTCAGTGCTTCTAGCCTCTGATCACTGACATAGGCAAAATATGACCTGTAGACTTATGGGAGAGTATTTTATTTGGCCAAAAAGGAAACAGGATTTATTCCAAGGGAAGGAGTCTAGATATTGAAAAAAAAAAAGGCCAGCTATTTTATTGAATTCAAAAGTTGTAAGCCAGGCATGCATTCTTTCTGTCTTATCAGCTTTTTCAGATTTACCAAAGTACAGTTCACCATTTTATAAAGGAAATCCAAAGCATGTGATAACTATAATCTATGAAACATTAAGCTGAAAGTCAATTCTACTCTTAATCTTTGAATACTAGGTTCTTTCACATTTTTGTTCTTATCCACCAAGAATTTGAGAATCATCTCAAGATTTTTATAGGCTGGAGTGTGTTGTTGTTGTTGTTGTTGCTGGAGTGTGTTGTTGTTGTTGTTGTTACTGCTGCTTGTATGTTGCTGTTTGTACAGAACCAGCTAGCTGACATTTTGTAATCTCTTCAATCGGATTCTTGTTCCAATGTAAGATAGTGTTAAGAAAACTAACATATATTGAAGCCCATTGTAATGCTGGGGCTGAAGGACAAGTGTCATGCGTATGTCCTAGGCTGTCTGTAACTAAAGAAACGTTACTATTACACATCAGACACACAAAAAATGTAATCTGTAGCCCAAGATACAACCAAGTCTTTATCATAGCAAGGTACTTGTAAAGATCCCATGGATGTGCTATTGAAATTAAGTCTATGCAGTAAAATAAATGCATTATCAACTAATAGTTTTCCGATTGCTTTTCAGAGAAATAGAGACCGAAAAACTGTGTGTGATTGTGTGTGCCTGCATTCGTGAGCATGTGGTCTATTAACAGTTATTTATTCTATTCCCACTCTCAAGTAGAATGTCTGCCACTGAGGAATGAAAACAGCTGAAAGTCATAAAATAAAAATGATTCAAATATTTGAAAAAACAATACCAACTACACAAACTTTTGTTCTTGATAATATTTATTTGTGGTTGATTCACTGCTTGATTTTAGTGAAGGACCTGGTATACACCGTAAAAACTTTTAAGCCCTTAAGCCGTGTGAGTTCTCACTGCCCACAGTTACCCAATCAACTTACTTTTTCCCCCTTACTCTTATTTCCCACGTTAATGACACAAGACAGTGAGAAAATCCTCATCATTTGCCCCCAAAAACATTGTATTATAATCTAACAAAGAGAAAGGTTTCTAACTATTTGGGATCGTTCATTCCCAATTCTTGATTTTCCTCATGCTCCCAGCCTGATTTCCTTTGATCTTTAACTGATTCTACTGGATGCTAGACAAAGAGACACATAATAATTTCTCAATTTTTATGAATATTTACATCAAAGGTGTCCTTTCCTTGTTTAGAATGTCACATTGTATTATTGAAAATATTACTTAAGTGTATAAAATGTATATTTTGGAACCTATAGATATCCAGATTTAATATTTTGGGGTCCCCAATATTATCAGTCTAATATTCGGCACAGCCAAAGTACCAAGAACAACAGAATTTACTTTACTGGGAACTTTTGTCTAAAAAGTAAATCTCAGAGAAATGGTTCTGAGGGAGGATGTGAAGGATTTACTGTTTAATCAAATTGTTCTTTGTCAGCATGCAACAAAGATGTGTTCCAGTTGTATCCTAGTTCAATTTATACAAGTGTTGTTCATTGTCGACATGCATAAAGAAACTTATTAAAAATGAAATGTCTCAATAGAACTTTAAAGTGTCTGCCTGTATTTTTCATGTTCTTTTCCAATACATTTGCACAGAAGAATGTTTATATTTTAGCATTCTTTTGTCATATTTTGTAGCCTGTAATGTTAATGTATTTTCAACCAGATAGAAAATATTACATACAGAATAGAACTACTCATGAGACAAATATGTTAGAGCAAATATTATTTCTATCTTGTTTATAAATTATACAATTGCCAGCATCTGTTTTCTGTTAGTCCTTGTCCCACGCCTACCCTACTGCTGATTATAAAAAGATTGGGATTGAAAAACATCTTAGAGTCGGTCCAGAAACTCCATTTGGAACTGGATGCAATTGCAGGGATGTTGATGCAGTTCAAAATGAGGAATGCTTATTGTTTAAGATCTGCTTCTCCATTTGTAGTAATTTATTTCTTAGAGGATTCCTGAACTCATGAGGATATTGCTTCCCACCTGGATACTTGCGGTGCTGAAACTGTAAATCAGATTAGTGGTTGTGGCTTGTATCCATGGACGGTTTGTGTTGAGGAGTGCAAGAGATAGAGTGAGTCATATCTCCCTTATTTATCCAATAGAGCAGTCCCTAAAGAAAGGTGTTTCTCACTGATTCTTTATATTGTTTTGTAAATTATTATTAAATATTTCAGGGGTATAAATTAACATAATGAATAGCTATAAACCCACAACTTAGCTTTAAAAATTAACAAATACAAATGAAGTCCCTGTGTGTCTTTTCGTGGTCCCATTCCTCTCCCTTCCCCGAAGGGGAAATGACAGTCCTAAATTTAATCATCCTTGTACATATTCTTACACTTTTACAAATACATGCATACCTATAAAAATATGTTTTCTCCATGTGTTTAAATTTCATATGAATAACTTGCTTTCTTCTGTCATGATTATGTTTAAAAGGTTTGTCCATACTGAGGCATGTACTTCTACTTCATTCAAATTAACTTCTGTGTTTTTTATGCTGTATGAAGACAGCAAAGCTTATCTGCTTTCCTGTTGATACACATTTAGGTTAGGACACACACACACACGTCAATGAATTTGCTTCTTCAAAATGTTCTTGGGTATTCTTAGTCTTTTCTGTTCCGTATAGATTTTAGGATCAGGTTTCCAAACTCTATGAAAAACGTTGTTGGGATATTGACTGGAATTACATTGAACTTACAGAACTGATAGAGGAAAATTGACATCCTAATGATATTGAGGCTTATGGGCCATGAGCACAGTATATCTCTCCATTGATTATGTTTTATTCAATTCAAAAAGTTTAAACATTTTTTATATTTTATTTTATTTTTTTAAGTTTTTATTTTAATGCCAGTTAACATACAGTGTTGTATTAGTTTCAGGTGTACAATATAGTCAACAATTCCGTACAACACCCAGTGCTCATCACAAGTGCACTCCTTAATCCCCATCACCTATTGCTCCCAGTTCCCCTACCCCTAGCCTCTAGTAACCATCAGTTCTCTATAGTTAAGAATCTATTTCTTACTTTGTCTCTCACTCTTTTTCCCTTTGCTTCTTTGTTTTGTTTCTTAAAGTCCACATATGAATGAAACCATATGGTATTTGTCTTTGACTGACTGATTTTGCTTAGCCTAATACTCTCTAGCTCTCCATCCATGTCAACGCAAATGGCAAGATTTCATTCTTTTTCATAGCTAAATAATATTCCATCGTGTGTGTGTGTGTGTGTGTGTGTGTGTGTGTGTGTGTGTAGACCACATCTTCTTTATCCATTCATCGATCAGTGGTCACATGGGCTGCTTCCATATCTTGGCTCTTGCAAATAATGCCACTATAAACACAGGAGTACATGTATCCCTTTGAATGTATTCTTTGGGTAAATATGCAGTAGTATGATTGCTGGATAGTGCGCTAGCTCTATTTTTAACTTTTTGAGGAACCTCCATACTGTTTTCCATAGTAGCTGTGCTAGTTTGCATTCCCACCAATAGTGCAAGAGGGTTTCCCTTTCTCCACATCTTCGCCAACACCTCTTGTTTCTTGTGTTGTTAATTTTAGCCTTTTTGACAGTTTTGAGGTGATATTTTATTTCTGGGTTGCAAGAGTGCAACAGATTTCTGTACGGTGATTTTCTATCCTGGAACTTTGCTGAATTCGTGTATCAGTTCTAGCAATTTTTTTGGTGGAGTGTTTGGGTTTTCTTGTGTAGAGTATCATGTCATCTGCAAATAGTGAAAGTTTTACTTCTTCCTTGCCAATTTGGGTGCCTTTTATTTCTTTTTGTTGTCTGCTATGGCTAGGACTTCCAGTACTTTGTTAAGTAACAGTGGTCAGAGTGGACATCCCTGTCTTGTTCCTGACTTTAGGGGAAAAGCTCTCAGTTTTTCCCCATTGAGGATGCTGTTAGCTCTGGGTTTTTCATATATGGTCTCTACTATGTTGAGTATGTTTCCTCAAAACCTACTTTCTTGTGGGTTTCCATCATGAATGGATCTTGTACTTTATCAAATGATTTTTCTGTATCTATCGAAATGCTTTTTTTTTTTTGCATCTGTTGAAATGATCAGATGGTTCTTGTCCTTTCTCTTATTGATGTGATATATCACATTGATTGATTTGTGAACCCAGAAATAAATCACACTTGATCATGGTGAATAATTTTTTTAACATATTGTTGAATTTCATTTGCTAATATCTTGTTGAGGATTTTTGCATCTATGTTTATCATGGATATTGGCCTGTAGTTCTTTTTTTTTTTTTTTGTAGTGTCTTTATCTGGTTTTGGTATCAGGGTAATGCTGGCCTAATAGAATGGATTTGGAAGTTTTCCTTCCTTTTCTATTTTTTGGAATAGTTTGAGAAGGGTAGGTGTTAACTCTTCTTTAAATGTTTGGTAGAATTCACCTGTGAAGCCATCTCGCCCTGGACTTTTGTTTCTTGGGAGTTTTTTGATTGCTGATACAGTTTCTTTGCTGGTTATCAGTCTGTTCAAATTTTCTGCTTCTTCCTGATTCAGTTTTGGTAGTTCATATGTTTCTAAGAATTTACCCATTTCTTCTAGATTGTCCAAATAGTCAGCATACAGTTTTTCATAATATTCTCTTACAATTGTTTGTATTTCTATGCTGTTAGTTGTTATTTCTCCTTTCTCGTTTGTGGTTTTATTTATGTGAGTCCTTTCTCTTTTTTTTTCTTGGTAAGTCTGGCTAGGGTTTATCACTTTTATTAGTTTTTTAAAGAACCAGTTCCTAGTTTCATAGATCTGTTCTATTGGGGGGTTTTTTAGTTTCTGTATCATTTATTTCTGCTCTAATCTTTATTTATTTCCTTCCTTCTGCTGGTTTTAGCTTTTGTTTATTGTTCTTTTTCTAGGTCCTTCAGGTGTAAGGTTAGGTTGTGTATTTGAGATTTTTCTTGCTTCTTGAGGTAGGCTATATTGCTATAAACTTCCCTTTTAGAACCATTTTTGCTGCTTCCCAAAGGTTTTGGGCTGTTATGTGTTCAATTTCATTAGTTTCCATGTCCTTTTTTATTTCTTCTTTTATTTCCTGGTTGACCCATTCATTGCTTAGTAGCATGTTATTTAACCTCCATGTATTAGTGGTCTTTCCAGATTTTGTGTGTGTGTGTGTGTGTGTGTGTGTGTGTGTGTGTGTGTGTGTGTGAGACTGACTTCCAGTTTCATAGCATTGTAGTAAGAAAAGATGTGTGGTATATGACTTCAATCTTCCTGAATTTGTTGAGGCTGGTTTTGTGGGCTAATATGTGATCTATTCTGAAGACTGTTCCATGTGCACTTGAAAAGAGTGTGTATTCTGCTATTTTGGGGTGGAATGTTCTGAATATATTTATTAAGTCCATCTGTGCCTGTCATTCAAAGCCATTGTTTCCTTGTTGATTTTCTGCTTAGGTGGTTTGTTCATTAATATAGGTGGGGTGTTAAAGTCCCCTACTATTATTGTATTATTATCAATTAGTTCCTTTATGTTCATTACTAACTGTTTTATGTATTTGGGTTTTCCTATCTTGGCTGCATATACATTTACAACTGTTGTATCTTCTTTTTGGATTATCCCCCTTATTATTATATAATGTCCTTCTTTGTGTCTTGTTACAGTCTTTCTTTTAAAGTCTATTTTGTCTGATATAAATATTGCTACTGTAGCTTTCTTTCAACATCCATTTGCGTGAAAAATGTTTCTTCATCTCCACACTTCTAATCTGCAGGTGTCTTTATGTCTAAAATGAGTCTCTTCTAGGAAACATATAGATGGGTCTTTTTTAATCCATTCTATCACCCTGTGTGTTTTGATTGGAGGGTTTAGTCCATTTATATTCAACGTAATTTTTTAAAGATTTTTATTTATTTATTTGAGATAGAGTGAGTGAGCAAGTGAGAGAGAGAGAGAGAGAGCATAAGCCAGGGGAGAGGCAGAGGAAGAGGGAGAAGCAGACTCCCCACTGGGTAGGAAGCCCAATGTGGGACTCTATCCCAGGACCCTGGGATCATGACCTGAGCCGAAGGCAGATGCTTAACCAACTGTGCCCCTCAAAGTAATTATTGATAGATATGTATTTATTGCCATTTTATTACTTGTTTTGTGATTATTTCTGAAGATTGTCTCTGATCCTTTCTTGTCTTTTCTTTCATGTTTTGCTAGTTTTCTTTAGTGATATATTTGGATTTATTTCTCTTTCTTCTTTGTATGTTTATTAGTGCTTTCTGATATATGGTTACCAATAGGTTTATATATAACCTTTTCTGCTTATAGCAATCTGTATTAAGTTGATGGTCATTTAAGTTTGAACCCAGTCTTTTTTCCCCTCCTCCCCACATTTTAGGTATAAATTTTATATCCTTCTTGTAAGTTCCTTGACTGAGTTTTTTTACAGAAATATTCATTTTTATTGATTTTTTGTTGCCTACCTTTATACTGTCACTTTGGTCTCTCCTTTCCAGTCAAAGAGTCCCCTTTAATATTTCTTGCAGGGCTGATTGACTGTTTATGAACTCCTTTAGTTTTTGTTTGTCTGGGAAACTCTTTTATCTCTCCTTCTATTCTGAATGATAGCTTTACTGAATAGAGTATTCTTGGCTGTGGATTTTTCCCATTCAGCACATGGACTGTATGACGCCACTCCCTTCTGTCTTGCCAAGTTTCTGTTAAGAAATCTCCTGCTAGCCTTATGGGCTTTCCCTTGTAAGTTACTGACCTCTTTTGTCTTGGTGTGTTTAAGATTTTTTTCTTTATCACTATTCTTGCAAATTTAATTATAATATGCTTGGGGTGGGTCTGCGTTTGTTGATTTTCATGGGAGTTCTCTGTGCTTCCTGTATCTGGATATCTGGTTCCTTCCCCAGATTAGGGAAGTGTTCAGCTATTATTTCTTCAAATAAATTTCCTGCCCCTTCTCTCTTCTTCTTCTAGGACTCCTATAATAAGAATGCTGTTATGTTTGATGGAGTCACTGAATTCCCTAAGTCTATTCTCATTTTATGTAATTCTTTTTTCTCGCTTTTGTTCAGCTTGATTACTTTCCATTATTCTGTCTTCTAGGTCACTAATTCATTCCTCTGTTTCTTCCATCCTGCTGCATTCCATCAAGGTGTGTTTCTCAATTCGTTTATTGAGCCTGTTATCTCTACTATGTGTTAAGGGTCTCACTCATGTCTTCCTCCTTTTTCAAGTCCAGTGAGTATCCTTATGATCATTGCTTTAAATTCTATGAGGCATGTTACTTATCTCTGTTTCGCTAGATCTCTGGCTGTGGCCTTGTCCTTCTCTTTCATTTGGGATAAATTTCTCTGTCTTCTCATTTTATCTGTCTCTTTGTGTCTGTTTCTGTGTGTTAAGAAAGTCAGCTTTGTTTTCTGCTCTTGAATGTAGTGACTTTATGAAGAGGAGCTCCTGAAGTGCCCTGCAATGCAGCATCCCCTCTTCACCAGACGTGGTACTTCAGGAGAGTATCCTATGTGCGTTGCTTAGGCCCTGCTGTTGTGCCTGAGTCACTTTTCCTTTCAGTGCAGTCATCTGCCCTGACTCTCTGGCTGTTGCAGGCTGTGCTTACTCTTTGTGGTGCTAGTGGGACCCAGACAGGCCAGCTCTGAGGGGCGGTGCCCACTGGGGAGCTTGGGAGCAGGTTGGCAGTGTTAGCAAAATTTTCATTGGGCCACTAGTGCTATGCCAGATAAAATGCTGCAGTGGCTAAGGGCTGTGTGCCAGGGTGGCGGAGGGCACAGTGCAATGGCTGGGCATGGCGTGAGGCAGCAGCTGTGCACCTGGCCTGTGGGCATGGCGTACGTGGGTACCTGGGCATGTGTGGCTGGGCGCTACACTGTATCTGCACTGACTGCTCATTCAGCTTTAATGAAATTTGCCCTGAGCCCTGAGCCAATGTTACAAGTGTCTGTGCTACCCCACCTGCCATGGGTGACTCTGTTTATGCTGGGGTATGGGAGAGGAAAATGGTACCTTCCAACTCCCTCATTTTCAATGAAGTCCTCCAACACTCTCCGAAATCAGATTGAATAGATCTGTCTCCCATTTGCCTCTGGCATTATGTAAACTGTCATTTTTATGTTGCCTCTCTGCATAGGCTGCTGTCTCTTTAAGGGCAGTGACCCAGCTATCACTCACCCTCACAGCTCACCTAGGGTTGAGTCTGCTGACTTAAAGCTCCAGGCTCCCAAGTCCAGGTGGTTATACAAACTCACAGAATTCAGCCCCTCTGGTTTTCTAAGCCAAATGTTATGGGGATTAGTCCTCCCCATGTGAAATCCCTGGTGTGAGGGCCTGTTTCTCTGCCCTTTCCTCCCCATGCAGCTCAATCCCTCCTGCAGGCAGCCTCCCTCCACCTTTCTGACCTTCCTAACCTTTCAGATGCAGCTTCTTCTCCATATTTAGTTATGGTGTTTGTTCTGCCAGTCGTCAAATCACTCTCTGGCTTATTGACTTGGATGTGGATGATACCTAGTTATAAGCATGGGGCAGGGTGAGTTCAGGGTCCTTATACTGTGTCATCTTCCCAAGTTCTGAAAAACATTCTAAAAATCTTATATAAAAGAATGTTGAACTTTTTTTGCTAGATTTATTATTGTGAGATTTTTTAAGTACATATTCTAACTTGCCTTCCATATATAGAAATGATGTTGAACTTTTTTCTGTTGTTCTTGTATCCAACAACTTTGCTGTCCTCCTCTATTTCTCATAATTTACTTATACATTCCATTTTGTCTCTTCCTTTTCAGGTATTACACATTATATATTTTTGGTTGCCTTATCACACTAGCCAACATCTCTAGTACAACATTGAATTAGAAGCATTAATTGTAGTACTTCTGGCTTTAAGAGGAGTATCTCTATTATTTTATTACTAAATGTGATGATTACTTTAGGATTTTGGTAAATCACTTTTATAATATCCAGTAAGTCCTCTTCTAGTCCTGTTTTGCTGAGAGATTCTATCATGAGTAGGAACTGAGTTTTATATAATGCTCTTTCTGTATTTTAAGATAATTTTTCTTTAATCTACTATGAAATGAACTTAAAGTGAAATGGATTAATTCAGTGACAGATTACATGACTACATTTTCAAAAGTTAAACCATCCTACCGTTCATGCCTACTTGGTTGTAATTTCCTTTTTTAAAAAAGATTTTATTTATTTATTAGAGAGAGAAAGAGTGTGTGCATGAGTTGGGGGAGGGGCAGTGGGAGAGGGAGAAGCAGACTCTCTGCTGAACAGGGATCCTGAGTTGGGGCTCAATCCCAGGACCCTGAGATCATGACCTGAGACAAAGTCAGATGCTTAACCAAGTGAGCCACCCAGGCACCCCAGTTATAATTTCTGTATTTGCGTATGTGTATGTGTGTGTGCTGGTTTGCTTTCCAGATCTTTTATTGTAGATTTTTGCAGCCATGTTTATAAATGAGATTGGCCTATAGAAAAGTCCCTTTTTTTCTTACCCCATTTTGGCACTAGATTATAGTAGTCTCACAAAATCATTCAGGAAGACTTCTCTCTTTTCCTATTGTCTGGTATAGCTTAAAGTAGAGATTCTCTGTTCCTTGGAAATTTAGCAAAATACACATACAAAACCATGTGGGCCATTTTCAGTGTCTTTAATGTGCATTCAGCCTTTGTATTTCTTCTCAAGTCCATTTTGTTTCCTTGAAAAATGTGTACTTCTTCTAAGGTTTCAAACTTACTGGCATAAAGTTGTTCATAGCACTCTCATTTATTTTTATATTTTAATCTTTAATGTTTATTTGTATCATTTCTTTTCTTATTTTCCTTTCTCTCTCTTGCCAGAGGGTTCTCTATTTTATTATTCATGTCAAAAGCACAGATTTTGGTTTTGTTGATCTTCTCTATTGCTTCTTTGTTTCTGGTTTCATTAACTTCTGCTCTTACCTTTTTTTGTTTCCTTCCTTCTGCTTATATGCAGTCCTTTTTCTAACTTTTTGAGTTGGACACTTTGTTCATTAGTTTTCAATTGTTCTTTTCTATTAAATGTATGTAAGGCTGTAAATTTCCTTTAAGGAACTGTCTAAGCTGTATCCCACAAGTTTTTATAGATAGTATTTTCAGTGTTATTCAGTTTCTAATTTCCAATATAATTTTTATGTAATCCATGAATTATTTGGAAGTGTGTTTTTAAAAAACACTTTTCTGTGGTGTTTTTTTTTTTTGCTTTTTGTTTATTGATTTCTAATTTTAATGCATTTTGCTGAAGCATCGTGATCTGTAGGATGTAAAATCTTTGCCATTTATTGAGCCTCGCCTTGTAAACTAGTATTTGTCAGTTTTAGTAAGTATTCTCTATGTGCTTGAAAAGAATATATATCATATAGTCTTAGCTTTGGGGTTCCATGTATGTCCAGTATATTAAAGTTGTTAATTGTACTATTTAAATTTTCTACTTCCTCACTAATTTTTTAGCTTCTTATTATTGATTGTGAAATTTTCAGTTTGTCTTATTATCAGTCTATCAGCTTGTGCTTTATCTATCTGGAAGCTATATTTTCTTATTCGGTCTGAATTTTTACATCTCCCTGATGAATTATTCCTTTAATCATTACATAATGACTCTCTTTATCCATAATAATGCTTTATACCTTGAAATCTATTTTGTCTGATAATGTTATAGCTACACCAAGCTTCTCTAGGATGGTACTTTTCTAGAATGCCTGTTTCCTTTTATTACCAAATTTGTATTAGTATATTTCAGCACATCTCTTATTAACAGAAAGAACATAACTAGATTTTCTTCTCCACTGAGTTCCAGAGTCTCTCTCTTTTAAATTTCAAGTTCAGTTAGTTTTCATTTACTAGGGATTACTGACATGTTTGGATTTATAGCCCAGAATCTTCTTTTGTGTCTCCTATTTATAATTATTTTTTCTTTGTCGTTCCCCCTTTTCTGCTTTTTCTTTGATTGAGTTATCTTCATTCTTTTTCAACCTGGGAAGTTGTAAAGTTCTGTATGTTTCTGTTCTTCTGGTCATTACAACTAATTTCTTAACATTTTATTAAAATATAACATATATGGAGAAAAGTATAAAAGTCATAAGTATACAGTCTAGTGAATTATCTAAGTATAAAACACCTGTTAACTGCCACCCAAGTCAAAATGTAGGATACTATGCCCAGAGGTCTCCTTTATGGACCTCCCCAATTATTACCTCCTCCTTCCTTCCTCCCCAGCATAACTATCTTGAACTTCTGATATTTGCCTGCTTTCCAAAAATTTTATTAATGGAATCTTACAGTATGTATGATTTTGCATCTCATTTCTTTCACTCAACATTATTTTTGGAGGAATTCATCTATATTATGGCACATAGTTGTAGATTATCCATTTTCATTGTGACATACTTTTTTTTTTTTTGCAAAATTACCACAGTTGTATCTTCTATTATTGATGGATATTTAAAGCATTTCCATTTTTTGGCTAGCACATATAATTCTATGAACACTTTTATACATATCTTTCAGTGAACATTTGCTTGCTTGCACTTCTGTTGAGTAAATGCTAAGAAGTGGAATCGCTGAGCCATAAGGAATACATATATCAAACTTTAGCAGATAATGTCAAAGAGTTTTCCTAAGTGGTTGTACCAATTTACTCAATCACCTGTAGTATGTGAGACTTTTTATTACTTCACATTGTCACCAACACTTATTACTGTCAGTCTTATAGATTTTAACCATTCTTGTGTGTCCAGTGGTATTTCATTGTTATGTTATTTTATATCTCCCTGACAAGTGATGATGCTAAGCATGTTTCCGTATGGTTTTGTAGACTTGCATATCATCCAAAAGTACCTCTTCAGATCTCTTGCCCATTTTTCTTTTTTTTAAGATTTTATTTGATTTATTTATTTACTTGAGAGAGAGGGAGAGAGTTGGGGGAGGGACAGAGGGAGAGGGAGAGGCAGAGAATCTCAAGCAGACTCCATGCTGAGCACAGAGCCCAGCACAGGGCTCAGTCTTATGACCCTGAGATCATGACCTGAGCCAAAACCAAGAGTCAGACGCTTAACCGACTGAGCCACACAGACATCCCAAGATCTTTTGCCCATTATTCTATTGAGTTATGTGTCTTATTATTATTGATTTGAAGAAGTACTTTGTATATCCTGGATACAAGCTTTTTCATTTATATGTGCCGTGAATATATTCTACCAATTATAGCATGTTTTTTCTTTGTCTTTTGATTAGAAGTTTTTAATTTTGATACAGCCCAATTTATTAATTTTTACCCTTATGGTTAGCATTTTTGTGTACTGTTTAAGAATTTTTTTTTACCCCAAGATCATGACTTTTTTTCTTATGTTGTGTTTCTTGTGTTGTGTTTTGATAGTTTGTGTTTACTACACTGTATCTGGAATTGATTTTATATATGGGGTGAGGGGGTTTTTTTTCTGGTGGATATTCAGTTTCCCAGAACCATGTAACTTAAAACAGCAAATTTATTTCACAGTTGCCTGCAGTGCCATATTAACCATAAATCAAGGATCCTTATAAGTTTTAGGACTCTATTCACTCTCATTTGTCTATTTGCCATTGTGTCAATACCCACTGTCTAAGTTAATATGACTTTGCAGTAAGTCTTGCTGTTGGCTAGAGTACATCTGCTCACCTTATTCTGCTTCTTTCTTTAGCTGGTTAATATTTACACACATGTACAAACACACACACACGTACACAAACTGCCAAGGTATTGATTGAGATTGCATTTAATCTACAGAATAATTTGGGGGAAATTGACATCTTTAATTTTTTTTTTAATTAATGAGTTTGGCATAGCTTTCCATTTATCCAGTTCTTCTCTAATTTTTCTCATAAAGTTTTACAGTTTTCATCATAGGTCTTGCAAATATTTTTTTAAATTTATTACTAGGTATATGGTGGTGTGATGCTATTATACATGGTTTAAATTTTTCTCGTTGTTGTTGATATAAAGAGAATTTTTTATATATTAGCCTAATATCTAGAGAACTTGCCAAATTCACATATTCTAATAATTAATCTATACAGATTCTTTTTGTAGTTTGTATATGTACAATCATACTATCTTTGAATAATGATGGTTTTATTTATTCCTTTTTAATTTTTATATATTTTTTTTCTTTTTCTTACATTATTTCACTGCCTAGGACCTCTAAAATTATGGTGTATAGAAATGATGATATTCAGTCTAAATCCCACAGATTTTTGTTTCATGTTTGGTTTGTTAGTGTGTGTGTGTGTGTGTGTGTGTGTGTGTGTGTGTGTGTAAATTAAAAAGCAGTTTATATTTCAAAAAAAGGAAGTGATGATCATAGGTAGGCATCTTTTCTCAGTTCTCAATAATAGAAAAACTATTTCAGCATCTCACTATTAAATAAGATGTTTGCTGTAGGGTTTTTTGTAGCTAATCTTTATCAGATTAAAGTTCCTCCTAGTCTTAATTTGCTATGAGCCTTTATCATGAATAGATGTTTAGTATTTTACTAAGTACTTACTATGTATCTATTTAGATGACCATATGATTTTCTCTTTTATTCCAGATGTGTGATGAATGACATTGATTAATTTTCAGATATTAACATAATTGTGTATTCCTAGAATAAGCACAAATTGGTCATTATATTATTTCATGTTATGTAATGCTAGATTTGTTATGTTAGTGTTTTAAGATTTTGCATTCGTATTCATGAGTGAGATTGACCTGTATTTTTTCCTGTCATATTCTTGTCAGGATTTTATATCAAGATTATGCTTGCCTCATAACTCACATTGTGGTGTTTCCTCTTTTTCTATTCTTTGAAAAAGATTATTCAAGACTGGTAGTTTTTCTTCCTTAAAAGTTTGGTATATTTACAAGTGAAGTCATCTGAGACTGTGATTTTCTTTGTGGGAATATTTTTCATTGTGGATTTAGGTTCTTTATAGAAACTTCAGTTTCCTTTATGTGAAGGTGTTCATTATTGTAGGTTGTGTACTAGGAATTTGGCCATTTCATTGAAATTTTCAAATGTATTGACAAAAAGTTGTTTGTAATGTTCTTTTATGATGTTTTATGTCGTACATTTAATAGCAATGTCATCTTTTTCATTTGTGATATTGGTTATTTGGATTTTCTGTATTTTCTTCTTGATCAGTTCCCATCAGATGTTTATCAGTTTTGTTAGGCTATGCAAATTGTCAAGCATTGGCTTTCTCGATCCTTTCTATTGTATGTTTGTTCCTATTTAATTAATTTCAGCTTTTATAATTATTATTTTCTTTCTTCTACCCTCTTTCAGTTTACTTTGCTTTTCTTTTTTCTAATTTCTTGGAATGGATGCATGGGTCATTGTTTTCAGTTGGTTTTCCTTTTTACCTTTTAGGTTTTCCTATATACATGGATTTAGTTATACCAATTTTGATATGTTCATTGTATTTTCATTCATTTAAAGTATTTTCTACTTTCCATGATGATTTCTTTTTGTTTCATAGTTTTTTTTAGATGTATATTTTGTAATTTCCAAACTTATGTGCATTTTATAGTTACCTTTTGTTTATCTTTGTATTTCAAGTTTAAGTCCACAGTGGGCAGACAACATGCTATAAATAATTTCAATACTTGGGGGCGCCTGGGTGGCACAGCGGTTAAGCGTCTGCCTTCGGCTCAGGGCGTGATCCCGGCGTTATGGGATCGAGCCCCACATCAGGCTCCTCCGCTATGAGCCTGCTTCTTCCTCTCCCACTCCCCCTGCTTGTGTTCCCTCTCTCACTGGCTGTCTCTATCTCTGTCAAATAAATAAATAAATAAAATCTTTAAAAAAATAATAATAATTTCAATACTTGAGATACGTTGAGACTTGCTTTATAGCCCAGCATATGGTCAATATTTGTAAATGTTCCATGTGTACTTGAAAATTATGTGCATTTTGTATCATTTATTGTAGTGCTCTATATGTGTCAGTTAGATCAAATCTGATAATCATGTTACTCAAATATTTCATATCCTTTCTGATTTGTTGCCTGCTTGTTCTATCAGTTAATGAGAAAGGGGGCCATTAAAGTCTCTGTGTTGTGAATTTGTCTTTTTCTTTTTTGTTTCTTCAATTTTGCTTCATATATTTGGCTTGATATTTTCTTCAGTATTAGAAATTTCTTAGCCATTATGTAGCCAAATATTTTTTTTAGCATCCATGAGACTGACAAAAGCTCTACCCAGTTTCTGAGTCTTCAGCTGACTCTACCAGAGCTGACAGATACTTCTAGAGGAAAAGCATCCATAAATGTCAAACTCACCTCTCTGGGTTTTCTTTTTCTCCTAGAATGTGGCCCAGTAATTCTTTACTCTTTTGTGAATTCCAGTAATGTCCAACAGTTTTTAAATATATTTTGCCTAGATTTTCCAGTTTCTATCAGGAGAGAATAGTAAAAATTACTGAGGTCACAATTACTAAAAACAATTTCACCTTTAAGTTTTTATATGCATACTTGACAAAGTACCTACTTAACTCCTGAATATTGTACAAAGTTTTAGAAATATTTCATTCAGGACATGCTATTGCACATATTATTATTAGGTAGTATTTTATTTCAATATTGTTTTCTAACTCCCAAATTTATTACTATTAATGATATTATTCTTATTCTAGTTAATACTTCCTTGCCATCCCTCTGGGCTAGTGGATAGAGTTTATTAGTCCCCATCTCACTGAGATTGCACCCCTTCAAGGGTCCTTACTTTCTGCAGGAATTTCAGTCTAACTCCCCATTTTAATGGGCCAAAAATCTCATCCCTTTTTCCTCTGTGGACATAGATTTCCAAGCCCCTAGTCATTACTGAATATAATAACCACTCAGAGATATCAGAAGGTTGACTTATATGCTTACTTCTTTGGCTGTTAGCATCATCTCTGCTTCTGGCATTTGATAATTCTGTTTCTTGTGAGCCAGGACATGTAATTTTTAAAATTATTACATTATATTCAACAGTTCTAAGGTTTATATTGAGATGGTTTAAGAATAAGCTAGTCTGCCATTTTGTTGATACTGTTCATCTAGTCCTATTACTTTCCAGGAAATCACCAGAACAGTATTTTTCTATGCCTGAAGCTTATAGTTGTATAAAGCAAGATACATAAAAATTTGCCTCTAATTGTTTCTGTTAGCTCTGACTTGATTGGCTTTGACCCATTTAGCTCCCTAATCTTCGAAAGGCCCTTTCAGTCCAGCCTTGGGGAAGGCCATTAAAGGGAGCATAATCACAAACTCAGATTCACGACAAGAACAGAAATCAGAAATCCAGATTATCAATTAGATATTCAGAACCAAGATATAGAGAGTAGGTGCTATTTCAAGATCAGCCTACTTGAATCACCATTTATTAGGCAAAGCGCCCCCTTTTTTAGTATTTTCTTGGTTCTATACTTTTCTTACAATCTGTGGACCCCACGCACAGCTTTCCATTCACTCCTCCACCCATTCAAATCTGACTTTACAACTGCTACCTTATCAGTCCAGCTCTTCCTCAAACCACCGACAATCTCCATATTGATAAATGCAATGGACACTTCTCTGCCCAAATCTCACTTGACGTCTCAGTAATATTATACTGCTAGCTACTCTCTTCTTCTTGAAAAAAGGGTCTTCTTCTGGTGTTAGACCAACATCTCCTGGATTTCCTCCTATCACTCACTGCCTCTCCTTCCCGGTCTCCTTTTGATGGTTCCTCCTTTTTTAAAGTTTTTTTTTTTTTTAACTTATGTGATCTCTACACCGAACATGAGGCTCAAACTCAGGACCCTAAGATTAAGAGTCTCATGCTTTTCTGACTGAACCAGCCGGGCACCCCGATGATTCCTCTTTTTATACCCTATTTTTAAATCGTGGGATACCTCAGGGCTCATTCCAAGGGTTGTCTGTCCTCTTTCCTTAGGGATATCATCTAGTCTCATGCCTTTAAATACCACCTGTGTGCTAGTGATTGCCAGTTTCATATCTCCAGCCCTGGCCTGTCAAATTCACTTGGCTGTCTACACATTATCTCAAAGTTAATGTGTGATCTGCTACTTTACTCTTCCCTTAGCCTTTCCCATTTCATTAATGGCAGCAGTATCCACCCACTTGTTTAAGCCAAAACTTTTATTTTTCCCCTTCCTTCAATCCTCATATCCAGTGTTGAGGAACTCCTGTTGGTTCTACCTCCAAAATATGTCTCAGATATGTCCAGTGACCCTGTGAGATATAAGTATTTTTACTTCCATTGTGTAGTTACACAAGCAGAGATTAAGAGAGCATGTTAGTAATTTTCCTAAGGGTACACAGCTTTTATGCAGAGGAATCCTTATTTCATAGCCACTATTCTTTCTATCATACCTTGACCCACAGAGAATACTTGTGAATGAATTAGTGAACAAATTGATTTAGATAGTAATAAAATCTATACCCATGGCTTTATCAGAAGAATATTCTCACCCACTGAAAAATAACTCTGCTATCTGTACAGTAGAAACCTTTGTTACATAAAAAAAGCCTAGGTACAGGTGATGTAGGCTAATACTAATATCATCACATACCAATACTTCTAAATATATAAAACCAGTTTCAGAATTTGAGATTATGAAAGATAGGTGACTTGGCTTCCAAAACACTCTCTGTTTCTTTCAAGTGTATATGGCCAATTGTACCCAAAACCTATTGCATTATTCCCTTTGTGTTCTCTCTGTAGGCTTTTATCCCCCATTTCCTCCTCCAGCAAGGGTATTCAGTCAAGGAAAAGGTTTGCCAAACTTTTACTTTAGGTTCTCTACTGTCAGAAGCTTATTAATATTGAGCATGTCTCAACAAAAAGTCAAGGGGACAGAGGAGAGAGCCTCGGCAGAGCCAGTATACAACTTGATTATATTGGCCAAATAACGAATGACATTTCAAGATAAGACTGTATTTTAATCAACCAGGATTCATTTTAAATGCTTAACGTAAATGCAGATACTGTTTGTATGTTCAGGGAAACCAGTTGATTACCATTGTTGGCAGCTTTACCTTTTGCATATTATAAATTTTATTAGAAAGCTATCTTTCCAATTGTAGAACCTCTCTTCCTGAATGAAGTTAGAGCACAATTTTACTATGTGTGTGTGTGTTTTCCCCAGTGATTGCTTGCAGCATCATAAAATCCTTGTAACATTATTTGTGATCTTAATGAATTTTTAGTGAAACCCACTTGACATTTGTTTGGCACTGACTTCATTTCTAAGCCTTGAATGCCATTATCATTTTATGGACTTTTCAAAATCAATTTGACTTCAGGTTTATTTTATACTTAGAGACTTAACTATCTTTTTTATAGAGTTCCTTGCAAATTCACTGAAATGCTAGAGGTCTTTGTGACATTTGGTTTGTATATTTAAAATATAAATATAGAGTGGGATTTTTGGTAATTCTAATGTCTTTTGTAAAGAACAGACTCTGGTTTTAATAAAATATGTAAATATGTCTTCTTTGAATTTCCCACAGAGCTCTGTACCATGGAGTGTGGGAGCCATGGAGTCTGCTCAAGAGGAATTTGCCAATGTGAAGAAGGCTGGGTAGGACCAACATGTGAAGAACGCTCCTGTCATTCTCACTGTGCCGAGCATGGCCAGTGCAAAGATGGAAAATGTGAGTGTAGCCCTGGATGGGAGGGCGACCACTGCACAATTGGTAAGTACCTCCATACTTTGAACAAAGTACGTTGGATTAACTGAAGAAGGAAAAGCATGTTAGTGATCAATCACCAGGCTTTTCATAGAATTAGAGGTTGGAGGAGAGAAAAGGGAGAAGGGTTAGCCACAAGTTTGAAAGTTTGGTTAACCGGGAGTATTCCTCTTTTGTTGATAGTATCTTATTTTTTTCTTACCCCATTTCTTTGCTCATTACTTCAGTATTCCTTATATTTTCTGTTTTCTGGTGCATCGAGTTACTCAAATGAAAGATGATACATTGGAATAGAGTGTCATTAGTTAATAAGAGAAGTGCTTTTGTTGTGAACATAACATTCCCTGACCATTTTTCCTTTTGAAAAGTATAGGTTGTTTCACTTGAAAGCACTTAGAGGCAATTTCATTAAACGGGTCTACTTTAACCGAGGCCATTCGCTATCATTAGGAGCTGTCTTTAATGTATATGAGGAAGGCACTCCTGACCTACCATCAATAGAACATCTGTGTTGAATTGTTTATCGGGTAGTATAGAGAGTTTACTGAGGCATCAACCCTCTCCCACCCCTTGTCATGACTTTCACTAATTTTGAGGATGCTGCCTGGGAGAACCATCTGTAGGGATGAGAGAGCCTATGTAATGAATCTACCGTGCGGTCTTCACACAATAAAAAACAGTAATAATAACTAGAGTCTCAATTTTAAAATACTTTTATTTTTCTGAAAAAAAAAAAATCCAAGTCCTTGACACATACATGTATCTGCCACAAAGGCCTCCTTCATGTGTAGACGAACAAGTCAGATTTCCATTGTTCAGCTAAGGAAAGTCGGTCACAGAGCGTTCCCGTGGCATTCCGTGAGCACACAGAAATCTCATGCCAAGCAAAGGCAAGCGTGGGCCTCTGGATACCCAGTTCATTGCTTGTGGGCTTTTTTTCCCCACCAGACTGTACCACCGCTTTCATTTTTAGGTGAAAATATTTTGTTATAACGGTTGGGACCTGCCAAAGTAATGTATATTATATATAACATATAATCTTAATAAACTGCGTTACTACCCTACTAAAGATACAGTAAGTCTTGTTCTGTGTCTGTGGAAAATATTTAAGATTCATTAAAAAGGTGGTGAGGGGTGAGATTCCGATACAGCATAAGTAATTACATTCCCGCACTACAGTAAGTTTATTGCCTTCACATACGAGGATTTAAATATTGTGATG
Source organism: Ursus americanus (assembly GCF_024610735.1). Lineage (NCBI taxonomy): Eukaryota > Metazoa > Chordata > Mammalia > Carnivora > Ursidae > Ursus > Ursus americanus. Next base: position 25,094,533 of record NC_142164.1, read on the forward strand.
ATTACTGAAGGTGGTTACTCCAGAACTCCCTTCTAAAGATATTACTAATAAGAAGTTCAAGCTAGTGCTCTTTCATGAAAGTTATTACTGAAATGTAAAAATGCAGTTCTTAGACTTTTAATGAAATATGACACTTTTTTAGGAAGCCTAATAGAGTTTCTTGCAGAAAAGCCATTAATATCTTTCCCACAGAAAATATTATTCACAAACTGCACAGGCCCGTGTACCAACTTTTGAGCTGCAGGCATTTCAGCAGTTCACAGTTTGCTGTTCTCCTCCCAGGCAACAGATGGTAGACCATTAATACATGTTGGATAGCTGTGGTCTCCCAGAAATTCATTCAATCACTCTTTTTCCCCCCTTTTAGCTCACTACTTAGACGCTGTCCGAGGTAAGATTTTTCTCATTTTATAACAGAAAAATATTGTAAATGGAAAATATGCATGTGGGAAAGGAAGGGTGGGTGGGGTTTTGTTCGTTCGTGTTTCGGGTTTGTCTTTTTACTTCTGTCAGGCTTCCTTAAGTGTGATATTGTCAGGTTCCCGCTATGATAGTCCGACTAAAAAATAATTTGTTTTTCCAAAATCAAAGAGTCATTTTTTTTTGCCATAATGTATAATGGATTGACAAGCAGTTTTAAGAACTGTTTTTCTTTGTCTTTCTATGGAGTATTGTGTGTGTGTGTGTGTGTGTGTGTGTCTGTGTCTGTGTGTCTGTGTGTATAACACAGGCAGGTAATGATTAAATGAACTAGGTTTGGATAGATGAACATTTTCTTTAGCATAACAATATGGCTCTAAGTCCACGTACAGTATCCTTTCAAGGACAGAATTCTCCCCTTGTAAGTAACTCATGTTGCATCCCCCCAAGGAGCTGACTTTTATAGAGACGTTGAGGGTTTTTCTGTCAGATATCCTGGTACCTTTCTTTACCTCAGCGTGAGAAAGTTGAATATGTTCCAAGTTATCCCTGATTTCTCTGTATCCATTGTATATCTATGATCAGGGAACTAAATGAATGGAGCTAGATAAATTCTTTTCTTAAACTGTATATATTCATCCTGTACCACTTCTTGAGGAATATATATATATTTACATATAATATATATAATGAAAGAGAGTCTTCATATTTTCTAACAGCCATCTGTCATTTTATTTTAAAGTTTTTTCTTCGTCTGGTCTGTTGATAGTTACTTAAAAAACCATTTGGAAGGAACATTGGGTTATGCCTACAGATTTTCAAAAAATTATTTTGCTCTTTATACTTCTGGAATTTTCTTTCAAAGACAGCAAATGAAAAAAAATATTGATTGGATTCTGTCCAGTAAAATTCAGATCTGGTCTTGGGCTGCTACTGGGAAAATTCCAGAAGCTATATGCCATTATTGCCATCTTTGTTCATCTGTCCACTGAGCGCTTGGCACGTACACAGATGCCCTTTGGAATGGCCTAACTCTGAACTAAAAGAGGAGGGCATCCCAGAGGATTTAAAAGTCTAAATAGAGACCATTGTTAGTGTTTGTGGTTTATCAATGGATAGAAGTCATTTAAGCACAACAATTTCCTCTTGACTGTATTTGTCCATTCTCTAGAATTCTGAAAGTCTCAATTTGGCACGCATTAATTCCATAAACATTTGTTGAGCACCTACTACGGGCTTAATATTATTATGCTAGCTTCTGAGTGAGATACCGGATAAGTAAAAAATTTAATCCTTAGCCCTCAGATCAATGATAATCTTAAAGAAAAAAAGCCAAATAAACCTAAAGCAACCGTAGCACGTTTCTAAGGCATTTATAGGGACAAATATGTAATGGCATGATCTGAACTGCATACCAACGTACCAAAGTCCTAAAGCAGTGCATCACAAGGGAAAAATCAGTACAGACTGGAAGTAGTTAGAGGAAGTGTCTTTTCACAGCAACTGCTGTCTTTTTCCAGCTTATTGGCCATAACTCGATACAATATCATCCATCCAGTTTTGATTGAGCTGAGAAGATTTGTTTTTTCAAAAAGAAACAAACATTTTTTGTCCCCATCATAGTTTTCATCTGATCTACACCAGAGGTTGGGAATTGGGGTTAGCATTAATAATGCTTAATTGGCTCTCTGAGGAAAAGCACAGATGAGTAAGGGATAACAAGTTCCCTGGGAAGGTTTTGTAAGCAAGCAAGTTCCTCTTCCATTTATTCAGCTTTCCTATAGGTAGGTACATCATTGTTGGCCAATCCCATTCCGATGTCTCCATGATTGTTATTCTCTGCTGTCTTTACAGATGGCTGCCCGGGGCTCTGCTTTGGAAATGGGCGATGTACCCTGGATCAAAATGGTTGGCACTGTGTGTGTCAGGTGGGTTGGAGTGGGACAGGCTGCAATGTTGTCATGGAAATGCTTTGTGGAGATAACTTGGACAATGATGGAGGTGAGTTATTTACAAAATGTAAATATAAGAAAGGAATAGCCCAGTACAGTGATGTCCAATTTGGCGAAGAGTGAAAATTGGGAATCCTTCGTAGAGACAATATTGAGTCATATAAGGCCATGCTACTTTTTAAAGCTCAGTTTATTGAATATTTGCTATCATCAGACAATATTGCAAACTGTGCATGCATTATATCTCATTTAATTCTCACAACATTGCCATGAGGTATAGGCACTACTTTCCCTACTTCTAGATGGGAAAGCTAATGCTTTGGGTGGGGATAGTATGGGACTTTTCCACGGTCACACAACTAGAAAGTCACAGCACCCAGGTTCCAGTACAGGTCTATATGACTTCAGAATCTGTTTCCTTAATGACTACGGCCATGCTGCCTCCCATATCTGTGGCATTTATTATACCGTTTATTATATCCACATACCCCTGTTCAAACTGTCAGATGCCTGCACTGTACACACTGTGAAATCATTTTCTTTGTTCTTAGTTATTTAGAGCAACCTCTTGTGTCTCTACCTTTTAGTAATGCTTTGTATCTTTCAAAGGACACAGCATCAAGACAATTCACAGTAGAATTTTTATATTTAACTCAAGAGTTGCACATGTTTTCAAAAGCCATATTGGCTCCAAGGCCTCAGGGTAACCTAACCACTCCTTTTTTAGTCAAACAAACAAAAGCATCTGATACATTGTTCAGTCAGGCCTCAAAACAGCCCACATCACCTCTGAATGAGCCTAAAACAACAAATCCTCACCTTCCTCTTTCTTTTTATTTTTACTCAAGAAAACATGAAGTTAATAAAAAAAGTTTTCTTTCTAATCTTGTACATTAGGTTAAAATGAAGTACGTCATTGAATTTGATTCCTCTGGTTTCCGTATCTGCTTAGACAATTACACACGTTGGCATTTGAATCCAAACATGAGGCTTAAATCACTAAAGTAGCAATCCTAGTTTAAGGATTGCTGGATGTAAGAGTTTCCTCTTTTATTAGTTCTGGCCAGCAGTTTACCTCAAAAGTTACAAGACTTTATGACTTTTAAGTGGAAGCAACTTTGTGATTCAGTGCACAGGGCTTTGAAGTGAAACTTTCTGGCTGCTGCGTACTTACTAGCTGCTATATGATTTGGGATAAGTTTCTTGGTATCTCTGTGCTTCAATTTCCTTATTTCTAAAATGGGAATGATAATAATACAAACTCTTGCATAGGGTTATTTTAAGTACTAAATGAGACAGTTCCTGTGAACTCCTTAAAAGATGATAGACTGTCCCCCTCTTCCGCTTCACACGCATATGCACATATACGTGCATTAGACGTAAGATAACAGCCCATTTTTGGAAGAGACTGTTTACTATCTATCTAAATTGAAAATTTAGAGGAAGAGAGGAAAAAATAAAACAAGACGAAGCCAGAGAGGGAGACAAACCATAAGAGACTCTTAATCATAGGAAACAAACTCTGAGGGTTGCTGGAGGGGAGGGGTGGAGGGATGGGGTAACTGGGGGATGAACATTAAGGAAGGCATGTGATGTAATGAGCACTGGGTATTATATAAGACTGATGAATCACAGACCTGTACCTCTGAAACCAATAATACATTATATGTTAATTAATTGAATTTAAATTTTAAAAAATATATTAAAAAATAGATAAATAATGTTGAATGAGAAAAACATTGAAAATTTTATTTGGGAAGCCAGTGAAATTTTCAATTAAATGGTGCACTGATCAACTATTTCCTGGACTCCTATGGCCCTCCAAGATTCATCTTCACTTTACTTGCTTTTCATTATATTCCCCTTTACCTGGCGTGCCTTCTCCTCGACACCTGTGATTCTCAACTCAAGCCATCTCTCCCATGAAACCTCTGGCATCCACCACCCCGATCTTCCATGGTGTTTATCATATGCACCACACCATCAAGCATTTAATTATATTGTCTACATGGTTTTCTTGTTACATGTTAAGCATGACCCAGAATCCATAGTTATATGCTCAATATAATCACTAGTACTATTAGCATACTTGTATTTAGGATTTACTATGTACAAGGCACAATGCTGAGTCCTTTATCTGAATTATTTCATTTAATCCCCGTGAGGTAGGAACTACTACTAATATACTACTTTACAAATTAGGAAACCAAGGTACAGAGAAGTTAAATAAGTTGCTTAAGATCATATAACAAAGAAATGATAAAACCAGGGTATGACCCTTGGTGGTCTGCCTCGCTGAGGTCATAATAGAGATTTCTCAGTTGATACACTGATTAAAAGGTTTATGCTCAGAAAATACTTTAACAACTTCTATGATTATAATTTCTAACTCAGGGTTAAGCCAAAATAAGTTTCCTGCCTTAATAAAGTACAGCTTGATAAAAATAATTGAATATTTAATTATCAAGCATTTTTATGGCCTCAAGGTCACCTTGAGGCAGCCAAAAATGTTTAATGAATGGATCAATTAAATATTAATGAATTAATGGATTATCAATTCTTAATATCTGTGGTATATATAGACACAAAAGGTATAGAAGATTTTGCTAAATATGTGTTGACCTCTGAACATTCCTTTAAAGCTGTGTATCTATGTGGGAATCAAAACTCAACGACTCTGATTTGAGTTCACTGTATTTTTATGATTATTTCTTTAGGGAGTAGCAGGGGAAGTCTCCTGGAGAATTCCAATTACCATTTTTTTTCCTTTAGTAGGATTAAGATGATATTGATAATAAATATACATCTTGTTCTACCTTGAGATGGAAAGATGGATTAAATAACCTCTGAAAGCCCCATGACTGAGATTTTGGACAATAATTTGATTCTTATACTGTTTAAATATTATCCCTAAGAATACACTAAATGTCCTTCATTTGGTGGTTTCAGCTTTCTAGCTATCCAGAATGACTGGATTCATTTAGTTGAATATGACTGATGATTAATATTTGCATACTTGTTTGTGCGTGTTTGTGCGCACATGCACGCACACACGTGTGCGCTTTAATTAAATCAGAAAGCGCCAGTTGAACCTTTGGGGGAAAAAATCGTCCTCATTTTTAAAATGTAATTCTTAAGAAATCTTCCCAATCAAAAAAAAAAATCACTTTGAAGCAATTGCTTCAAGTATCTGGTACCTGATTGCTCCATATTATAGCTGATACTTAAAGAATGGCTGGATTTTTTGCATTCTAATCAGCATTGAATACTCATTAGTATTGCTGCTATTTCTTGCAGCTTTGACTTTAGTTACACTCTAATTCAGTGCATTATGACTCTTAGTAACTAATTGGGCTGCATTGAAATATGTGGGTGACACAGCTGGTCTAGGAGCTACCTAAAAGCTCCTTGAACAGTAAGAACAGAACAGAGAACAAATAACCTTTGGATTTTTTCTTAACATGCAAAACAAGGAAAGCTATCTTATGCATTGTGTATATAAGAACTAATTACCATAGAAATTACGAACCCATCAAATGCCTCAACCTCATTTCCTTTCAGTCCAAAAGCATCTACCATGTGCACAGCCCTGTGCTCAGAGGAGAAGACTTAATATTAATGTGAATGATGACCACAGTTTCATGTGTTAATCATGTGTACCGATTTGGGGTTTAGAGAATGTGATCACCATATGTTACATGCACATATGAATTGACATAAGAAAAAAAGTTTAGACATCACACCAGCTGAATCAGAATAGCTAAAACAAATAGTGAGAATAAGCTCGAACTATCAGACATTAAAGAATATTTTAAAGTTATGAATGGTACCGATGGAAGAGTAGACAGATCAGAATGAACAAATAAAAGCTCTGTCAAACACACCAGTACAAATAAAAATTAAGTGGATTATAAAACCAGCATCAAAAATCAGTAGGGAAAAGAAACATTATGAAATAAATGGTGCTGAGACAACTACTAAGAAAAAAAAATTTTAGGTTTTAAACTTCTAGCATATTCCAAAAAAAAAAGATAAATAAAAACACTCCAGCTGATTAATGAGTTAAAGGTAAGAAAACCTCAGGCACAATTAGAAGAAAACATAGGTGACAGATCTCAAGACAGGAAATGACTTCTTAGACATAAAAGCAAGGAAAGGAAACCACAATAGGAAAAAAAATGATAAATAGGACCTCATAAAAATTTCAAAATTCTTTGTTATTTGGCTAAAGTTATAGGCCACCCAACATCTAACCATTTGGAGATACCAAAATCTGCACTGTCTGGTATGGTAGCTACTAATCACATGTGACTACTTCAATTTAACTTAAATAACATTAAAAAATCTGTTTCTTGGGGCACCTGGGTGGCTCAGTCAGTGAAGCGTCCAACTCTTGGTTTCAGCTCAGGTCATGATCTCAGGGTCATGAGATCAAGCCCCACGTCCAGCTCAGTGCTCAGTGGGGATTCTGCTTGAGATTCTCTCTCCCTCTCCCTACGCCCCTCCCCCTCACACTCGCTCGCTTTCTCTCTCTCCCTCCCTCTCTTTCTAAAATAAATAAATCTTTAAAAATCGAGTTTCTCAGCTGTACTAGGCACGTCTCAAGGACTCATATAGCCACGTGAGCCTAATGACTACTTATTAGCACAGAGCTAGAGCATTCTCATCATCGGGAAGGAATTTTTTTGGATGATGCTGATCTAAATGTTTGAACCAAATGTGTACCTTTCAGCCAGACATGTCACATGGAGTGTACCCAATTTTCCACTCGTTCATTACTACTTTATGCCAAGTATTGTGCTTGACTTTAGGGAGCGAATGACAAGTTTCTGCCTTCATGGAGCTTATGGTCTAGGAAGGGAGACAGATACTAAAGAAGAAATGGCACAAATAACTACATATTTACTGTAAAGAGTGCTATAAAAGTTTTTAGAGTGCTATAATCATGTATGGGGGACCTAACCAAGTCTACATGGTAAGGGAGGCCTCACCTGAGTCAGGAGCAGAATGCTCCAGGCCAAAGAAACAGCATGTAGAAATGCCCTGCAGTGGAAATGCACTAGGCTCTTCTAGGAAGTGAAAGGCAAGTCACTGTGATTGGAATACAAGCCAAGGAGAGATTGGTAGGAGTTGAGAATCTGAAGGTAAGCATTAGCCAGATCATACAGAGAACAGTGTGAAGTTCATACAATCTTCAGTCATCAAAGTTTACATTTTATTCACTCTAGTTATAAAGGAAGGCAAGTGGTTTCTGATACTGTGGAACGATTGTCAAGGAGGTTAAAAAGATGTGGAATAAGAGTGTTTAATCAGAGCAGCCCCTTTCCCCCTGATCTTTTAACTATTTGTCACATGTTTTCCAAGCTTCCCTTATACAAACTCTTCCAGTGGTCTATATTTGTATTCATTGGTAAAATCAATAAGTTAATTGCCTAAAAGAGAATGATCTTCCAGGAATCATTCTTCATAACAAGTCACCATTCATTAAGAACAATAGCTATTTGCAAACCTGTTTTATGATATAGTGTTTCTAGATCTAGAAATCAGCACCATGGGTGAATTATGAACACATAAGCTCATGGATCAATAAGCCTCATGTTTTGAATGTCACCAGCATGCTGCAGCGTTTAATAAATAGGAAAATGAAATAGAAGGAGCAATGAATTGGTAACATTTGCTCTGTTTCAGGGCCAGACACTCTCTCCACATTTACTTTTAAGATTCAGCTGGGACAAAAGACCTAGCATCAGAAAGCGTAGTCCTAATTACTCTCTTCTGACCATGGCCCCCTCTTTCCCAAACAACCCATTTATTAAAGGATCATCACTTAGTTATGAGCGCTTAAACTGCCAAGTCATGCCAGATGCAAAATCTTCCAGCTACAGAATTGGGAAATCTACACTCTGTAACTCACCTAAGCACTCTGTGACTAGATCTGTCACATTATCTATCAGCTAAGGCTGGTCATACTTGACATCTGCCTACCTTGCAGTGGTGCAAATGAATGAGCTAGTGTTTGAAATACAGTGATTTAAAGAGGATAATAAAAGTGTGGTATCAATGAAGAATCTATTTATAACTTATGTTTTTGGATGCACTAGTTGAATGTTTATTATTCTCTAGGTAAATGTCATAGAAATAGGACTTTTAGGGCATCCATTTATTCATTCAATACAAATTTATTGAATGCTTACTTTGAGCCCAGCACTGTTCTAGTGCAGAAATAGCAATGAATAAAAAAAGACTACATCCTTGCTTCCATGGAGCTTACATTCTAATCGTGAGAGGCAGGGAATAAACCAAAATTTGAAAAGAAATAGTATGATAGAAGATGCTAAGTGTGATGGAGAAATTTTTTTAAAAGCAAGGAAAAGGATACGAGTGTGGGACAGGGGCGCAGTTTTAAATAAGATGGTCAGAGAAAGCCTCGCTGCGAAGGTGGCTTTTGGACTTAAAGGAAATGAGGGGTGAGCCATGTTGAGAGTGGAGTAAAGAACATTCCAGGCATAGGAATAATGGGGAAGAGGGTTACGGGATAATAGGAGGTAAGGTCAGAGAGCTGAGAGAGAAAGACACTGAAGAGCCAGACTGTGAGGAAGTTAAGACATTGTGAGGACATGGGCTTCTACTCTGAGTGATTTGAGAAGCCACTGATGGCAGCTGGGGACCAGAGGACATGAACATTAGTGGCATATAAACAATTTACTTTCCTGACCCAGAAGAAGTCAATTGTATGAGGTGATGGTAATAACAGTGATTTGAGCAGGTCAAATCCTGAGTGCACTTGAGCCTCTCCCTTTTTCTTCTTACTAATACAGCAGAATGCTGGGGTGAAAGTCAGCCTGGATGGATGAAAAAATCAAATGAATTATAGACCATTTCCCAAGGAAATACAGTCCTGTTACCTTCCATGCATGTAACAGCAACAACTAAGCTGACAGGAGTGCCTGGTAGGGGGCCTGCTTCAGTAAAAATTTATGACTGATTTACAATTAGTTCCTTTTCTTGGGTTTCTAAAATGCCTAAGAAGATTTTGTTTAACTGAGTCATTGGAATGATCGGCCCTTCAATTTCTTTTTCACTATTAATTTGCTTGGCAGAACCTCTATTCTCTAGATGCTGGAAAGGTTAAGCTTCAATCCAGCCCCTGTCCAAATGATAACAAATTGTGAATTTGTGCAATTCAATGAATAAAGATTTACTGTAGCATTAGTGTCTGTTTAGAGCCACACAGGATCCTACCTATCTGACAACCTAACCAAGCAGAGTTCACAAAATGAACACATTCCAGCGAACTGAATATGCTACACGGAAGCTAATTGCCCTCTGGCTGGTGATAAGGCACCGTCAATAGAAGTGGGTCTGAACATTTTTAGCTGCCACTGCACACCATTGGCATCTGCCCTTAGGACTCTATCCCTAGACTCTTTGCAGTCTGTACAGCGTAGAACTTGGTTAATGGCAAACTCTTTATGATGATTACAGCACGTGATCCTTACAACAGCGCTGTGGGGTAGGCATTTTTATAATCCCCATCTTGTAGGTGAGGAAGTTGAGAAGCCAAGAGATGAAATGATTTGTCCAGGATCATTTAGATTGTGAGTGGAGAAGTAAGATGAGAATCGTAGTCTGGTTCTTTGACCTTAACCACTCTGTGTGTTCTAAATACCTACATTAGTCAGGTACTCGGAGGTCTTACAGCCTGGGTCATACTAGTAATATTGCTTAGATGATGCTGCTGACCATGTGATTTGTAGTCAGAACGCAGGGTGTTGATAGGACTCTCATATTTCTCCCAACTGTGCCACCACATTTGGCCTTCCCTCCTTTATGTGTAAATGAAGATGAGAATGTCTACCTACCAGGGTTGTTGTAGGGATTAGTTGAAATCCCTCGGGCCACACCTGGCGTATTAACTGATTCTACATGTTTCCGAATCCTTTTGGATACCCTATCGTGAACTAGCTGTCCATCTCTTTCAAGGTAGTAATATGGATGTTGTCCCTAAAAGGATTGATATTTACAAATTCATTTTAAAGATTGAAAAAGTATGGGTTTTCCCTATATCATTCGTGTTCCCTTGTCTGACCGTTCTTTCATCCAGGAGCATACATATAGTAAGCAGAAGTTTAATAGTAAATTACTCGAGCGTATACAAAAGAAACCAGTGTCCTTGATCTTTATCAGCCCCACTTGACCCTACTGGCATCGTCCCTAACTGGTTGGCAAAGCTGGGATCAGTGTGTGCCTTGTTTAGTCCTTCAAGATAATTTAACCTCCTTCATTTTTGATGGCTTTTATTTTTATTCCTTTTTAAAAGGAACAGGCCCTAAAAGTAAAATCAGTGAACATTTGATATGTTCCTATCTGATAAATTGAGCCGGGCTGTCAGGAGGGTGCCACAGCTGCCACTTCAGAACAATGAAAGAACTGGTAATAGTCAAAAAGAAAGAAAGAGAGAGAGAGAGAGGGAAAGAAAAGAAAAGAAAAGAAAAGAAAAGAAAAGAAAAGAAAAGAAAAGAAAAGAAAAGAAAAGAAAGAAAAGAGAAAAGAAAAAAGAAAAGAAAAGAAGAAACCCACACATGCAGTGTGACTGTCATTTGCACTTCTTTGTAACAGTCTAGACATACTGTATGGAGTGTTAGCCAATGTGATAATTAGTAAGTAGATCTTTGCCCATGGATTGGGCTTACCTGTGAATTCTAATTTGGGGGTTGCATACCATTATTGGGCTGCCTGCCTGCAGCCATTCTAGATTCAACAGAAGTCTCACTGCTCTCTCAGAAAACAGAGATCTTAGAGGGTCAGCCCTATATAATAGGCAATTATTAAATATGAAGCATTAGCTTGGAATTTATAGCCCATAACTAGATGAGAATGTGAGTCCCAATTTTGAATCAGCTCTGTGTTTGGTTTTAGAATTCAGTTTTGAAGTCCATTTGGTGTTTCTATTTATTTAAAATTGGCCTCTTTTCAAAACTAAGTTCAAATTGTGTGGCTGATAGGTTGAAACCTGCGAATGCCCAATCTGATGATCACTAGTCCATTTGTTACCGATTGAAAGATAAAGGTGACCGCCCATTTAAAAAAGCAGTTTTTCATTGTGCAGTATATTATGCACCAATTCCAGACAGCAGAGAACTCTTTTAGTCAGCCTGATATTTTTGCCAGCTTTTCAGTGCATCCAGATGTTTAATTAGCAGAGTAAAGAGATAATGTGCTAATAGGAGACTGACAACAATGTATTGGAGAGAGAGGTGGCAGTGGCATCTAAAATCTATAGAAAATCTGTTAATATGATTTGCTGAATGAGGGAGAGCAGAAGGGGACTTCTTACTGGAATGAATCCACACTTAAAAGTTAGTCATCGGTGAAAAAGAAATATGTCTACATATTCAGGGCATATTCAGGTAGAAATCAGGGCAGAAATGCACTGAACGAACAGGGAAGACAAGAAAGCAGCCAACTGCATTTTAAATGAAAGTAGTGTCTATGGCACAGGGAATTTGAAAGGACCTCATGTGGGGAAAAATATTTCCTGGTTGCCCTAGGGCTGCTGTTCCGAACGCCGTCTCTCTGGGTGTTCCTAGCTTTCGTTGCCCCCCAGCTGTAGTACGCCCCCTCCAGCTCCATGGGAGCAGCCACGTCAGGGAGAGAGAGCAAGCCAAAGAGCAGCGGAAAGCCAGGGCCCCTAACTTGCAGCCCCGGCCTTAAGGAGCCGGTGATCCATCTGAACCTCCCTATTCCACTGCCAGCCAAGAAGATTAGCATCTTTATATTTACCCTTGTTAAATATCTAAATTAGAGCCACTTGTCTGCTCTAAGGACCTTGGAAGGACTTTAATTTTTTTTTTTTTTTTTTTTTTTTTGCTTATTGGGTGTGGAATTAAGTGTCCATATGCTCAGTTAATCACTCCCATCCCTTCTCTTTGCACGTAGTCTCCTATAACACTTACGGCACTTTCAACTAGTGTAAGAGTCTCCTGTTTATACACCTGTTTCTCCTACTCAGCTCCGAGTTCCCGAAAACAGGAAAAGGGTCTTTTTATCTCTTTACTTCCCCCGTCTCCTAACACAGTGTTTTGCGCCTATTAATTCTGGATGTAACCCCTCCTCCTACAGCCCCTGTGCCCCTCATCAATTCCTCTGGCAAAGAATGAAGCCTTTATGTGATTTTTTTTTATTGGTACAAACGTGGATTCAGGAGTCTAGAGTAAACACTGAAGGCCTAGGAAATGAAGGAGAGCAACTCGTCACATTCATATACCTGAGATTTATTAGTACTTTCATCAAATAACTGTTGTTAGGAACAAGTAAGCTCTAGTTGCTTCTACAAATTAAAAAAAAAAAGGTTCAGAAACATCAGTGAGCTTCAGAATCATCCAGAATCACCCAGATTAAGTCTGCATAATCCTGGGCTCGAAGAAATTCTGATTTAATAGGTGGGGCTCAAGAATATGCATATTTAATAAGCTCCCCAGATAATTGCACATGTGAGAATCATTGCCCTGCTCCAGACACTTTCTCACTGTGGGAATACCAACCTCTGTTTTGAGAATCACCACTAGATAAGAATATTAGGAGATGTTTTAAAAAATGCAAACAAGTTCAGGTTGGCTAGCATTTGTTAATTGTGTGCTCATAAATGTACATGGTGTGAGAAATTAAAAAGAATTAGAAGAATCATTGCTATCCTGGAGGAATGGTCTTGCTGAGGGAGAAGGAAACTTCTAAAGAGAGTGATAACTCATGGAATACTCTATCCAAATGTAAACAGTGTGGGATAGCCCATAAATGCTCAAGAATCCAGGGAAGAAAGATTTGTGAGCAAAATAGTTTGTGCCATCTAAACTCAGAGTAAGTTTTCATGAGAAGCATATGAATTTAATAGATTCTAAACTCAAAACTTGGATGGTTACCTTTATCTGTATTCTAGATTTTTCTCCATTTGTGCATATTTTAAACAAAGTTGTTTCTCTTGAAGCTAAATTTCAAAAAAAACCTTTTTATTTCAGATGGTTTGACCGACTGTGTGGACCCTGATTGTTGTCAACAAAGCAACTGTTATGTAAGTCCTCTCTGTCAGGGCTCACCAGATCCTCTTGACCTCATTCAGCAAAGCCAACCCCTCTTCTCTCAGCACACCTCAAGACTCTTCTATGATCGAATCAAATTCCTCATTGGCAAGGACAGTACTCATGTCATTCCTCCAGAGATATCATTTGACAGCAGGTATATATGTATTTTATTTCTTAATAAACAGTGGTCATGTTTTTCCTTAACTGTGAAAGGAAGATATCTTCTATAGATCAGACTACTTTCCATTCCACACAGTACATATTGATTTCTTTTTTATGTTTTTCTGGAATGCCCAAGACCTTACTGATTAGTTAAGAGAAGTCATTTCTTGAGATTCTTTATCATAAAGGATAAATGTGTGTGTGTGTGTGTGTGTGTGTGTGTGTGTACAGTTGACCCTGGAGCAACAGGTTTGAACTGCATAGATCCACTTACATGTGGATTTTTTACAGTACAGAACTGTAAATGTATTTTCCTTATGATTTCCTTAATAACATTTTTTTTTCTAGCTTGCTTTATTGTAAGAATACAGTATGCAATACATGTACAAACTATGCATTAAGCAGCTGTTTCTGTTCTCAGTAAGGCTTCCGGTCAGCAGTAAGCTATTAGTAGTTAAGTTTTTGAGGAGTCAAAAGTAGTATGTGGATATTCAACTGCATGGGGGGTTGGCACCTCTAACCCCTGTGTTGTTCAAGGGTCAACCGTGTATACACACACACACACACTCACTCACAATGTGTATTATTTGTAGTAAAGTATAAGTGGGGCTTTAAATGACAAAAACAGAATGGAAGTATAATTTGCAAATTTATTATTTAGCTTCTGGATTAATCCCTTGAAAACCCTTGAATTTCAAAAGCTAAATTTTTAACTTTTCTTCCAAGATATAACATGTTTCTATATGAAAAAGTTGGGTGAATTTGACATCCTAATGTGAAATGCAAGACTTGTGAAAATCTTTCTTCTACGGGTGCCTGGGTGGCTCAGTTGCTTAAGCGTCCGACTCTTGATATTGGCTCAGGTCATGATCTCGGGGTCATGGGATAGAGCTCTGTGTGGGGCTCCATGCTTTGTGCAGAGGCTGCGTGGCCTTCTCTCTCTCCCTCTCGCCTTCCTCCCGCTCATGCTCACTCTTGCTCTCTCTCTCTCTAAAATAAGTAAATAATTTTTTTAAAAAAGTCTGTCTTCTAGGAAAGCTCAAGTGCATGAATTGTTACTAAAGACCTAAGACCAAAAGCCCAACCCAGAGGGTAAAGAAATTTTTAAAATTAACTTACTTATTTGAACTGTAATCGCATGAATTTGCTCATTGTTATTCTCTGCTTCATCTTCAGCGGTGATATATTTTCCTAATTAGCACTAGACATAAATAAGTCACTGAAATCAACATTTCTGGTCTCTGAAAAATGTCCTCCTTTGTTCATTCCACAAGCAGATGTTCCACTACTTTCCAGACTGTTACAAATGGGAATTCAAAAATCATGCAAACTATCTATCCAGGAGCCCCTGTCTACATCCCACCCACTTTGTTGCATCCTGGTGGGTGTGGTCAGTCCCCAAGAGAAAACTCAGTCAAGAGATTATGTTAATATTAAAAGAAGAGTTTATATTAATATGAGTGACAGTCTAAGAAAATGACAACTCCATCTGGACCCTATACAAGTAGAAAAGGAAAAGAAAAAAAACAGGTGTGCGTGGAAATTTAAAACATTCAGCATCCTTTCCACAGATTGTATACAAGAACTGATACTGAAACTTAAAACTTCCTCATTGTTTTTTATTATTGTGCAGTTGTGACCTTTTAGGTGTCTGACAAAAGCCAAAACCCAAATGCCAACGCATCACGAGAAAGGCCTGTTCTGCCAGGGGATCTAGTCAAAGTTTAAGTTCTCCCAAGAGACTCAGTCATCCACATTCTGAAGTGTTTCTCCCAGCTCAGTAACAACTCTGGGGTCACTTTCAGAGGGGCTGCAATCAGAGTCCTTATTTAAAGAGTGGAGACTTAAGGATTGCACAGCAGAGAGACAAAAGGAACAAAACGCAGCCATTACCCCCATTTTCCTATTGAAGGTAGAGGGAACGCATCATTCTGCACCTTTGTCCATGCTCAGGGAAAGCGAGTCTAAACAACAACAAAAGAAATAAGTGGAAGAAATAACAACCTCCATGACATGGAGGTCTGTTAAATGACTCCGTGAACTCAAGTGAAGGGGGAAGGTCAGGACCCGAGAGAGGTGGGAGACAGGTCACTGTGACCCAGAGCAGGATGTCGTCGGAGCCCTAAACCTCAGGCTTCAGCAGTGTTTGCCAGCGCGGGCAGAGAGAACGAACCGATGACCTGTGGTAGCTAAGGCCCTTCTCCTGCTTTGATTGAGTTGTCCTCCTTCTTTTTAAAATTCTCCAAGTTATCATTTGGCCCTGCACGTCACATTTGAATTCAGAACGACGGGTCCCCTTCATCCAGTGGCCTTAGCTATTAGAGACCTATCAAATCTGTCAGAGAAGGTGCAGCCCTTTTCCAAAGGATATAGTTGAGGACAAGCGATCTCACGCTCCCTCCCCTAAAATATCAGCACGTGCAGTGTCACTCTGGGTAAAATCAATCTGACTCTGAGCCCATATATAAATAATAATAGTTACAAGCTCTTACATCTAGACAGCACCTTTTCATTTGCAAAGTCCTCAAACATGCCTAATTTCATTTTATCCTCCCAGTGTCCCTGTGAAGTAGAGATCGATATTAGTGCATTTTATACATGAGGAAACAGGTTCAGAGAGATCCAGTAACTTGCCCAGCGTCACACAGCCACCGAGTTTGTAGCGAAGCAACTCTTGTAACCTTTCTGTTCCACCACAGCCGCCCCATTTCAACTTGTCCTTAAATAAACCTGGTGAATTGGATCTAATTTCTACTGGAGAAGTTGCATCTGGGTCAACACAAGAAAAAGAAAAAAACAAGTGATGTTTAAAAATCCAGTTCCATTTACTGCATTTCAGTGGCATTATTTGCAAACTACAAACCAGTGCTGATGAACTTCCTGTTGGTAGAAGAACACAATTGAATGATGGGTATAATGGGCCCTTTGCTATATGTAAACAGTTCTTGAGCATTTATTATGTGTCAGGTCTCCTACTGAGCCTTTACATGGGCTATCTCATTTAATCCTTACCAAAACTCTGTGTGGTAGACACTATCATTATGCCTACTTTCCAGGTGAGGAAACCAGAACCGAGGTGCCAAGTAAGTGACTTGCCCACGGTCACAACCCACAAGTGTCAGAGGCAGGATTTGAACCCAGGCAGACTGGTACTGAGAGCCTGACCTCTGAACCACTACACCGAGCGCGTTTGGCTATTTAAAAGGCTGGGCTAGCTAACCCTGAAAAGACTTATGGCCCTTAGACATCCCTGGCTGTGAAGTTGCAGTCTTTAGACAGATCTAGAACATTGCTGTGCCAAAATCAGGTGACCCACTCAGATTTTTTGCTTTTGTCACATAATTGGGAGCTAGCTGGATAAGCAGATGAAGAGAACATTGTCAAGGGGCTCATTTGCCTGCTGGCAAAATGCGACCCCACAGATGACTCGCTGCTGAGTGTTGCCACCATTGGAAGCCTCTGGAGCTCAAGACAGTGGCATGCAGGTGACTAATTGTTGCAAGGACACACAAAGGTTAAATATCTGTTCATCCTTGTGCATCCAAGTGAGACTAGCTTTTGTTGTCTCAAGTTTGCTACACTGGCACGTGAGAGCCCATGAAATGTGTACCTCCTGTGCCCCATGAGAGCATAATGTCACTGTGAACATGTACCCTCCACGCGGTCACATCTCTAGCAAGCCCAGCTCAGCTACTGGTTTTGTCCCAAATACATTTCCCAAATACCCAAATACGGTAGCCTGAGTTTCTTTCATTTTTTTGATCTGCTCCAAACTTGACGACAAAGTAAACCACATATTATATGTGCTCTGTATGACTTATTACTTTTTAATAATGTAAATAGGTGAACAGAAGCATTATTGATCTCCAGTGTCTAAGCATTTAATCACTATTAATAATGTAAAAGGTTTTTATAAATATGTAAAAACAAGAGTACATTAAACTAAACGACAGCAGTAATTTGCAAAGCCAGACATTTCACTCGCCATCACTAATGGAGAAGTGCATTTAGAAAACAAAATCCTACCAGGGTTAGTGCAACCGCTGACAGCAAGGTCTGGCCAAACTCATTTGTCTGTTTTGTAGCCGTGAGAGGCTGACCCCCACATCAGTCCATGTCAGGCATCTACATCAGAGGTTGCTTCATATCAGCCCACAGATGTATTTTGTTCAGCCCAACATTTAGAAATTAGAAGATCTCACATAAAAATTGGAATGTCTTCCTTCTTTAGAAAATTTACAAAGCTTGGCATCTCTGCACCCATGGGCATGGCATAGGCGGTGTGGAGTGGAGGGCCACTGACTGTCCGGGTGGGCTATGACATGTCTCTCTAGCTCACCCTTCACTGTTCCCCTTATACCTGGCTCACTTCCCTCCCTTTCACTGGCATGCCTGGCCCTGCTGGTATTTGGGTTTGTCACCGTGGGACTACACAGCTTCTATAGCCTTCCTTGGAAAGATCCCAAGTGTTTGGTTTTTTTTCTTTCCGATCTTTTTCCCTGAGGGTCTTTACACATCTGATCTTATCATTTTACTTAATTTGGGGCCTTTGCTATCTTGGTTTAAAAAGAGAAAAAAGGGGACTGGACATGCAATGACATTTCCACCCTTACCTGTGTATACCTTGTGAAGAGTTGGTATCCACTCTGCCTCACACCTTAGGCTCCCTTGAGGCAGTGGATTTTATCCTGGGGTATCCTATCTCATCAGTCATGACATCAGCTAATCCGGGGCCTGCTGTAGTAGAAGCAAAATGTCCACTTTCTCTGAGAAGGGTGTGACTGTGGAGAGGCATTTGACTATTGTGTTTATCACTTAGAAAAGTTTTAAGAACAATTTAAAGATCTAAAAATTTGCAACAGTGCTGCTGGGTGCAGTTATGATAGCTTCTTTTGCCCACTCTGGTTAGAATGCCTATCCTTAATGGAAAAGTTCTAGAGTGGCGACCAGACTTAATACAGCATTGAGCGCATAACAGCACTGTTAACAGGCTACAAAGTGACGAGGTTAAACACACTGATAGGTTTCTTCTAGTTTCTATAAAGTTGCTATATTTCAATTTCTTGCTGTACTCTGGGATGTACACAGTATTAGCTCTGGATTGTCCTAATTGTTAAATCTCATGTTCTTTGAGGACAAGGACCAAGCCTAATTTGTTCCTTGTTTTGATTATCTGTTGCTGTGTAGAAAACTATTCCAAAACATAATGGACTAAACTAAATTGTATTATTATAGTTCATGATTCTGCAGGTCAGAAATTCACACAGAGCATGGCCAGGATGGTTTGTCTTTTCTCCATGATGGTTGGGCTCTCAGCTAGGATATCTCAAATAGCTGGGGGCTGGAACAGCTGAACAGGAGCCCGGAATCTCTCTTTCTGCATATGGCCTTTCTACTTGGGTTGCCTATTGGCATGACAGTCAGCCTCGTATATGGTGGCTCAGGGCTCCAAGAGGGATTATTCCAAGAGACAAAAAATGGAAGATGCCAGTTTCTTAAGGCCCATGTCCAAAAATTTTAGCAGTGTCACTTACATTACGTACTGTTAGTTATAGCAGTCACACAGCTTGCCCAGATTCAAAGTGGGGGAGACATAGATCCCCCCTCTTGATGAGAGAAGTATCAAAGAATTTGTGGCCATCTTTAATCTACCATACCACTGTATCCCCAGATTCTAACACAGCACCTAGCAAAAAGCAAGTCAGAAATGAGCGAGTGACTTAGTTTTGGTAATATTGAAGTGCTTTCCTCATATTTGCTCATGAAAAACTCATTTTTGTTGCCTAGAACACACAGATGATATTAGGACCTCAAATAAGTCAATTCCCAAATGTAGAACCAGCCTAAAGGTAAGATTACTGTTCTCCAAATAGCACAGGAACAAATTCATAAAAGATGAAGTGATTATCTAACAGTAGCAAAGTAATTACTTTTTTTTTTTTTACCTTATGAGACATTCCACCACTGTCAGAGCCTGCCCATAATTGACATCATTTATAACTTTGTATAAGCATCAATAATCCTCTCTGCCTTCAATGGGCTAGATAATCAAAATTTAGAACCAAGAAAAAATTAGAAAATAAGGAGCAATATCAAGAAGTCAGTGTGAAGGCTGCTGTTAACTGGCTCACTTTGGTATGTGTCATTATTCCATCTCATGAGAAAAACAAAGACAAGTGCCCCAGAACAAATTGAGGTACTGCAGTGCCTTGAGCATGGCATTCTTGGCAAACTCTACTTACACAAGCCTTCCTCCTCCTTTACTATACCCCACTCAATAATAAAACCTTGATTCATGCTCCTGATTATTCATGGTACCTGCTAACAGCCATAATTACTTATCATAACTTGTTTAATAAAACATGCTTTTCTGTACTTAGTTGAGCTGGGAATTTATACCATTTGAAATCCTGTGAATGGCAAAATGACTTACTGAATCAAGAGTGAGGTTAAGGGGGGAACGTTGCAGGAAGATGGGTCATTGCTACAGAAACTGCTCGTCTTGAATAGAGACTAGGACTTAAGAAAAACCATACTTGAGAGACACTAATTACTGGTTTTTAAAATTTGTATTTTATTGAAATGTTAGTATTTCTAGAGTAACCAAGGACTTTAAATTCTTCTAGAAGAGATATCAAATTCCTCTGCCATCCCTAATGTAGTATGATATCCTGATGTCAGCTCGTGTTTTAAAAAGTGACGAGGATATATATTCATTCACTTATGCAGCAGGTATTTCCTGAGTACCCAGTGTGTGCCAGGAACTGTGCAAATGGAAGGAAACAAAAGAAACAGCATCCCTTCATTCACAGAACTCCCCTTATAGTCTAACGGTAGAGGCAGTCACACATCAAGTAAATGTATAAATAATTAAATTGATTACAAATTGCAATAAGTTCTGCGGCCTATGAAACATCAGGTTTTTTGAGGGAGCTTGGAGTTATCAACTCTGGGGTCTCAAATTCAACTACTTTGAACCTAAGTGGATGTAAGACAAGAGGTGTTCTAGCAAATGAGACCAAGTCATTAAACAATGACACAAGTGAGACTGACCTGGAAGTTTTCAGCAATAGCTCAGAGATGGTACTAATTAACTCAGGTGAGCATGAAGAGCTGCTAACATTGACACAAACAGGAGACTATTGATGACTTGCAAGAACAACACAAAGCTTATTTAGACCGTGAGCAGCTTAACTATTTGCAAGAAGTTCCATCCTTTGAAAGGTGGGGCTATAAGTAATTTTTTCCCTACAATTTAAAATGTTTGTATTAAACAGATGAATTCAATGGGAAAAAATCAATCATCAAAAAAATTCTCATTTACCACAATGAAAAAATTCCCATTAACACCACTTTGGCATCATTTATAATGATGGACCCTACAGTTTCTTTCAAGGTAATCCACACTGAGGAAGATTAATCATTTCACTCTTGAGATCAATGAACGTTACAATGTGTACTTGGTTCCATTTGTCCATGTGGTGATGGGCACTGTTCTAGGCCCTGGGCTAGATGACGCTGGATGCTTACACAACAGATTGTCACACAAGCCAGGGCCTGGCGGCGACTTGTAGGAACCCACTAATCAAGATTCTGTGACATTATATGAAAAGGTAAAACAAACCTTTCTCAAGGAATTACAACACACTGGTTACTGTACTAGGTTTTCCTGATAAGGCGATGGGGTGTGGGTGCCTGTCCTCTCAGAGTACATTGAGAAAATTTGAATACCACAGACAAACTGAATACCCTCTAGAAAGAGAAATCAGCAACAGCCCTAGACTGTTTAGTCATGAAAAGAAAAAAAAATAGCAAATCTTCATCAATTAGTGTTGAACCCAAAAGGGATTAAATATATATATATAAAAGAAAGATGCAAATATGTCTATGGAAATCATAAAATATATATATATATAGAAACCACTTGCTGATTTGGAATTAGGAAAAAAAGAGGCAAGAAAAACTTACATTTCAGGCTATTTCTTAAGGAAATCCGATGTTCTTACAGTATTCAAGCGTTCACAGAAGTAACACACAGTTGAGTCTACACACAGGTGACCCCGGATGTCTGTAACATCATCATTCGTAATTTTGCTGAGGTACAAATTGAATTCCATATGTTTTGTGTTTAACTTTCTCACGAATCTTTTGGTTAAGGACCTCCAAGTCTATTTGCTAACGGCAGGTTTTTGTGTAGTTTTAATCTAGGAACATGAAAAACATTATACCAGATACACAACTAGGGGTTGATAAACACACAACGCAACAATTACCGAATAAATTGAATACATTAAGGACTGGGGGAAGCTCTTTCTACAGCATCAGCATCCTCAAATCTATCTCTTGTTCACCTTTCTTTCCGAAGGGAGGCACTGCACATGATCTGCCCACATTGGCAAAAGGAGTCCCAGGTGTGGTTTGGCTCTGCATGGTTCCCTGAGATTACGTTTGTCTTACCGTGTTGCTTGTCCTGAGCAACCTCCTTTGCTTATCACTTCTGCAGTTGTTGTCCTAAGTGGGAAGGAAGATCGTTGCTACTTGCTAATAAAGCACTTTGATCTCATTTGTATGAAAGGTGTTACGCATGTGAAGACGGGATCTCCTGATTTTTCAGACAACTCTTTTGTCTGATGCTAAAGTTTAGGAAACAC
The DNA here is from genome assembly GCF_024610735.1 of Ursus americanus. NCBI lineage: Eukaryota > Metazoa > Chordata > Mammalia > Carnivora > Ursidae > Ursus > Ursus americanus. The sequence goes on from NC_142164.1 coordinate 25,116,796, forward strand.
GTTATAAAAATTACAAAGTGCTGAAGGATCCAAGATTTATAGTGCTGACTAGCTCCTGAAATCAGCAGTCAGCACCTAAAGGCACCAAAAAGAAAGAACGTGTGACTTTCACTTCTTTGCAAATGTTCTTGGGCAGAGAAGAATAAAAAGAAATCAGAGCACAGATCTTCAAAAGGCTGTTCAGTTGATTATCTGGTATTTTGAAACTCAGATGCTCTGAGATGCTTAATAACTGTGATCAGTGATACCAGGAGCTGTCTATCTACAGCTTATCTCAGTATGGAAAGGTATTTTCTAGTATTTTATCCATCTTACTGCTCCATTAAGAAATTCAAAAGGCTCAAATCCTTATTACTTACTTCTTAGCCATATTATTTGCTTGCCGTGTCTCTAGCTGGTTCTATCATCTCAGTTTGTCCCGAGAGAGGGCAGAGTCGATACAAGTTTGGGGAGGGGGAATGAATGATAGGGGACAGCTCATCTCCACTACACACCCTGCACCTAGCAAGTACTCAGCAGTTCGTCAGTGTCCACAGGAACTGATGTCCTGTGGATAGCAAAAGCACCGTCCTTGTAGGTGAGCTCCAACTTTCTTTCCCTTTGTAGCCACATTTTAAGAAAGATCTGCAGTCTCGCTCAGGCCCCTTAGAATCCAGGTCAAAGGGCCTCGACCACTCCACCACTTTCTAGCAGTGTTATCCTGAACAAGTTTGGTTTTTTATTTTTAACCTCTCTGGATGTTTCCTTATTTTTAAAACAGGGCTAATAGTTGTACCTACCCAGGGTGATACCGATATTAAGTGAAATAAGGAAAGTGCTCAGCATAGTACCTGACCCATAATAAGTGGTTCATAAATATTTTATTGATACCAATTTGTATATATATTTGTTTACATTATATATATTTAATAAATTATGGGGTACATAAGAGAATGTAATTAGAAAGATACAACTCAAAAGACAATCCTTTTACTGGGTTATTTTATTATTACGGCACCTTGGTGAGGTGGCGGAAGATAGGACAGGGAGAAGTCACAACGGGCAACTAGCAAGCTAGAGCTCAAACTGGTGTGGGTGGAGCTAGGCCCCACATTTTCCTCTGTGGAAGGCAGAGTAATCCCCGGCCAGGCTATAGCCAACTAGACAGACTTCCCCTATATTTAATGACCAGCCATTATTTGAAGGGCAGTTTCTCGGAGAAGTGACAGGAAAGGTTAATGAGGTTAATAAAACCCCATAGGACTGATTACAAAGAAACCATTTGAGTAATGTGTAAAACAGGCAAAACAAAAAACGAACCAAAACAAATAAAAACAAACTTGGGACTGTTTGAGAGTTGCAAGGGCTTACAGGACAAATATTTCAAGATTCAAATTCCGGACAAAAATAATCCTGTGTCTAAATGAAGCAATCTGGCACTTACGCAGTCCTGAAAATGTGACTGTGTCGTCAGTTTTCTTATTGCTTCAAAACACTTGATCTTTTTCCCATTACTTTGGGGATCTCAGGCATCCAAAGCAAGCCTGCTTTTGACAAGCAATTACCAGGGCAGATGGGAAAATAGCCACCATCCTCAGGGTGAGTGCCCCCATTTTGTTTTACTTGAAACATCGCTAGCCATGAGGAAAATACTTCTGCTTAAAAAGCTATCTGCATTTTCAATAGCACCACCTTTCCCAGAGTCCTAGAATGTTGATGGGTAATGCTTCCAGCTGCTTTTAATGGTACCCATTTAGTAGGTATTATTTATTTGGGCTAGTGACCAACTGAGTGGGATTAAATCAGCCTGCTCTATTTAAGTAAAAACTAACGAGATTTTATTGGGTTTGCATATGAACATTCACTGCATTCACATTTTCAGAACATGAAAACGGGTTTATGCTATAACATGGAATGTTCGTGGTGCTGTACCAGCTTAGATAACATATATCAAAAACCCAGTGTGTGTTGTGGGGAAACCCCCCAAATATCTGAATATTAGAACCCTCAAATGTATTTAAATTATGAAATACCACATCGTAATTATATGGTAATATATAAAGGAATAATGGGGTTAGTGTTCATAAATTAAGCATTTGAGGAGGACTGTGCATTCATTCTTCCCAATCACAGGGGTACTATTTAATTCCCTGAAGTAGTCAATTATCAAACAAAACTCTCATGATGAGAAAGTCACAACGCACAGTCCAGAATGCTGGCTTCTAATAAATGGACTGTAAGGCATCTGTCGCGCAGGAACCTCAAAGTAGTCTCTGAAACCTTTGAAGCAATGCATGAGGGCAGGTTGCAAGTATCTTATATCTTCATGTACAAATATTTGACTTGAAATTCTGTATAGCTTTCTTGAACAGGCACCATGTACACCAGACACCGGGAAGGACACAGAGAGGAAAATCACAGTCTTTGCCCTGGAGTAGACGATCCAAGAAAAAAAAAATTGTCACTTATTTGAGACAGATAAATCAGGTTAAAACATTGTTTCATTTGATAACCTATGGATTTAGAAGGGACCCTACAGTTCGTTTTGTAGTCCAACCTCTGCTTTGTCATGACAGTTTCAACATGACACCCCAGACTATAATTTGGCTCTTTTCCAGAGGTTTCGATGGAGGAGTTACAAATTCATGCCTCACGGATTTATTTCATAACCATGCAATAGTGAACCAGTTAGTGATTTGCCTGCCTTTGTGCAGTTTATGTCCCATGCCGCCCTCTTGGGGACTTCATACATCTTAATTGGCCGACCGTGTTCTGGTCTTGCTTTCACTAAAACAGTGGTTCTCAAAGTTCGGTCTTTAGACTGGCAGCATCAGCTTCACTTGGGAACTTGCTAGGAATGCACATTCTTGGGGCCCCATTCCAGACCTGTGAATCAGAAACCCGGGGAGTGGGACCCGACCAACTGTTTCACCAAGCCCTCCAGGTGATTCTGCTGTGTGATCAAGTTTGAGAACCACGGATCTGTATGCAAGAAAGATTAAGGAGGACTGAGGACCAGGATCACAGTCCCCAGATGACACTCTAAAGAGAAGCTCCTTTATTCATTGCATGATGGCAGGGGATAAGCTGCTTTAAGCCCAAGTGACACCATCTGCAGCTGTGGAACTTTGCAGTCTAATAAGCCTGCGGAGATGTCAGGAGAACCATTGAACCACACCTTGTGTGCAGCAGGTTTCCGTCCCTTGGAGACTTGAACCAAATAAGGACTCCTAGAGGAATTTACAGGGCAGGATTCCAGCACTAGTGAGCAGAGCGTTCTTGTGGCTTCTCTCAGCCCGGTCCTTCTCAATGCTATCTCTTGACCAGAGCTGTCAGCTCTGGAAAGGATTTCATCTGTTCCTGTGGAGAAAACAACCTAACCTGCCCAACTGCTTCTAGATCCCCTGCTGGCCAGGACCTTGATTTTGAATGTTACCCTTCAAAGGATGTTTATGCTCCTGTTAGCAACAAAAGCAAAGAGTTATAACTTCCCTACCCTGGGCCTCATTTTCCTTTTTAATCAGAAACACAATGCAGTAAATTACATCTTCTTTCAGCAATTTAGTTTTCAGTGTTGTTTTTCAAACCAACCCTCGTGCTTGAGGTTAGTGTTTTTGCCTGAGGTGTTGAATGAATATTGGAAATTTGACACTGAAGACAAAAGACAACAAATAAGAAAAGAGGAGAATGGAACCAAGAGTTTATTGGAGGCTAGGAATAATTTGACTATGCCATGAAAATAGCAAATACGGAATGAATTAGACCTTTTGCATCAGAACAGTCTAACAAGCAGCTTGTTAGTTAAATAAGGCTCCGGGTAAAGTGTATTCTGACTTGCATTTCCCAGGATGCCCCGCTCTTCAGACCAAGCTCCAAACACCTGCAGGATTCAGCATTTAGTTAAAGGGAGAAGCAATTCCTTTGGGGTTGCTGCTTTAGCATAGTGACAGCAAGTAGACAGCTTGGCAGCAGCCTGTATTCTCCAGAGAACGGGAAAAGACACTTGTGAGGGGTGTTCTATCCCCGTACTTGTTTCTAAAGTCACATTGGTCATGTCCATCTGAGTTCAAGTTATCTTGCTCTAACCCAGAACAGCAGAGAGAGGTTCTTGTTTTTAAAGATTCAAGGAAGGAAAGCATCCCAACCATGTCTGAAGCAAAGGAGAGTGAGCCCCAAGCAAAGAGAGAAAGCACGCAGCACCTGCCATTGAGAGTACACGAACACACACAACCGACACCAAAGACAGTTACACTGGGCGCACACCTGCCATACGCATGTGCAGGGCCAGCTTTATGACAGTCCAGAGAGTAGCCTATATTAGCTCGTTTGAAAGACTCAGAAGAGTTCCATATACTTAATGGGAAAAAGTTTCAGAAAAAGACAGAGCCTTGAAGGATTAGGACTCTTATTGAGGGTAGTTTGATGTAGCAAAAATTTAAGAATTCAAGATGTTTCCCCAAGATGGGCCAAGGATAGGCCAGGTATGAATACTTCCTTTAGGTGGTGATTTGAAGACACCAGGGACTCTCTGGGCAAGGAAATGGGGAGGAACCACAATGGGAATGATGAAAAGCATAGAAAGTAGGATTGCGGCACTACCAAAGACAGACCCACGCAATATCCAGCTCACTCCTTCAACAAGGACCTAAACTAGGAAAAAGATGAATTATACAGGCTGCCTTGGATATGAGAGGCACAATCTGAACAGACGGTGTGAAGGGTGGAGAGACTACATTTCAACGGCTGTGTGACTCAGGAAAAATAGATACAAGGCTACCATCCACAATTATGAATAATTGAATTTAGAAGCCCGGAGTGCACAAAATAGCAGTTGAGCTAAGCAGAGTGTCACAGTACACCATACTTGCAGGAGTATATATGAAGGCTCCCTAAGGGCCATCTGGAGCAGGAGAAGCCTTGGGAAGCAAGTAGACTCAAGAGCTTTCTTTCTGAAATGGAGAGTTTGCCTGGGAAGATGTTTTCCCTAGACTTCTGTATGCAGTGCCAATCAAGATTACTGCAAATTAAAAAAGAATACTTTAATACCGTCCTGAAATTTAGACAACTTCCACTGACACAGGATGACTGATGTTGGTCAAAGATTATAGTAAGTACCAGTAATCCAGGAATGAAAGGAGCTGAGAGTTATTCTTGTGAAAAATAGATGACATGGAGTGTGTAAATAATGAGAGCAAATGCAGCAAGATATAGGAAATCTTAGAACGTTTAAAGCCTAATACATTACAAAGAGAGCTCAATGCTGATAAATGTAAAATAATAAGTTTTATGGGGCTTTATCATATGCTATAAGTTGGTGTGCATCATAAAATATGAGAAACAAAAAAATAGGGTAGTTGAAAGACAAGCCTGCGCATTATTTATGAATGATGAAGAGTGAAATGAATGAGAAGAACAGGTAGACAATGTCTTGAATAATGATGACTTTGATGAGTCGTTATCACACAAATCTGTGTGCTTCATAAAATATGAGGAATATTAAAGAGCAGAAGAGTCAAAAGACAAGTCTACTCAGAATGAGATATGGAATGAAGGAAGAGAGAAATGCAAGAGAAATGCATGGAATAATGATGACTTTTATGAGACTTTCACTCACCAGCCTGGATCCTTCATAAATATAAACTGTATAGAAAATAAAAGAGCAGCAAAGAGAAGAGACAGGTCTGTGTCTGTCATAAAATATGAGCAAATAATGCCAACTAGGCTTCACAAAATAAAAACAAAAATAATTGAGCCTAGTATAGCTGTGGGAAGACACAATGTCTAGAGTAATGTGAACAAATAAAATGAGTAAGTGTGGAATTGTCTTGCTGAAAGGGAATCAGCGACCACCTAGGTAGGCTTTATTGTTGCAAAGACCACCTTGTTAACAGGTAGAGCCTTGGTAAGTTTGGCGTTACCCCATGCCCCGCCAAAAGCAGTCGGCACTTAGGATTCAGGAAGCCGTGTTTAGCTGATTTTCCAGTGCCTCTTCTCAGCCCTTCTAGCTCCAATCCCTAAATAGTTTGCAGGAGATTTTCCCAGCTTGCTTCTACTTCATCTATACCCTGCTTGTCAAATTTTGTTTTATAAAGACCTTCAAAAGCTTGCTGTATAAAACTAGAGACATCCTTTCATTTTCATTTCTTGTTACATCGGACTTAGAACCCGGGACCAGATCTGTCAGGATTAGTTCAAAATCCAGAACTCATTGACTTTCAAATAAATGTCTTCTCTATTAGAACAAATAGGATTTCAAAATCTCAAACTTTCAAAATCTCCCCAAAAGAGACTGGGAGAATCAGACAAGCCAAAGCAAGTGCCAATATGCCATTTGCATACCGTTCAGAACCATAACTTAACAGAACTCATAAAATGTACAGCTCATTGGAAAGAAGAAAACCACTGATCTATGTCAAAACTAGGGAAGTTGGTCTGAGAGCTCAATACAGCAATAGCAACAGTTATACTAGCTTACTTTTGGGTAGTACTTAATGGCTGGTAGTTTGTTTTGGGGGAAGGCCTTAGGTAATGCAGGATAAATCTTATTAGCATAACTTATACCCATTCTTCTGATTGTGTGTGATGGAATTTAGTGTGGAGTTTATTGGCTATAACATATAAAACAAACTTGGGCTGGTAACCATCTTCTGATTTTTGAGATTTTTTTCTCTCTAATGATTTTTGTAGCCATGAGCCTTTAGATACGTTGCCTCAACTTGCTAATTCTGTTTGAAGAAGGGATAGTGCTAGGGTGGAATTATCATGGTTACTTTGGAAAGTCATGTTTGCCCAAATAACATGGCCCTCTTTAATCCAAGATTAAGAGTTCCTGGATCTGCTAAATCCTACTTGGTGAAAAAATGACATTAACGCCCTAGGGAAAAAAAATCACTGACCTTGCTCAACACTACCAGCTCCAGGTATAAAATGCACATTCTAGAGCTCAGGGCTGCCAAAACTAGGATGGGACTGCCCCCTCCACAAGTGGTGAAAAAACTACCACCCCGTCCGTGCCGCCCCCAATAATGGCAGACCAGTGAAAAATCTTTGCCCGGAATTTGCTCCTGGGCCCTCTTCTTACCTGTCAAACTCCTGAAATTTGTTACAACTCTGTCAGGCTAGAGATGAAAGTATACACATTTTAGTGGACTATGTCTGGAAGACAGCCCTGTTTAGGGGCTAGTTTAATAGATTCCCATTTTTTGGCAAGGGTGAAACTCCTTTGTTTAAAGGGAAAATCACCTGAAATATTTTATTTCAATTAGGCAAAGGAAACAGAATACTATAGCCAAGGAACATGTCTCTTTTGCAGACTAACTCTTAAAGTTTATCCAAATAAGTCTACTTTTTTAAAAGAATTGTTTTTTCAGAAAAGGCAGTTTGGCGGTATGTATCAAGAGCCTTAAAAATATTCACACCTATGTATGTAAACGCATAGAAAATGCACACAACAAAATGATGTTGCTGATTACCTCTGGGAAGACCCAAGCACTGGGAGGGAGGTGGTGAGCAGAGACTTTAGTCATATGTTCTATACATTTATGTACTAACTAATGTAATGAATCTTAATTTTAATAAGACAAAAATATTCTTCCACAACTAGGACTGTCTCCCAAGGAAATAATAAGATATTCAATGCTGGAAAGGTTAAAAAACTATGAAATGTCCTGGGGCGCCTGGGTGGCTCAGTCGTTAAGCGTCTGCCTTTGGCTCAGGGCGTGGTCCCAGGGTCCTGGGATCGAGCCCTGCATCAGGCTCCTCCACTAAGAGCCTGCTTCTTCCTCTCCCACTCCCCCTGCTTGTGTTCCCTCTCTCACTGGCTGTCTCTCTGTCAAATAAATAAATAAAATCTTAAAAAAAGAAGAAACTATGAAATGTCCTAAAATAAGGAATGGATTAAACAAGTTAAGGAATGCTGTTTTCAGGCTATATTGTATAATCACAAAATGTTATATTAAGGAATTTCTGATTACATTGGGCAATGTTAATACTATACTGTTAAAAATATCAGGATGCAGATCTATACTGAGTATAATCCCGATTTTGATGGGTAAGAAAGATATACATGCCATCCTCAAAATGTTACTAGTAATTACTACTGGGTTGGTGAAATTAATGTTTTCTTTGTTATACTTGACTGTGTACTCCAAAGTGTCGCCATCTTGGCTTCTGGAACCTAGTTTCAACATGCTTTTATATTTGCCTTTGATCTTGTGTTTCAGGCGTGCTTGTGTGATTCGAGGCCAAGTGGTGGCCGTAGATGGAACCCCTCTAGTAGGGGTTAATGTTAGTTTCTTGCACCACAGTGATTATGGGTTTACCATCAGCCGGCAAGATGGAAGGTACGTCTAGTATTGCTTCTAATCATTGTGGGGGCCAAATACTGACTTCTAACTATGAGTCAAACCAGGGCTTAGATGATACAGTGTTTGTAAGCCCATCTTCCTTCTAGCTGTATTTCAGAAAGTCATTGGTGATGTTTATTTCCTCTATTCCCCAACTAAATCAAACCAAATTTCTCTTCTAACCATGCACTATTACTCAAGTCTTCTTGAAACCCTGGCCATGTGGGAAGTTTCCTAACCTTCACCAATTCCATTGATCAATCTGGCTTTAAAATTCAGTGTGATGATGCAGGTCATAAAGAGGGAGCCATGGAACACTTAGGCTGTTCTCCCATGGCTGCCTCAAAATATTTCAGAAGTGAAGATGTCCAAAAGGTTTCTTCCAAAAGTACAGAATTCAGCCTCATTAAGATATTTAATTTTAATGCGTCCTCCCTAGACAGCCTGTTTTACTAGTGGCTGCAACTGATTGACAAGCATGGTCAGCCCAACCAATTCCCTTCAGTGTCTATATAACTGTAGTGATTTAACCTCAACACCAACCACCAGGCTACTCTCTAAGGGCTTCTCGGGTTCTCTGAGACCTGGGAAGCAAGACCACTAAGTAAAATCTTTTTATCCCAGAAAAGGATTTGCTCACAAAACATTGCTCTTTATCATTTAGTAGACATTTTGTCTACCATTGAGATAGACATTTGTTCAGAATATTTGAGTCAATAGGCCCATGTGTCCAGCTTAAAGGTACCTATTTATGACTCTCAGGAACATCATAATAATGGCCTTGAGGTGCCCTGGTCTCCAGATGGCTACCCTTAAAATGAACTACTCACAACAGGCTGCTTCAGGAGTCACATAAAGAGATGTTGGCTTGGAACTTTATCATGGTGTGAGAGACCATCTTATTTCAAGAACCTACAATCAGACCTTATTAATCCTGAGCACTCCAGAATTAATTGTTCAACCTGGGCTATGCTGAATTTATTTTTTTCAACTGCCTGTCAAGAAAATGCTTATAAAAATTAGTTAAAGAAGCTAATAAGGAAAAGTTTTAACATACTTAAGAAAAACAAACCGTTTCTAAGACTTCGGTAAATCATATGAATGATTTGTATGTAAATTATATTGCTAATTATTAAGTAGCCATCTATTTTTAGAACAAGCTTGGCAAAACTATTCTGGGTACAGATAGTCTGAATACACACACACACACACATCCATTGCATATATATGTATATATGAAATAAAAAGTATATTTCCTTTCAAATAGTCCATAATTGGAGCTCTCTACTAATTCAAAAGGACCTTTCTCCCAGTGTGATTGAATGATAAAATTTTGGTAGTTCCCTCACCAGTAACTGGTACACAGAAGTGGCCTCTACGCTGCCCTCATGTTCAACCATGTGCCAGAGATTGAGAAATGGATTCTTTCTTTAAATAGAATATGCCCTCAGAGACATTTGACCTCTCTTGGAGAACTCATGGGCCTTTAGGGGGTTTTTTAGCATGTGTAGAAACGTTTCAGTGAATTATTTGATATTTACAAAAGAGCTTAAAAGAAACAAGGTCTAAAATATCTAAAAATTTCTGTTTCCAGTTTACTGAAAGCATTAAAGAGGAACAATTTTTGTCATCATTTTTGTGTTTTTTGTTTTAAGTAAAATGCCAAGACCCTCATCTGCTGAGCTTTCTGTGAAAACTAGGTTTATGTAGATGACAGATACAGCCGGAGTCCCCTCTGGCGATAACTCTCCCCTCAGGCTCCGCAGAGGGTGTAAGCATTCAAAATCTGTGCCCCAAATGCCAAACAGACTGTCCCACTGTCATCTCCTGGACATAAAGTGACAGTGTGATGGTAGTTTCCATTTATATGTCTCTGTGTGTTGCTCTCTCAGACTAAGTACAACTCAAAAGCAGAGTATCGTAAGGAAACTATACCTGAGAGCAAAAGGATTCTAGAAGGGCTGAGATTAGCATTTAAATATCCAGTAGATAGAGTGTGATAGGTAAGATGCTGTAAGGGGCCCTCTGTCTCCATATCTCAGTCCAACCTGTCTGCCACCTTGCCTGTAGTTCCCACCAATGGCATCACTGCTTTGGGTTAAGCTGTTGACTCTAAAAGTCCCAGTTAAATGCAAATATGTTGTGTGGGATGTAGAACTAATTACCCCCATTATCATCCATTTGCACAAGTTAATTGACAACTTTCCCTAGAGAACCAGGAAAAGTCTAGGTCATGGGACCAAAGTGATCTATAAAAAGCAGAAGGAAGGATGGCAGTGGAAGGAGCCCTCTAAAAGTAAGAAGACATTAGACATGCAGATTGGGAGAGGCCAAAGTAGCAGAATAGAAGAAAAAGGCAATTCTAAAGGAAAAATGAATATGTATGAGTATCTACTGTATGCCAGACATTTTCATAAGTGTTGATCTGTGTCATCCTCACAACAGCTTTATGAGATAGGAAGCATTATTATCATCCTCCCCATTTGGCAGATGAGAAAACATATCCAAATTAACACAGCTAATAAGGGTCGAGCCCAGAATTTGAACCCAAGTAATCTGGCTCTTATCTTCTATGATCAGCCACCTTCAACTTAGATTATATAACAGGTGCTCAGGAAAGTTTTGAAAGAGAACTTTTTATATTATAGTTCAGCTAGTGATAAGCACAATAGGTGAAGTGCTGACCTTCTTAGAAGTCTCTTGAGAAGCATTAAAGGTCTCAGGAACTTTGGAAGACTTTGGAAAATGAAACAGGGAGTTCCCTCTGATTCCCCTCAAGTCAAGAGTTTGTGGATTTATGGATACCGTAAAGCAGAAATAAGCATTTTGCATTGGCCTCAATAGTCTTCCATCTATGGTTAGGACTGGTCTGACTTATTATGGATTGACAAGTCTCCAACCAAATAGGTCCTCTCCCTTGGGTCTTTTGCACTCACTGTCATATGACCTGATAACCTGTTCTTAATGACCCATGCCAATGGTGATCATTTGTGGTGGGCGAAATTCCAAAGAATTCATGATCCAGGGAACATGCAATTTGGCATTGGAATGATTAGGTGGGATTTTGGCCACAGATCCACCTTCTGCCTCCATGGCAATTAATGAGTCAGTCTGACAGTGTTTACTGTGTTTACCAGCTAGGTGGGAAGAGGAAAAATCAGTCAGGGTTCTCCAGAGAAACAGAACCTGTGTGTGTATATGTGTGTCCATACATACGTATAAATGTATACATGAGAGAGAGAAGGAGAGATTTCAAGGAACTGGTTTATGTGCTTGTGGGGATTGGCAAATTCAAACCTGTAGAGACTGGTAAACTGCAATCTCTTGGTAAGGAGTTGATGCTACCTCTGCAGTCTTGAAACAGAATTCCTTCTTCCTCAGAGATTCAGTTTTGCTCTTGGTCTTTCAGTTGATTGGATGAGGCCCTCCCACATTATCAAGGGTAATCTCCTTTACTTAAGGTCGACTAAGTGTAGCTGTTAACCACATCTACACGATGCCTCCACAGCAACAAACACCTAGATTAGTGTCTGAATAACTGGGTGCTATAGCCCTGCCACGTTTGACAGATAAAACTAAACCATCACAGGAAACCTAGGGGAAGTTCCCAGAAAAACTTAAGAATTAGTATCGGCTTATGGAGATAATCAAAAGCCGGCCTGCCGTTCATTTGGACTACAAGAGGATACATCTGTAAATGTAATAAGGCAATGGATCCGATTTGAGAAGAAAGGTAACATTTGTTGAGTCCTTGACCCTTAAGTCTTTCTCTTATTTACTCATTAGCAGTAGCAGCTGAGTGATAGATCATATTAGCCCCATTTTACTAATGAGAAAACAGATAACCATGGAGGTTAAATAACTAGCCTGAAGGCACAAAGTTAACATGGCAGAGCTGGGATTCGAACCCAAGTGTGTATGAAACCAAAACCCCATTCTTTCTACAAAACAAGATGCTGCCCTGTCTGCTTAATCTTTCTAGAAGTAGAGAATAATTCCCAGGTACATACGTTTTTTGTTTGGATAGTGTGTGTGTGTGTGTGTGTGTGTGTGTGTGTGCATTTGTTTTTGTTTTCAAATAAATAAGCACTTCCGTTTTAAAGAGGCAAGAGCCAAGGTTTGCGCAAAGCAAACTTGCCGGAGGACATGGAGGTAAATCAACATAGAATGTGAACTAGAGGAAAGGTCTCTTGACAAGTTGTAGGATTTTCCCCACCATACTTGCCTTAAATTGCTTCTGTATTATCATGAATTCAGCCTCTCTGTCCTAAATCATAAGCCATTTGGGTTTTCTTTTTTTAGTTCAAACCTAGATTATTTTCTATAACTATTGTAGTTCTTCAAACCCTCTTTTTGGAATCTGCCTTATTATTACAGCCACTTGACTGAAAAAGTAACAATAAAAAATACAGTATTAGCCACCCTTTATTACTGTCCATTTATCTTTATCTGGAAGATTTCTACAACAAGACATGATTGGCAATACTATAATAAATATAGTAAGTGTCATATGAAGGGGGTGGTGAGATATCCATAATTAAGCCTGATTCCCTATTAGGGCATTTATCATTGAAAAAGTGTTTTCCAGAAAGATCTCTTTTAATGCAGGGAATTGCTTACATCTCTCCTGTGGATTGAAGTTGCTTTGAATATTAAGGAGCATCATATTGCCCTTTATCCATTTTTATCGTAGAATAGTAATAATTTCTCATCTTAGTTTTGCATAGTATTTTATGCTTTTTTTGAATGCTTTCAAGTACATTATCTCAAAGACATCTAATTATGCTTACAAGAGAAGTAAGGTAGAATCATCTAGTGCAGAATGAACTGAAATCTGAGTCTGTTGTGCTCCCATGCAAGAGCGATGTCGGATACCACATCAAGTGATGGACAGAATTGGCTTACGGGAGAGGTAGTCTTGCTTTATCAGAGATATGCAATGTTGTCAGCCGAGATGGATAGGGTCCATTACAGGCTGTCTTACAAAAGGAAACCAAGAGGCATTCTAGGCGGAACCAGAAATCCTAAATGTAGACTTCAAGTAGAATCAGGAGCTGAAGTGGGCAGGCAGAAGTGGAGGGTTCAGGCCTGGTATTGTTCAAGCAAATTTCACTGAACACTTTCCTCTGCTGCTCTCTTTCTCCAAATGCCATCTCAAAGACACCACCAGATTTCTGACACTATGTCTGTGACTCCGAACAAGAGAGTTAACCTTTTGGCTCTTTACTTTTCTTGAGTTACATTATAGTAATTTTTTTTGAGGATGAATAATGTATTATATTAAAGACGCTGCTGAATGTTAAGTGGTAAGATATGGCTTTGCAGAAATACATGCAGTGATTTTTGTTTAAGATAGTATTAAAGTTGGTTTACAAATTTGGGGTGAATATCAACTGGTGATATGGAGCTTTTTCTCAGAAGTCTACTGGATAGTGAAAAGAAGTCATCCATATATTTAGTTAGAGGGAATTTATAAAACAGAAATACAAGTGGATGGAGTTGAGTCCCAAAGGAAGGAAAGTGTACTAAAATGACCTATTTTTTTTAACTTGCACTTTAGTTTGGTGGTTCATTTCGTTGAAACTGTCTTATATTTTTCTTTCTCAGCTTTGACCTCGTAGCCGTTGGCGGTATTTCTGTCATCTTAATCTTTGACCGATCACCTTTCCTGTCTGAGAAGAGGACACTCTGGTTGCCTTGGAATCAGTTCATTGTGGTAGAGAAAGTAACCATGCAGAGAGTTGTATCAGAGACACCATCCTGCGACATCTCCAACTTTATCAGCCCAAACCCTATCGTGCTGCCTTCACCACTCACATCCTTTGGAGGGTCCTGTCCAGAGAGGGGAACTATTGTTCCTGAGCTGCAGGTGGGTACATTGGACTTTGGATGTATAAAATCATAGTATCATGGAGCGGTCCACGGTGTATAATAGCTGGATTCCTTTTCCTGGTGCTTCTGCCAGCCCCATAATGGGCTGCCCTTCACTTATCAAGAGAAGCCTTCAAGTGTAATCTCTCTGGCACACATTTGCAAAGTGATTGGCCAGGGCTATAGGGTGCTATCTATGGCCATAGAACAAAGCAAGATGAACTAGCTGTCATGAGAATTAAACCCCAAACCTTGACCTAATGAACACGGTGCTCGAAAGAACAAAGCTAGCTAGCTAGCTCGATAGTGATAACAGTATAATCAACGAGGTAGGATCGTTTGTGGTTCTGAAATTAAAGCTCCTCAAGAAATCTAGTTCTCTTCCATTGTCTAGTTTGTATCCATTGTCATTGTTCTTAGAAGTCATGACAACACCTCTTGTTTAGCTGTGTTTGGTGAAGGTGGTTTTCAAGCGTATGGGTTTTGTTTAAAGCTTTGCTTTTGAGTGTTCAAGCTTTATAGTTACAGAAAGACGTATTTTTGAACCTTGGTATTATTTTATAGTTCTTGAGAATTTTTCTTTATTGGGCCTTCGATATTTTCATTTCAATATTAAGCCATTCAAACATCTATAGTATAATTTCCTCATCACATTATAGAAACACTTTAATGATAGTTAAATGCAGAAGCCACCAAAATGGACCCAAGTCATGCAGATCCAGAATTCAAGAAGTATACTCGAGAGGAAGTAAATAGACATTCCGAGATTGAATTGGTTTTTCTTCCGTCACAACATTCCCAGCAGCTGTTAGCAATGCCCCGAGGATACCACCTGTGAAAGACTCACCAAAAAAAAAAAAAAGCGTTCTGCGGGAAAAGGAGTCCAATGAGTTGCCCCTCCTGTCTTTTCCATTGGTTTTCCTTAGAAAAGAAGAAAAAACAAGACCATGTTTCATGAGTGCATTGAACTGGTACACCAGCTTCTGTATACTTGTCATTAGGAAGTACGGGTCTCTTTCAGTGCAGAAATTTTCAAACTGCTCTAAGATTGCATGCTTTCATAGGGAAATGAAATACTAAGGTGGTCAGTGTCCTGCTGGCCTTCACTATTGTACTTCTGCCACCATCTAAGAAGACAAAGCCATTGGACAGCTTAGGTATCAACTAGCTAATGTAAAGGAAGGAAAATCAGGCAAAGAATATACAAAAGCAGTTTGTGTCCCCAGAAAAAGAATGACCAGAAATCCTGGACAATGTGAGATACCATGTGTTAACAACCCATCCTACTATGTGTGCTCGTTTGGAAAAGAGACAAGAGACAAAGTTCTGAGCTAAAAATGAGTGAGGGTACAAAAATATCCGCACTATTCATGTCACCGTGAAAAATACATTGAATAGGCTCTTGCTTCGGCTGCGTTTTGAAAATTGAAAGTCATGGAACATAAGATTCGGTTTTAGTGACCACGTTTGATTGTTTCACTCCATCTGTGTGAATAAACAAATAAGTAATAGCAATTAATTAAAGAAGCCAAGTGGCAGTTTCATTCTGGGACCACCGTTTAGTGTAAAATGTGCACAGGAGTTAAGGGGAGTTATTTGCTTCTCAGTCACAGGTGTCAACTTGGAAAAACTTATTCCCAGCTATTGATACATCAAAGCACAGAGAAATATGTAAGCAAAATTTGATTAAAAAATTGACCCTCAGGGGGCGCCTGGGTGGCACAGCGGTTAAGCGGCTGCCTTCGGCTCAGGGCGTGATCCCGGCGTTATGGGATCGAGCCCCCACATCAGGCTCCTCCGCTGGGAGCCTGCTCCTTCCTCTCCCACTCCCCCTGCTTGTGTTCCCTCTCTCGCTGGCTGTCTCTATCCTGTCGAATAAATAAATAAAATCTTTAAAAAAAAATTGACCCTCAGGGTCATTCCAAAGGTCCAAAGAAGACAAGTTTGATGGCATCAGTAAAGATTAATTCTAGGGAAACCATAATCTCTGTCATAAAATATCACTTTGCTGAGCCTCTTTCTGGAGTCCTTCCTCCTAGAGAGCCTGGCCTGAATAAGGATTACAGCAATGGTTTTGTGATATATGACTTAACACACCAAACAAGCTTCTGTGTATGTATATATAAGAAAAGAGACCCCTCAGTGGAGCCCATAGCACTGACATGCTTGACATTCAGCAGTGTGATCTTTTCCAACTCCTACTAAGCAATTTTTGGAACACTGTGGAAAAACTAAAACTGTTCTTTTCACAGTCTTTCCTGGCAGGGAAGAAAGGAGTGCAGTCCTCAGGGCTGCTTGATGTCTTGTCCCCATGCAGATTCAGTGCAAAACTCAGAGCCTGTGGCCACACGGCCTCACCACGATCCGTGCCTTGGCAGCCACGGGATCCCTTTAGCCTCTCTCCTTTGGTGTGTCTCTAAGACACGAAAGCATGCAGTGTCCTGCTCTTCCCGTGACCGCCGACACAGCCAGTCTGGCTTTTTGTCTTGCAGGTTGTCCAGGAGGAGATCCCCATTCCTTCCAGCTTCGTGAGGCTGGGTTACCTGAGCAGCCGCACCCCTGGGTATAAAACCCTGCTCCGGATCCTTCTGACGCATTCGACCATTCCCGTGGGGATGATAAAAGTACACCTCACGGTGGCTGTGGAAGGGCGACTCACGCACAAGTGGTTTCCTGCTGCGATCAATCTCGTCTACACATTTGCTTGGAACAAGACCGACATCTACGGACAGAAGGTTTGGGGCCTGGCAGAGGCTTTGGGTATGTTGAACTAATTGTATGTAAATAGCAGCATTATGTTCACAAAACAGAAAATACTAGTTGCATATTAATTTGTATGTGGAATAATTATGTACTGAAACATTATGGTTTTCTTTTATTTAGGGGATCTAAGGCATTTTTTTCATTCAAACCACTCTCTTTGGACTGATTTAGAGTTCCCTTTTGACAGATTTTTGCTTCAAAACTAGTTTAGTTCTCCTCTCAGGATGGCTGCATGTCAGTGGCGTCACACACTGACTTGTAACTGTCTCCAGAGCTGACTATTGCCTTCTAACTGTGACCTTTGGTGTGGCGTTCTTTAGGCCATGTTTTTGGGTTTGACATTTAGACTGTCATTTCCACTTAGAAACTACAAAATTTTAACTTATAGGCATCTCCACTTATTATCTCTTCTGTCTAAGATGGTTAGACTCGATTAACTTGTTACTTCAGTAGGTTAAATGCAAAAAAAAAAAAAACTCACCTTCCTAGTCCTTTTGATTTTCTGTTATTTCAAGACTTTTAAACCTAGAATCTTCAAGATAGTAGGGACCTTTAGAGGTCCTTTGGGCCTACAGTTCTCAAATATTTCATTCTGTCAGACAAATGACATTTTAAAAAATTAGACTGAAACAGACTTCCCAACTTTTTATTTTGCCAACTAAGAATATCATAAATAGAAAGGAAAAAAAAAACCCTACTACAATCTACTACTCGCCTACTGCTACCGTAATTTCATCAAGGAGAGGGCTATCTTAACATCAAAAAAGGAAATATTCTGTCTTAAAAAAATGACAGTAAGCAATCTAATAACACTGATGCTCAGAGACAGACAGACAGACAGACAGCAATGTCTTGTTCTCCCTCTCACTCTGTAGAAGACCAGGAAAACTTCCTAAGGGACCTGACACAGGTCTGTGGAGTCACAGCTGGGAGCCATTGATTCGTGTGCCTTCAGGCAATATCTCATGGAAACCACCCTTGGACAGATGAGAAGACTATTTTTAAATTTCTCCAGAGGAGATGTTTTCATATCCTCCCTTGGAAGTGTCTATCATGGAATAACTCCCATATAACTGACATATATCTTTTAGACTGTGGTGTGTCAATTGCCTCCCTTTCTTTCCAGAGGAAAACTAACAGAGGGGGGGGGAAACAAAGACCGGTGACTCTTCTTTGCTGGAGAGATCCTCATATATTCAAATAATTAACTCCTCTCGGCTGGACTTTATTAGAATGCAAGAAACATAGAGTGGTTCAGATTTCCTCAGTTAGTGAGTTGTTTTAAAGACATGGGAACGTAAGAAAGAACAGGAGAAGGCGTCAGAAAACTGCAGCCTTGCTGAAGATACACTGTAGTCCTAGGAAGCCAGCATCCACTCTGTCAACATAGCAACAGCTCTAGTTGTCCCCTGTGCAGCAAGAGGCCACTGCCACCCTCCATGGTGACTCGGCTACACAGGTGCCTGAACTCCTCACTTCTCCTCCCAAAATAACTACCCTCCCTTCCTCTCGGCTCTTCAAACCCCACAGTCTGGTGACTTGCTCTGTATCTTGCGTCCAGATTCCTCTTAGAATATCGGATTGTGTCAGCCACAGAGTAAACACCCTAAGCAGAGCTCTACCCTTAGGCTAACTACCATCCCTCGAGGTTGTTGGCCAGCCTATGGACTCCGGCTCGATCCCTATTTCAGTGAGTGCAGTGGTTAAGAGAACAACTTTGGAGCCGGACTCTCTCCATGGGTTCCAATCATCGCTTGTCTACTTACTAGCTATGAAACATTGGGCCCGTGAGTTAATCTCCAGGTGCCACAGTTTCTCCGTCTATAAAATGGGTATCATAAAGAGAATGCTACTCATAGGTTATTATACTAGGAGGATTAAATGAGGTAAGTAACGTGAAGTGCTTCACACACGGTAGGCACTCAACCGACGTTCAGCACTGGTACTGTTTTTGCAGCTCTGCTGGTGGCCAGAGTATTGGGATCACAAGGTATAAAGCATGGAGCCTACACAGGTGTTTGTTGTCTCAGCTTCTCTAAGTAGGGAACTGGGTGTAGCAGGCAAGCACTGAGTAATTCTCCATTTTCCCTCCTTGCCACATGCACACACATATTCTCTTCTCTACCCTTGTCTGGGCTATGAGAGGCTGGCTTCTAGGGACCTCATTGCCTGGACTCGTTCACTCTCTGGCTTCCCATTTGATATGGTCAGTGGGTGGCACCATCTGGTGGAAGGAGAAGGAGGTCAGGGTATTTACCCCTGTCCCTGCCTCATTGCAGTTCCTGCAACAGCTACAATAGAAGATGGCGGCTCCTGTCCAGTAGCCCCTCATCCACATCCCCAAGCTCTCTAGTCTTCTGTCTCATCATTCCGTCCCTTTGCCCCTGCAAACCCAGGAGGCTTCTCAGTGTTGCCAGTCCCTGAGTGGGTCACCATCGCTTGTCGATTCCCTTAACCCTGCTCATGCTGCTGAACTCTCTGCCTGAACACTTGAGTGTGATGTGTGATTCCTGCCGGGACCTTGACTGGTGCATACTCAAACCTCATGTTCTCTCCAGGATATTGTCCTAAGGGCTTTGTTTTCCAATTCCTTATTACCCTCCACAGAACCCCTGCTGAGTCATTGACTTTTTTGTTTGTTTTCACTTTTTTCTTAAGTTGTGACGCTTAGCGGTTTACCCAGTACTCTCATGAAGAGCTGACCTAGACAGTGTCTAGCAGCTGTTTCTTGCCAGGGTTCACATAAGCGTGGTTCAGCCTTACTTTTTTAAATAGCGGCTTTATTGAAATATAATTCACATACCACAAAGTGCACCTGTGTAAAGTGGACAATTGAGTGATTTTTAGTATTTTCACAGTGTTGTACAACTATTAGCAATATCTAATTCCAGAACATTCTCAGCATCACCCCACAAAGTAGCACCCCACACACATAGCAGTCACTCTCCACTCCTCCGTCCCCTCCAGGCCCACCAGTCTCCTCTCTGTCTTTATGGATCCACCTCTTCCGAATATTTCAAACAAATAGAATCATCCAGTATGCAGTGTTTCACATCTGGCTCCTTTCTCTCGGCATAATGTTTCCAAAGCCCATCCGTGTCAAAGCAAGTATCAGCGCTTCCTTCCTTTCTATGACTGAAGAATAGTCTTTTGCATGGATACCACATTTTGTTTGTTCATTCAACTGAGGGACATTTGGGCTGCTTTACACCTTTTGGATATTGTGAGTGGTGCTGCCATGAACATTCATATACAAGTATTTCTTTGACTGTCTGTTTCTACTTACTTCTCAGGGGAATATACCTAGGAATAGAACTGTTGGATCATATGGTCGTTCTGTGTTTGACTTGCTGAGAAACCACCAAACTGTTTTCCATGGTGTCTGCACCATTTTATCAGCCTTACTTTATGCATAAAATGTGTTACTTCTCTTTCTTTTAAATACCTCCAGTGCTAAAGATTCTAAAATTTTCTTCCTTGTTGTAGTTGAGCACTCTTAATGACTTAGCCTCTAATATGCCCATGGATTATTGAATAAACAACTAAAACACAAAGAAAAGCAAACACTTTCTGGTATACACACCGGTGATGAAGCCTCCATTCCTACTGTTTGCCAATAGGTATTAGTTTACTTTCTGTTCCTGCAATCATATTCCTGGTCAAAACTTCCTGAAGCATTCTAACTATAAAATGGCCTTAATTAAAATGCTAAAATATATGTCGTTGGTTCATTTTTAAGGCTAATAACAGTAACAAAAGCAAAAGAAATTTGATCTACTCAGAAATAGCCAAAGAGAGAGGGAAAAAAGTATTACTCATGGTATTTCATGTGCACTTAAAGGACATATTTTTTTAGGGCAGAGAAAGAGCACTGGCAAAGATCTCAAAATAATCAAAATAGTCAAAATAATTTCAAGCATGGTGCCTAAAATGGAATATGGATTATTTACCTTGTAGGAAATGTCCCTGATAATCATGGTTAAAGGGACTTTTATTTACTACCTAGTCTCCATTTCCATATCCGTGGAGACTAAGAGAATTTCTTGACAGCGGTAAAACATTAGAGCAGGTGGTAGAATGAAGTCAGAGAATCTCATTCCCTGCAGACAGATCGTGAGCACCTTAAGAACACAACAGACAATAAATAGTTCAGGCCATAAATGAGTGGAGACAAAAGGATCAAGTATGTGCCCACTGAGCTCATACCTTAAAAGAGATGACTAAATTTAACAAACAATGAAGAAAAGACTTAGTCGTACTCCTGCCCGTATTTTATGATCGCTTGACTAATGTGAGAAGAAACAGACTAAATTTTGCACCAGATATTAACAACGGTGCTATATATGTCACTTCTCAGGTTTGCTGCAGATTCAGAGGTCCTAGTTTAGGCTTTTGGCAGGCAGAATAATGACCACCCCCCCCCAAAGATGTTCATTCCTAGAATCTGTAAATGTATTATGTTACATGGCAAAAGAGAATTAAGGTCACAAATGGAATTAAGGTGGCTAATCAGCTGACCTTGAGATGGGGTGATCATCCTGGATTATCCAGGTGGGCCCAGCGTCATCACAGGTGTCCTTAAAAATGGAAGTTGGAGTCAGAAGGGGAGGTCAGAGTTAGAGGAAGGTGTAACTGTAGACGAAAGGCTCAGCAGTGTCAAATATTGGTAACCTTGAAGATGGCGGAAGGGAGCCAAGAAACAAGGATTTTGGTGGCCTCTAGAAGCTGGAAAAGGCGAGGAGATGGATTCTCCCCTAGAGCCTCCAGGAGGAGTGCAGCCTGCTGACACCTAGATTTTAGCTCAGTGAGACCCATTTCAGACTTCTTACCTCCTTAACTGTAAGATGATAAATCTGTCTCATTTGAAGCCTTTATGTTTGTGGTAATTTGTTACAACAGTAATAGGAAACAAACCTTGACCAATATTCATACAGTCCCAGTTACAGCAAGGATTTGGGTTAAAACTATGGCTAGAAAATTCTCCCACTCTTCTTCCCTTTTCATGCCAGTTAAATATGAACTGCTGTCCCACCCATTTCTGGGTGATGGAGAAAGAGGAGATCAGCTTTAAACAAGCTGAATTTGAAGTGATGGTGAATATCTACATTGAAATGTCCACTTAGTTTGTGGGACTCTTGTTTCCCACATAGCTCAGCTGTGGGGAATTGGTGGCATTCCTAAGGGCTAGGGTGTCTCAAAAGAATAGAGGGTTGAGGGACAGCCACCGTGAGAAAGCAGTGCTTGAGATCCTAGAGTATCCTGCCATTTTGTTGTTGTTGTTTTTTTGCAATGCAACAGATTTTGCAAGTGGAGGGACAACACCAGAGTGAATAAATTACCAACAGAGATTGTGTGAACTACTTCCTTGGCAAAGTATCAATGGCAACTGATAAGATTGATTAATCCAAGTACAACATTGATCAAGGAGAAGAGTAAACTCACCCCCAGGGTTGCAGTACAAAAACCAGAATCACTAGTTCGTCCAGCTTAAAGATTTTGTTGTCTGATATACAGAGAAGACGCCCCTGCTAAAAAACTCCATCTGTGCATTTGAAATAATTTGGCCCTAGTACTTGATTCTCTAGCTCTAAATAAGGTATGATGTCTGGAAATCATTGTATATTATTTAGTTTCTTTCCCAACTCTGCTGCTTGCAAAACAGTGTAAAAAAATCATTATTGTTAAGTTCACAGTGCTGTTAAAATTCTAGAGACGGCTTATTTAATTTGACAAACTGGCTTGTTCGGGGGCTCTGATCTGCATCCATTATATGAATTTTGTCAAAATAATTCCCTATGTCCGCCTGGGTCTGCATACATTATCAATATGTAATAATGCATTCTGCCCGGTCTTCATTTTAATTAAATTAAATCGCAGCGGTTTGGAGTCCTGGAAGTTCAGGAAATCAGCCATCGCCTTTAGTAGCACTGCTATAAACAATTCTATTTTTTTCAAGGTTATTGGCAACAACAATTACATAATTATTTAGTACAGTAGTTTGGCAAGAAACAGTGGTGTTGCAGAGAGAACTAGACTTCCTAAAGGTTCACAGTGCATAGGAGTCTGTCTAAATTGTGTTAGAGAGAAACAAGGGAACATTAATAGTAATAGGTGCTAAGCTACGGTTGCTTTGTGCACACAAAACATCCCCGAGAACGATGCTTTAGTGTTCATAAATTTCCCTTCAGTAAAACCTACGCAGGCTGGGCAGCCACAAAAATCGCAGCCACTGAATATTTTAATAATAAATGGGTAGTGCTTTACAATTTGCAAAGTACTCTCACGTACATGATCTCATTTTAATCCTTATAACATTCCTGCCTGGTAGGCATAGGGCGAGGACTATGATCTTCGTTTTGCGGAGGGGGAAACTGAGGTTCAGAAGGAGCGAGGGACTTGCCTAAAGTCCTCTACAGAGCAAGGATTCAAACTCGGATCTCCCGATCCTGAGTTCTGCACGCCTTTCCCTGCTTCCTCTCTGCACTAAATCGACCAACCTACCTTACTGAGCACCCAATTCAACGCCCCAGTGGCTTTCTGTCAAAGAAGCTAGCAGAGATAATAATCTTTCATCATTTCTCTCCACTCATGAATTCATAATCGTTAACTGAGAGCAGGGCTGTTTTATCCATTCAGCTTTATAGGCATAGCACCAAGGATATGAGTTTTTCAAGGACCTGCGAAAATGTTTGCAACCCGAAAAAGAAGTATATTGGCACCAAAATATGAAAAGAAAACCAGAAAATCAACATTAATAAATGTTTAAATAAATGTCTACAAAATGAAGCATTATGTCAGCTTGTCAACTGCTTCTCAATTTTCACACTTGCATATGAAATATGTTTAATGCAGGGTATGGGTTGTGGGTTGTATCCATTTTAATATGTTTGACAAGATGTGAGATACGACCTCCAAAAGTAAGAGTGCCTGGAGCCTACCAGAATTTTTAAATGACCCTGATATTCTGGTAATCAGTGGTCTGTGCCCATTTCAAACTGCTGGTCACACCCATTTGTAGATTATGAAATCCGTTTGGTGAGTTGACCAGTATTTTTTTAATGGAATAAAATG
Source organism: Ursus americanus (assembly GCF_024610735.1). Lineage (NCBI taxonomy): Eukaryota > Metazoa > Chordata > Mammalia > Carnivora > Ursidae > Ursus > Ursus americanus. The sequence goes on from NC_142164.1 coordinate 25,140,825, forward strand.
GAAGGGAATGGAATGGCATAGAACAAAACTGAACAGAATAGAAAATATCAGAATGTAAAGCTACTAGGAGAGCATTGTTGGAAAACTTGGCTTCAATTACACGTGTGTGTGTGTCTTCCCATGTGTATGCTGGGTCACAAATGACTTTCAGGCATAAGAATTTGGAAGCCATTGGTAAGATGACATAGTCAAGACACAGAAAACTTAAATCATTTTGCAAACCATATGTCCTATTTTCCAAGTCAGCATTTATGATTGTTTTTGCCTTCCAGTCCCCTCTACCAACCCATACCAGAGCAGGATGGAGATACCTCTCCAAGATTCGGTGACCATATAATTTATCATTCGAACCAAGATACTTTTGAGAATAGAAGGGGATGCTGTTCATAATTACATCAAGACAACAATATACCTGGGTGCTGTTTTTGGCCAGTCAGAAAAAGGGGTACTTCTCCTTCAAGGCTATACCTGGCCTCCCTCCAGTCTTTATCTCTTTAATTCAGAGCAAATAAAATGTTATTTATTTAGCGCTTCTGAACTGTGGGTCTTGCCCTTTCTAGCTGTGATCTAGCATAGCCGGAAGAAGCACTTGCTTATGAGTCACTGGGTTTAACTCTGCTTCTGCCGGTTACTCGACAGATGACCTTGAACTAGTCACTCTACCTCTCTGACTCTATCATCTCATCTGTCAAATGGGAGTAAATATATCTTCCTCATAGGTTTTTGTGAGTCTTCAAATTAGGTAATATACACAGAAATGTATTTAACTGTTGTGTGTTATACAAATGTAAGGCAATATTATTTTTATGAGAGTTATTAAGAAGGCCGTGAATGAAAGTTCCAAAAGATAGGTAACTCTTCAGGGTCTGGCCTCTGTCAAATGACAAATTATCCTACCCTGGGTAATATCCACTGTATCTGCAGTGCTCGGATCACCTGCATGGCACATAGAGCAGCTCAGTAAAGGTTTGCTGAGTCATTAAATAGCAGCCCCCTTCTTTCTATTATAACTTTGTATCCCTTTTAATCAATCACATTGTTTTAAAAGATAACCAGTGCATTTTCAAGGTGAATCTACTGCTTAAGTACCGGTAGAGAATAGTAATCTTTTATTTCACACTGGGAGGGGGAAGGGGTTGTTCTTCATTTGTTTTTGATACACTAGAGAGAAACTCACCCTCCAGCCACCCTGACCTTTTTTAAATCTCCCAAAGATACCAAGCCTCAAGACCTTGCACACATGCTGCTCTCTCTAGAGTATTCTTCCCTATACTTCATAAGGTAAACCCCCTTCTGCATAAAGAGGCTTTTCCTTGTTTCTCCATTCCACCTTAAATTCTCTTGTTACACTCACTGCTAATGCACTTCATTTTCCCATCATAACATTTACCACTCTGTGTGTGTGTGTGTGTGTGTGTGTGTGTGTGTGTGTGTTTTGTTTTATATTTTGTTCTCGCACTAGAATGTGAGCTCCGTGGAGCAGGGGGAAGCAGTGGTGGGGGAAAGTCCTGTCTTGTTCTGTGTTCTTCATCCTCATATCTCCAGTTGCTGACAAGAGATACCCATTAAATATTGCGCATTTGTTGAATGACTGAACAGACAAGTGAACAAGGACAGAGGCTAAGGAGTGGACCCCTTGGCCTTGCCTATGTAACAGGATGACGCGCCTCCAGGGGCGAGGACAGCTGTGCCCAGGTACACGAAGGCACTCACAAACGTGAGTGTGAGCCAGGACATCGTCCTGCCTTCGTGGCACCTCGGCCCTCCATGCTCTGGGTTCACGTCTGCGCAGCAAGGCTTGAGCAGAGCAGCCGGGAAAATATCCCATTCTATTAGATTTCAGTGTACAGGGCCTCTCGTGTGGCTACCTCACCGCTGGACGCTTTTTACTTTTCCTCCTGTACTTTTTCTTCGTCCAACTGCCTCACTTTTAGCACTCTCATGTCTAAACCTTATTTTTGTAAACTACTAGGGTATCGATCCCACGTATTACCAATTCATTAAAAAAAATAACACATCATAAGCAAATAGTTTTTTTAAAAGAATTATTTATTTATTTATTTATTTATTTATTTATTTATTTATTTGAAGGGCGTGGCGTGCAGCAGAGGGAGAGGGAGAGAATCTCAGGCAGATTCCCCACTGAGCACGGAGCCTGACAACCCTGAGATCATGACCTGAGCTGAAATCAAGAGTCAGACACTTCACCGACTGAGCCACCCAGGCCCCCTGAATAGAGTTAATTTTAGGATCACAAAGATGGTTCAACATTAGGAAGCCTATTGCTATAATTCACCACCTTAATAGATTAAAAAAGAAAACTATGTGAATATTTCCATAAGTGCTGAAAAGGCACTTGATAAAAATTCACCACCTGATTCTGACACTCCTGGTGAGCCAGGAATAATAGATAAATCAACAAAGCATTTCAGGCCGCTGGGCAGTGTGTCAAACTGAGGAGCCTCTGGGGTCATCGTATCCTATGATAAATCACCAGAGAACAGGAAAAGGTAGAAGTTCTAAGAGCACATACCTGTTCTCCATAGATAACACTGTACCTATATAGTTTTGGTCTACTATTGCCGTGGCCTTCATATGGTTCCTTAGGTCTCCTGTCTTTTGTCGTTACTGTTTGTTGTTGTTTTTGCATTAATCTATTTTAAAAGAATAGGAAATGTTTATTGTTCTATTTAATGATTCCTTTTGGATAAGAAAGTTTTTATCTTGTTAGTTACCTTTTAAATGTCATGAAATTATTTTTAGATGTTCCTGGAGTTCATGAGGTAACAGGTCAGTTTCTCATACTATCAGACTACTTTTAATTATGTATTGCCTTCCTAAATGCAACCATTATGATTTCTGAAGCTGTTGAAAATCATCTGCTTAATCTTGTCATATTTTGCACATTAGCTTGCTTGCATAGCATCTTTACCTTGGCTGTTTATTGTTAGTCTCCTATCCCAGCCCTTATAGATGAATGTCCCAGTCACTGAATGGGATGTCAGGGGCACCATGGCCCTCAGCCTTCCTGCAGTCCCCACATTATACAAATGCTGCTGCTCGGAGAAGTAGAATGAGCCTTCAGTTCTTTTGCCCCATGTCCAATGGCTTTGGGGGAGCAAGCTGCAATCTTCCTTTATAAACCCGTATAATAAAGTCTTCTTCATAAGCCAGTGTTAATATTTGCAAGATAACTAACAGTCAAGTCCAAGGTGCGATCCTGTGACCAAAGGACAGAGCCCTCTGCAAATGTAACAGTCCTATCTTGACCATCAGTGACTCTTGGTGAAGAAACATCCCATTAATATCTCTGTGTGGAGGTGAGGGAGAGGACACAGGAAGACAGAATTCCAGACAGAATTAAGGGGGGTCGCAAGGGAGGCAGTCACATCATTCAGAAAACACATTCTGCTATATTAGTGGCTCTTTTCTCACCTGCCTTCCCAATATATACTTTCCAGCATGGGACCACTCTACCAGCTCCTGGGAAGTAGAGTCTGGGACACCCCCCCCCCCGTTCCCCACCTAGCTTGGCCCACTGCCAGACCTCTGCAACTCCTCTGCAATGTGGATGAATAATTATTTTTTCCTTCCCATTCCACTGTTCTTCCTCATCCGCACTCCAGAGTGCCAGATGCTGAATCTGTGGCCTGTACCATGCTCTGTCGATGAGCAGATGTGACAGGCAACAGGCCGCCCTGGGAAATGGTGGTGGTCCGTGCTGTCACAGTACCAGGCAGAGTGTAATGTCGGGGCTCAGCATTTTCATTGCCAGCCCCTGAATAGCCCCTCCCCCCTATATTTAATTATATGAAAAAGAGCAGGCATTTAGTGCTTGACAGTCTGCCTCCATGAGAGAAGCCTAAGATTGGTTGCTTCTGTATTTGCCAGTTTCCTGTGCGTTTGGAGAGTAGCTCAGCTCTGTGGGGTGAAACGTCTGCCTTCTCCTAAACCGATTGCAAATTCTAGGATTGTGTTAAAGTGGGCTGCTGTCAGAAAGAAACCTTGCCTTGTTACTCTGAGCAAGAAGCCACATGCAAAAATACCCCAACACACAGCCGTTCTCATTAAAGTTAGTTGAAATTTTGGACAAGTCTTAAGTATAAATTATAACTTTATTAGCTCATAGAGCTTTCTCCCAAGAAAGTAAACCTAATAAAAATTAGAGGGAACTTATTAAGTGGCTGCCTTGTTGCTATTTGCCATGACTAGGGGGAAAAAGTAATATCATTGTGGGGTTTGCAGCCAATGCACTTTTTTGTTGTGGACTAGAGAGCAATTCAGAGAGCAGATATGAGGTGAAAAGAGTATGTCTCATTACCATTGCATTGAGAACTCTTTAATTGATACTTTGTATAAGCATTTCCTGCCACAGAGTTAGGAGGATCTTTAACTGTTACGGAGAGGGAAAAATCCGGCTCCAAACCACCATTGCAGGTCACCAGGGCACACTACTTATTTGCAAAACTGCATAATCACCTTCCGGAGAGAGGATTCTAGGGGAGCTCACCAGGCTTGCAATGTACAAAAAGCAGATCCTGACAATGGTAGGGAAGGAGATGATGGCTTTCAGGGAACTTGTAATTGTCGCTGTGATTATTTATTAATCAAGACTTTTAAATGTTGGCAAGAGAAGCAGAAACCGTGTTACTCGACATACCAACATGGCCCTAAGTATGCTTTCTCACCACCTGATTTTACCAACATGAGATCCGGTGCTCTCTTCGGCTTTTGGGTTTAAATCCCCAACCAGAATCGATCAAACACAATCTTGAAAGAATGAACTTTGGAATCACAGAGTGTTAGCGCTCAAGGGGCACTGTAAAAATTACCTAGTGCAAAAGTCTTTCATCTGAGATCTCTATTTGGATTTCAGGAAGTCAGTGAACCTCCTAGAATTATATACAAAATTTTGTTTGTGTCTGCATTTTTCTTTTTTTTTTAAGATTTTATCTATTTATTTGAGAGAGAGCACAAGCAGGGGAGGGGCAGAGGGAGAGGGAGCAGGAGTGGGAGAAGCAGACTCCGTGCTGAGCAGAGAAGCCTGACTCGGCGCTCGATCCCAGGACCCTGGGATCATGACCTAAGCCACCCAGGCACCTCTCATCCGCATCTTTCTAGGAAGATTTTTAACTTTTATCAAATTCATAATAAAAGGTT